>NC_139716.1:3942891-4096086 GCF_964188405.1 Protomyctophum parallelum | reverse complement strand
ATTAACACGTTTAATCTCTGCATTTGAATGCATTGTCTACAGTGAATGAATCACCAGCCATCATCATTTAGCCTGTTTAGTTTACATTTTAACATGTGGGAAGAATGTGAGTTTTCTTCATTATTTAGCATTTGAAAAAACATTGAATAAAAGTGCAGTCATCACAACCCTATTGGAACCAATTGAACACACCTGAGTGCTCCTCGTTCCCTCAGAGCAACACAACCTGAACAATTACTTAAAGACTTAAAGTTGTCCAGGTTTACACAAATACAGTTGTTGCTGTTATTGTGTCTCTGTTGTTAATGACAATGTAATCGTGAATAGAGGATATGATTATTATTATAAAGATAATGATCATTTATACTGACTTATCCTGATCATTAATTCATAATAGTGGACACTGTATGGACTGTGGACTCACCCACGCTCCAGTAAGGCCTGCATGTCATAAACTCCACATCCAGTCTCCCGTTTCACAGGTTAACTTCCTCCATCTAAAAATGAATAAGTAAATAAATAACTTCCTCCAGCTGCAGATCAAGAGTGGGGCTGTGTATTGCTACGATTAAATACGATACCACTACTGTATTTTTTTTTTATTTATTATTAAGGCTTGTGTACTATTTATGAAGACTGTTTGCAGTCATTTAGGGGGTGGGTGGCAGTTTGTGTTTTGGAAAACCAATAGGCCTAACTGTTTCTCTTTGTAAGATGCTGGTCACAGTATGAGCAGTTGTTTCTTCACCAGAGCGGGTTCTACTTGGTTCTGATGTTGCTGAAATAATGTAGAGCAATCCTCTTTGACTCTGCTGCATTAATTAATATCCACTTATATTATTCAATACTGTTAGACATATATTATCCAGATACTCATTGCATTTACATCATATCCATAGCATATAGTTTGTGAACCTCAGTCTCCAGTAGGAGTCCACAATGGAGAGTGTTTGGTAGGAACTATTCCTTTGATGTTTTTAAGGTTTATTATAAACCAGCAGTTTTTATGCACCACATATGGAAAAACTCCCAGAAACAGCAGGTATGCTGACACTCTGATTTATGTTAAATCATAGTTAAAGACGGTTCCGTTTCCTTTGATTGAGTTTGACTTCCTTTCTCTTCTCCGCTGTAATGTTTTATTATTTTTTTATTTATATTGTTTCAGTTATTTGTTTCCTGATTTAACAATAACATAATAACATCATCATATTCAACATTTTCTCACAACAGTAAACTGGACACATTGTTGTGGTTTCATTGTAATTACTGAACAAACAATATAACAATGATTACTAGAGCTATTTTAACAAAACATATATAGGCCTTACAACACCTTTAAAGGATAATAATAACAAGTTATGTGTGATAGACCTATTTCTGTAGTTCTGTTGAAACTCAGAGTCAAAGAGGTGTAAAATGGTCTCAGTTCATCCATAATGTGATCATCAACAGGTGATCTGTCCAATGACAGACAACCAGTGACCATTAACACGTTTAATCTCTGCATTTGAATGCATTGTCTACAGTGAATGAAGCATCAGCCATCATCATTTAGCCTGTTTACATTTTAACTGGTGGGAAGAAATGTGGGTTTTGTTCATTATTTAGCATTTGAACAAACACTGAATAAAAATGCAGTCATCACAACCCTATTGAAACTAATTCAGTGCCCCTCATTCCCTCAGAGCAACACAACCTGAACAATGACTTAAAGACTTAAAGTTGTCCAGGTTTACACAAATACAGTTGTTGCCGTTATTGTGTCTCTGTTGTTAAAAACAATGTAATGATGGATATAGGATATCATTATTATACAGATGATGACTTATCCTGATCATGAATTAATAATGCCTTACACTATGGACCCATGGTGTACACATTACACAATGGGATTTCACTGTAAATATAGATAAGTGAAGAATATATTCCATAATTATACTCATTCCTTGTGTGATTGACAATGCTCTTGTGTCCTTCTGCCTTTTGCAACTTGCATAGCCCACAGACAGTAGACCTATTTTTGGGTGATTAGCATCTGGGTGTCGGCCGTCCCAGGGTGAGATATCCTGGAGCTGCCGGTGGCTAGGCTATTTGTGTGACAAAGGGGTTTGAGACAGACAGGTGGATCAAAGACTGTGCCACTAATAATATGCAACAAATGTCGACCCTACACCCATGTCAACTGCTTAAAAGGTAGACCAAATGTACAATGAGTCAGTCAGTCAGTGGGGCGCAAGCCTTGTGTGTGGAGACGTGAGCCACTTGGCTGGCGTGAGCTTAATTATGCTATGCTCTGTAAGCTGTACTTCTTGAAATAAACATCTTGGAACTTCATCTCGTCTCATGTCTGCCGTGCACATCACTCCTCTGTGTGGTAGGAAATATACTTCAGATGGTGCCTTGAAACTCGTCATGGTGATGTGTTTTTTCACGTCAGATGAAACAGAACCGGTGGCTTTTTTTCCCGTCTAATTCGGTGGAGGAGTTTTTGTGGACGGCGAGTCGGCGACGAAGAAGTTCCAGCGGCCCCGACCGTGATCTCGTCTGCGCAGCGGGGATGATGACTGCGACCACCGCGAGGAGTGTTGGGCGACGGGGACCGATGCCAGCCGCCGGACGGTGCGGGCTGCGGAGCGGTCGATGGAGCGGCAACAGCCACACGGAGGCCTTGATCATCACGTCGGCGCGGGGACGGCAATCGCGGGCGGCGAGCTGTGGGACGCAGCACGGAGCAGCAGTGGCCGGTTGGCTGACCTAAGCTGAGGGCCTTCGCAGGAAGGAGTCTGTGATGACGATGATGTTTGCTTTTCTTTTCGTCCCATCTCTGTTGTAAACAGAGTTGGGAGGGGGGAGAGAAGAGATGAGGACGAGGACAGCGAAAACAGCAGTGAACTTTTTCTCACCTTGTGAGCCGTGCAGCTGAACGAACATTTCGAGGTAAACTAGAAAGAAGCATAGGCTACAGAAGAACTTCCTTTGTCCAAATCAGAGTGAAGAAAAGTTCGTCTCCCCTCCGAATAATTAAGCTCACGCCAGCCAAGTGGCTCACGTCTCCACACACAAGGCTTGCGCCCCACTGACTGACTGACTCATTGTACATTTGGTCTACCTTTTAAGCAGTTGACATGGGTGTAGGGTCGACATTTGTTGCATATTATTAGTGGCACAGTCTTTGATCCACCTGTCTGTCTCAAACCCCTTTGTCACACAAATAGCCTAGCCACCGGCAGCTCCAGGATATCTCACCCTGGGACGGCCGTCACCCAGATGCTAATCACCCAAAAATAGGTCTACTGTCTGTGGGCTATGCAAGTTGCAAAAGGCAGAAGGACACAAGAGCATTGTCAATCACACAAGGAATGAGTATAATTATGGAATATATTCTTCATATCCCCCCTTGACCATCACAGATGGTCACCTAAAAATATGGAACCATAATTATCTTAGACCCCCCTCTGAAACATGTTCCACATGTTACAGAAATACCCAAAAGGAAAAAAAATAACACAACGGCCCAGCCCAAATAATAATACCCAAGACTAAAGCATTAAATCCTCCCCCGCTCTAGCACACCATGTCGCAGAGAAAAGAAAGGTCTCCCCTGCGTGTGTATGTGTGAGTCTCCCAGAAGAGAAACACACAGACGCACCCTGTCCATATAGCAAGAGCGAATACATGAATTAAATGCCAAATTACAACCAAAAACGTGTAAGTCACTGGAGAATTATTTGGCATTCAACCATAACTCACAAAGATGCTCTATACCAGCACAGACTCATAGAGAGACCTACAATAAAATAAACAAACGAATGAAGCACATACACGCACAACCATACCATGCATAGGCTACACTACCATTTAACTCTTAATTCTGTCAACTCCCTAACAGAAGTGGACTCCAATAACCTAATCACTTACCTAATCAATAACCTGCCTAACACAGCGTCCAGATGTACACTATGGTCCTAACACGTACGCTCAACACAAGAATGATAAGCCTATTCCATCATCCCAACTTCAGGTCAGTCCTCGGGTTCCATCCAAACTCACGTCAAAAGCAACAACAAAAAACAAAAAATAAATCCACAGATACGCAGGTCCGTTTAGCGTGGCTCAAAAAATCTTCACCAACACTCCACCAACGTCGGGCGCCAATTATGATGTATCTTTTCTTACAGGGTTCCGTGGATTAGTTCACCTAATTCCTTTGTTGAAGTTGCTGTTGAAATGAATAGGAGATCCAAGCAGGCACATATCCTTGTTTCCATTTATTGATCAGCCATCAGTTACAGATTACAAGCATTTGTTCCATAGTTACAGCATACTGAGGCCTTCGTCCCAGGCAGAGCGCCTCTCTGCTGTCCCTCACTGCTCACTCTCTCTCACTGTTCTAACTGATTTCTGTACCATTTATATATCCCCAATCTGTGTGTGTGTGTGTGTGTGTGTGTGTGTGTGTGTGTGTGTGTGTGTGTGTGTGTGTGTGTGTGTGTGTGTGTGTGTGTGTGTGTGTGTGTTGACCCTTAAGGCTCTGTGGCCTCCGTAAACAAGTCACCACAGGTGGTCTTATTTCCAAAGCATTCTTCAGTGTGCAGCAGGATCTCACAGCTGTCGCAAACTGACTATCTTAAACTGTAGGCTATCTTAGTGACATTACATCAGGCTTCCCTGGGTGGGCTATAGGCTGAAGTATTATGATGTGTACAATTATGACATGTACCAAGGAATATGCTTTTGAAATATACATCATAAGCAATTAAATGAGAACAATAGAGCACAATTTGCTATGAAACTTTGAGGATTTAACAATATACTAATTTGCTGTTAGGCCTTAACCAGTCCTGTACACAAACCCCACCACTGTCTTCTAAAGTCTAATTGATCTTACATTGCAACTTAATAAAAAAAAATATATAAAGGTACAGGGTGTGCAGCAGTATTCTTGTAAAAGACAAGATGTGAAGGCTTGTGTACTATTTATGAAGACTGTTTGCAATACTATAGGGGGTGGGTGGCAGTTTGTGTTTTGAAAATAATAGTTTTTCTTGTTGTTTCTTCACCAGAGCTTGTTCTATGTTAATGAAATAACGTAAAGAAATCCTCTTAATGGCTCTGCTGCAGTAGCCTCGATACCCAGGCTTTCATTTCGTCTGCGCGAAAGATGAAAGCCTGGAAAAAGCCGTGGGCTGAGCCAGTCTAAAAGTGGGAGTCAACCCTTCCGGGTGGGCGTCGCTCTAAATTATGTGACGTAGCGCTGCACTAGGGGGGAGAGGAGGGGCCGGGGGTGATGGACAGATCGATGAGATCCAATCAGGGTGCGCGCATTTCTGAGGCGCGACCCGCCCCTCTAGACCAGAAATGTCTCTGCTTAGGTCAGGCTACTGCTGCAGTAACAATTAATTAATATCCACTCATTCAATTAGACTGTACATATATTATCCAGATAGTCAGATACTCTATATTGGATATAGATAGATTCATATATTAAATATGAAGCTTACAAAGCAATCTCACAGTTAGCAGTTTATTTCTAGAATGTTGCATAGAGCATTGGGGGGAGGAGTCAGAGAGGGGTGGATCACATGCAGCAGTTTCTTAGGTTGTGATTGGTGGCTGATGATTCTATTGTTACACTCTTTGGCCAATCAACACCAAGCAGTTAGTGGTTCCACATGAAACCACATGGATGTGATCAGTGTGGGCAACACTTCTCTCATTTGACCCACCTTAAAACACACCAGAGAATTCACACTGGAGAGAAACCCTATGGATGTGATCAATGTGGACAACACTTCTCTCAAATGTCAAGCCTTAAAACACACCAGAGAATTCACACTGGAGATAAACCCTATGGATGTGATCAGTGTGGACAACACTTCTCTACAATGGGAAATCTTAAAACACACCAGATAATTCACACTGGAGAGAAACATATGGATGTGATGATTGTGGACAACACTTCTCTCGAATGGCACACCTTAAAAGCCACCAGAGAATTCACACTGGAGAGAAACCCTATGGGTGTGATCAGTGTGGACAACACTTCTCTCATTTGACCCAACTTAAAACACACCAGATAATTCACACTGAAGAGAAATCCAAATAATTGTGATATGTGAGGAAAAGCCTTCACAGGATTGTACACACTGGATTTAAACTGTTCCCTTGTGGTCAGTGTAGGAATAATTTTACTAATTCAAGCCACCGAAGGATGGCAATGAAACTAATTTGTTGAATAATTCTATATTAGACATTGTGGCACAAGTTAATGTTGTGATTAGTGACACAGAAATACAGTAGTATTCTCGGTTTTATGTAGAATAGATCATGTTTCAAACGGCGAGTTATCTGGTTACCATTTCAGATATTTTTTGTGACCATACATCTGTATGTATAGATTGATTTCGTTTAACTTGTTAATGGATTTTCTTATTGGTCATTTTTCAAGACATTTTAAATTAGACACATTGTCACATTTTGTACAAAATAAAATAAAACGTGTTACAAAATGCATATTGTGTACTTTCTTATATATTATGGCTACAGCCATTGGTCAAAAATATGAAAGGTGCATTTCACAGTTTGGGGCCATTTTAACAGTCCATATATAAGCTTCCCATTGTATTTTCAAACACCATTTTAGATTAATTGAACCTATCCTGATGAAGACCTGAAGGGGTTGAAACTTTGTATCCTCTTCTCCATTAAATACAATGTGGAGCTCAAGGCCGGTGTGTGAACTACACCTCCTTTCATCAGATTAATTGAAAACACCTGTATTCTGGTGACTGATTGACATCATGTGTGAGGGTGAGTGATTTTTATTACTTTTAAGTCACTTTTTTTTCTACTTTTTCTACTTTCTCCTTTTTTATTTTATTTTATATTTGACATTGTTCTTTAACATCACAAGATCTATTCTCTCTCTTTCCTACTCAGATCATTGATTGATTGATTTTGATTGAAATATGTATTAACAGTTTGCAGAATTACAGTACATTTCAAGCACAAACTCAATACAAAGACTGTTAACTGTGAGTGGACGACCCAATTAAGCATTACACTTTTTTACAAGAAGGTCCACCTTGTTCAATTAATCAAAACATTTAAAGACGTACAAATAGACACTTTTATATACTCAAAGAACAGAACAGGAATTCATCATAAGGGAGGTAAAGGGGAAAATAAACAGTGAGGGGAAAAAGGGGTGGGAGGTGCATCTCAAATGGCCAATTCTCTGGTTACCATTTCAGATCGGTCTCCATTCCCACTGAGAGAGAAATTAGCACACGTTTTTGTATATAGGCCTAATGTATTTTATAGTGATATATGTGGAAAGCACAGTTTTAAATTAAAACCTGTGAACGAAATATTGTGTCATAAGTTCTTAAATTGTAGAGCCCATGTGCCTTCTTCTCTTCATATTACTGGTCAATGTTATTATGAACACATTTCACATTATGAAAGCGTAATAATTATGTTGGTGAAATGGGTATGGAGACGTGGGAAGACCCCTGTTACTGAACAAACAATATGGCAATGATTACTAGAGCTATTTTAACAAAACATATCCCTTACAAGTTACAGCACCTTTAACATTTCACAAAGGATAATGATAATAAGTTCTGTGTGATAGACCTATTTCTGTAGTTCTGTTGAAACTCAGAGTCAAAGAGGTGTAAAATGGTCTCAGTTCATGCATAATGTGATCATTAACAGGTGATCTGTCCAATGCCAGACTTCATTTGAATGCTTGTCTAGTGAACGAAGCATCAGCCATCATCATTTAGCCTGTTTAATGTGGGGTTTGTTCATTATTTATCTTATCATTTTACCTATTGAGAGAGAACCCTGCAAAGATGTTTCAGCTTATGTTTTAGTTCCAGTTTCACTGTGATTTATATGACTGGATATGTAGACAGTAACCAATAGAGCACAATAGGATATGAGACTTTGATTTGACAATAATACTTATTTGCTGTTAGGCCTTGACCAGTCCTGTACAGAAACCAGACCACTGTCTTCTATACTAAAGTGGAAACAAATTGAACCTAACACATAAAATAATAAAATTACAGGGGGCGCGATATATACTTGTAAAAGACAAGATGTGAAGGCTTGTCTACAATGTATAAAGACTGTGCATCATTTTAGGGGGTGGGTGGCAGTCTGAGTCTTGTTAACTGTTTTTAGTTCTGTTTTCTTGTTTTTAATACATGTTTAAAGTCAAGATTTGTTTTTTATCAGAGCGGTCTTGATACCGGAAGGTCGCCAGTTCGAATCCCCGGACCGGCACGTTAAAATTACCATGGCTGAAGTGCCCTTGAGCAAGGCATTGAACCCCTACCATGAAATGTTCTATGAGCAGGGTGTGGCTGTAAACAAGTTACTGAGCTATTAGTCCACTTCCCAGGGAAAACAAAGAACTTTGCTTTGCTTATACTTGGTTCTGATGTTACTGAAATAATGTGGAGAAATCCTCAAGATGAATGGCTCTGCTGCAGTAACAATTCATTAATATCCACGTATTCAGTTAGATTGTACATATTTATCCAGATACTCAGTGCATGTACATAATATCCATACCGTATAGTTTGATAACATCAGTCTCCAGTAGGAGACCATTATGGTGAATCACATCTTGATGATGTCATCAAGCTTTATTTGAAATCCAGCTTTTAGCAGTGCTTCAGTTGTGCCAGTTTGTAACAAAAAGTATTAATAATACACAAAACTAAAATAGAACATCAACAACAACAACAACAGTGGACAACTGGCTCTTTCTAGGCTAATGGGGGCCCAATATCATAAATAAAATAAAATCCACCAGCTTACTCTTATGAAAGAGTAATCATTATGTTGGTGAAATGGGTATGGAGAAGTGGGAAGATCTGTTACTGCACAAACAATATAACAATGATTACTAGAGCTATTTTAACAAAACATATCACAAGTTATGTGCAGCACCTTTAACATTTCACAAAGGATAATAATAATAAGTTTAATAAGTGTGATTAACCTATTTCTGTAGTTCTGTTGAAACTCAGAGTCAAAGAGGTGTAAAATGGTCTCAGTTCATCCATAATGTGATCATTAACAGGTGATCTGTCCAATAACAGACAACCAGTGACCATTAACACGTTTAATCTCTGCATTTGAATGCATTGTCTACCGTGAATGAAGCATCAGCCATCATCATTTAGCCTGTTTACATTTTAGAAATGTGGGTTTTGATCATGATTTAGCATTTGTAAAAACATTGAATAAAAGTGCAGTCATCACAACCCTATTGAAACTAATTCAGTGCCCCTCATTCCCTCAGAGCAACACAACCTGAACAATGACTTAAAGACTTAAAGTTGTCCAGGTTTACACAAATACAGTTGTTGCTGTTATTGTGTCTCTGTTGTTAAAAACAATGTAATGGTGTATATAGGATATAATTATTATACAGATGATGACTTATCCTGATCATGAATTAATAATGCCTTACACTATGGACCCATGGCGTACACATTACACAATGGGATTTCACTGTAAATATAGATAAGCGATTAAATTAGAACAATAGAGCGCAATTTGTTATGAAACTTTGAGGATTTGACAATATACTAATTTGCTGTTAGGCCTTGACCAGTCCTGTACAGAAACCCCACCACTGTCTTCTAAAGTCTAATTGAACTTACATTGCAACTTAATAAAATATAAATATAAAGGTACAGGATGTGCAGTAGTATTCTTGTAAAAGACAAGATGTGAAGGCTTGTGTACTATTTATGAAGACTGTTTGCAATACTATAGGGGTGGGTGGCCGTTTGTGTTTTGAAAATAATAGTTTTGAAAAACTGTTTTTCTTGTTGTTTCTTCACCAGAGCTGGTTCTATGTTACTGAAATAATGTAAAGAAATCCTCTTAATGGCTCTGCTGCAGTAACACTCCATTAATATCCACTTATTCAATATTTTTAGACTGTGCATATATTATCCAGATAGTCAGATACTCTATATGGATATAGATAGATTAATATATTAAATATGAAGCTTACAAAGTAATCTCACAGTTAGCAGTTTATTTCTAGAATGTTGCATAGAGCAATACCTGGGGGAGGAGTCAGAGAGGGGTGGATCACATGCAGCAGTTTCTTAGGTTGTGATTGGTTGCTGATGATTCAATTGTTCTCTTTGGCCAATCAACACCAAGCAGTTAGTGATTCCACCTCAGACTCTCTAGTATAAGAAGAGTTTGTAGTTGTCAGTTCTCCACAACTCCTCCAGGATATCAATACTTTCTGATCTCATCTGACTGTGGACTCCAGGCTTGAAGCGAAGATGGACTCTCTCAATGCCACCTCAAACGATTCTGCTCAACAGGGAGGACCCAATGATCATCAAGACCTATGTAAGTTACTTACAGTGTCTATGGATATACAGCATGCAATGCATTTTATTTGACTACCTGTTTTTGTGTCTTTTCTAAAATATAAAACAATTGTAGAATCGAATTATAAATGGATGCTAAATTGATAATTAACTTCACACTAGTTTGTGCTATTTTTAAGGAATGCCTCTAAACAATATTTCCTTTGTCTTTGTTTACAAATTCAGTGTTGCATCATCAGTCTGGCTTCCCTGTTCTACCAGAGGTGAATGAACAAAGAAGCTTGGCTAAGCAAAAATGCCACTGCTGTGATCAGTGTGGTAAACGCTTCCCTACAATGTCCAGCCTTAAAACCCACCAGAGAATTCACACGGGAGAGAAACCCTATGGATGTGATCAGTGTGGACAACACTTCTCTCTAATGGGTCACCTTAAAACACACCAGAGGATTCACACTGGAGAGAAACCCTATGGATGTGATCAGTGTGGACAACACTTCTCTGACAAGTCCAACCTGAAAAAACACCAAATAATTCACACTGGAGAGAAACCCTATGGATGTGATCAGTGTGGACAACACTTCTCTCACAAGCCCACCCTGAAAATGCACCAGAGGATTCACACTGGGGAGAAACCACATGGATGTGATCAGTGTGGGCAACACTTCTCTCGAATGTCCAGCCTTAAAAGCCACCAGAGAATTCACACTGGAGAGAAACCCTATGGATGTGTTAATTGTGGGAAAGACTTCTCTCATTTGTACCACCTTAAAACACACCAGAGAATTCACACTGGAGAGAAACCCTATGGATGTGATCAATGTGGACAACACTTCTCTCAAATGTCAAGCCTTAAAACCCACCAGAGAATTCACACTGGAGAGAAACCCTATGGATGTGATCAGTGTGGACAACACTTTTCTACAATGGGAAACCTTAAAACACACCAGATAATTCACACTGGAGAGAAAGCCTATGAATGTGAACATTGTGAGAAACACTTCTCTGGTTTGACAAACCTTAAAAGCCACCAGAGAATTCACACTGGAGAGAAACCCTATGGATGTGATCAGTGTGGACAACACTTCTCTCAGTTGTCCAACCTTAAAACACACCAGTGAATTCACACTGGTGAGAAACCCTATGGATGTGATCTGTGTGGACAACACTTCTCTGACAAGTCCAGCCTGAAGAGACACCAGATAATTCATACTGTAAAGAAACCCAAATAATTGTGATATGTGAGGAAAAGCTTTTAGTAATTAGCTCAATGCCGGTGTGCAAACTACATCTCCTTTCAGATTAATTGAAAACACTCTATTCTGGTGACTGATTGTCATAATGTTTGCGGTGAGTGATTTATATTACCTTTAATTCATTTTTTGATTTTCTACTTTTTCTACTTGAGGCATTTCTGTCTTTTTCCTTATTTGATTTTTATATTTGACATCACAAGATGTATTCTCTCTCTTTCCTACTCATCATGTTCTCAAATGGCCAGTTCTCTGGTTACCATTTCAACTGAGAGAGAGAAATTAGCACACGTTTTTGTATATAGGCATAATGCATTTTATAGTGATATATGTGGTAAGCACATGTGAGCTTTTTTTTTTTTAATTAAAACCTGTGAACGAAATATTGTGTCATAAATTCTTACATTGTAGAGCACATGGGCCTTCTTCTATTCATAGTACTGGTCAGTTATATTATTGACACATTTCACATTATGAAAGGATAATACTTATGTTACTGAAATGGGTATGGAGACGTGGGAAGATCTCTGTTACTGAACAAACAATATAACAATGATTACTAGAGCTATTTTAACAACACATATCCCATGTTACAAGTTACAGCACCTTTAACATTTCACAAAGGATAATAATAATAAGTTCTGTGTCATAGACTATTTCTGTAGTTCTGTTGAAACTCAGAGTCAAAGAGGTGTAAAATGGTCTCAGTTCATCCATAATGTGATCATTAACAGGTGATCTGTCTAATGACAGACAACCAGTGACCATTAGCAGGTTTAATCTCTGCATTTCAATGCATTGTCTACAGTGAATGAAGCATCAGCCATCATCATTTAGCCCGTTTACATTTTAAACGGTGGGAAGAAATGTGGGTTTTGTTCATTATTTAGCATTTAAAAAAACACTGTAGAGAAACCCAAATAATTGTGATATGTGAGGAAAAGCCTTTAGTAATTATATTAATTTAGAAGTCCACAGGGTTGTACACACTGGATTTAATCTGTTCCCTTGTGGACAGTGTAGGAATAATTTTACTAATTCAAGCCACTGAAGGATGGCAATGACACTAATTTGTTGATTAATTCTATATTAGACATTGTGGCACAAGTGAATGTTGTGATGTATGATTAGTGACACAGAAATACAGTTGCCTAGTGTTCAAATGACATGTAGGCATATTCTCGCTTTTATGTAGAATAGATCATGTTTCAAATGGCCAGTTCTCTGGTTACCATTTCAGATATTTTTTGTGACCATACATCTGTATGTATAGATCGATTTTGTTTAACTTGTTAATGGATTTTCTCATTGGACATTTTTCAAGACATTTGTTAATGGATTTTCTCATTGGACATTTTTCAAGACATTTTAAATAAGACACATTCTTCTCAGACTGTGACAGGGAGGAAATTAGCACATAATTTTGTACATACATGTGTTGTAAGTATGGATGAAATAAAATGTGTTACAAAATACATATTGTGTACGTTCTTATATATCATGGCTACAGCCATTGGTCAAATATATGAAAGGTGTATTTCACAGTTTGGGGCCATTTTAACAGAAGTCCATATACAAGCTTCCCATTGTATTTTCAAACACCATTTTAACCATGTTAGATTAATTGAACCTATCCTGACGAAGCGTTGTATCCTCTTCTCCATGAAATAAAATGTGGAGCTCAAGGCCGGTGTGTGAACTACATATCCTTTCATCAGATTCATTGAAAACACCTGTATTCTGGTGACTGATTGACATCATGTGTGAGGGTGAGCGATCTTTATTACTTTTATTTTTTTGATTTTTCTACTTTCTCCTTTTTTATTCATTTTTATTTTATATTGACATTGTACTTTGACCTCACAAGATCTATTATCTCTCTTTCCTACTCAGATCATTGATTGATTTGTTTTGATTGAAATATGTATTAACAGTTTGCAGAATTACAGTACATTTCAAGCACAAACTCAATACAAAGACTGTTAACTGTGAGTGGACGACCCAATTAAGCATTACACTTTTTTACAAGAAGGTCCACCTTGTTCAATTCATCAAAACATTTAGAGACGTACAAATAGACACTTCTATATAGTCAAAGAACAGAACAGGAATTCATCATAAGGGAGGTAAAGGGGAAAATAAACAGTGAGGGGAAAAAGGCATCTCAAATGGCCAATTATCTGGTTACCATTTCAGATTGGTCTCCATTCCCACTGAGAGAGAGAAATTAGCACACGTTTTTGTATATAGGCCTAATGTATTTTATAGTGATATATGTGGTAAGCACATTTTTAAATTAAAACCTGTGAACGAAATATTGTGTCATAAGTTATTAAATTGTAGAGCCCATGTGCCTTCTTCTCTTCATATTACTGGTCAATTTTATTATGAACACATTTCACATTATGAAAGGATAACACTTATGTTACTGAAATGGGTATGGAGATGTGGGAAGACATATATGGCACAATATGGCAATGATTACTAGAGCTATTTTAACAAAACATATCCCTTACAAGTTACAGCACCTTTAACATTTCACAAAAGATAATAATAATAGGTTCTGTGTGATGGAACTATTTCTGTAGTTCTGTTGAAACTCAAAGAGGTATAAAATGGTCTCAGTTCATCCATAATGTGATCATTAACAGGTGATCTGTCCAATGCCAGACTTCATTTGAATGCTTGTCTATAGTGAACGAAGCATCAGCCATCATCATTTAGCCTGTTTAATGTGGGGTTTGTTCATTATTTATCTTATCATTTTACCTATTGAGAGAGAACCCTGCAAAGATGTTTCAGATTATGTTTTAGTTCAATGTATTTTAATTCAATCCCTTCCAGTTTCACTATGATTTATATGACTGGATATGGAGACAGTAACTATAGGTTACTTTAGTAACCCCAGTTATTTAAACGACTGAGCGAGGTGAATCGCCCTATGGGGAGTGCCATCTCTGGCACGAACACACAGAATTAAACCATATACTTCACGAACAATTTCATTGGTCGGGACTTCTACCCGCCCATGGCATGATGATCACCCCTCCCACCGGGGTGATAACGTACCCAACATGCCATACGGGTCATTCCATGTTAACCAGATTGGCTTCTGCTTAGTTAAGTCAGAAGGGTAGTCTTTCGGGCGATTCACCTCGCTCAGTCGTTTAAATAACTGGGGTTACTAAAGTAACCTATAGTTATTATAAACTCCTTCACTCAGTGAATCGCCCTATGGGGAAATATAAACTCCCGTATAGCTACCTACCAGTTGAACAAGTCCCAACCAACGTCACAGGTTTTTCACCTGTGACGGCCAACCCAACCCACCTCTCACCTGGAAGCGACGTCTAAAACGGCATGAGCCATTGCAGACGGCACCACATCCAAGTTATAGTACGTGGCGAAGGTCGAAGGGGACGACCAGCTCGCCGCTGTACAGACATCCTGAATGGGGACACCCTTAGCGAGCGCCCAGGATGCAGACATACCCCTAGTAGAGTGAGCCCTCAAGCCCCCTGGGGGCTCCACCCCTCTCTCGGCGTATGCCAAACGAATGGCTTCCACAATCCATTGTGAAAGTCTTACCTTCGTTATCGGTTTCCCCTTACTTTGGGAACCCCAAGACACGAACAGTTGATCCCCATTCCTGAAAGGAGCAGTTCTGTCCACATAGTGTCTCAGCGCTCTGACCGGGCATAGGCAATTCAACCTCCTATCCTCCACAGAGGAGAAAGGTGGCGGGTGAAATGCCATCAGATCGACCGGGGCGCAGCCAGAGGGGAAGTTCTTAGGCAAGAACGCGAGGCTCGGCCTAATAGAGACTCTAGAGTCGTTCCCGCTGAATCTCATGCAGCTCGGGTTGACCGAAAGCGCATGTATGTCGCTGGCTCGCTTTGCAGTCGTCAAGGCGACCAGCAGAGCAGTATTTAGGGTGAGGAACTTCAAGTCCACTGTCCCCAGTGGCTCGAAGGGGCCCTGTGAAAGGGCGTCCAGCACCAGAGTCAGGTCCCAGGACGGGACCAGAGATCTGGAAACTGGACAGGCACGCCTAACGCCAGCCATGAAACGACGGACTAGCAGGTTCTCACCTACTGTCTTTCCGTCTATCCCCACGTGGTATGCCGAAATGGCCACCAGGTTGACCTTCACAGAGGATTGGCCTAGACCTCTGTCCAGGAATTCCTGCAAGAAGGTCAGAATGTGCCTCACTGAAGCCTGAAACGGGATAACCCGTACAGGTCTGGCCGCACACCAACGTTCGAACACGGTCCAGGCCGTGTTGTATCGTTGCCTAGTAGACAGGGCTCTCGCCCCTAGAATTGTCGTGATGACGTTCGGGGGCAGGCCTTCGGCATCCAGGTTCAGCCCCTCACGGGCCAGACCCAGAGGTCCAGGTCCTGTGGACGTGGATGGAAGATCTCCTGCCCTGCTTGAGTGAGCAGGTCCCTCCGCAGCGGGAGCTGCCAGGGTTGGTCGTACAGGAGTGGGACTATGTCCGACCTCCAAGACCCCCAAGCCGGGGCCACCAGTAGCATGCATAGGCCCTGAGTCCTCACCCTGGCCAGGGCGGGGGGGATCAGGGGCAGAGGGGGGAATGCGTAAAGCAGGCCCCTCGGCCAAGGGTGCGCCAACGCATCCATGCCCAGAGTCGGGGACCCTGTCAGGGAGAAGACCAGCAGAGCAGTATTTAGGGTGAGGAACTTCAAGTCCACTGTCCCCAGTGGCTCGAAGGGGCCCTGTGAAAGGGCGTCCAGCACCAGAGTCAGGTCCCAGGACGGGACCAGAGATCTGGAAACTGGACAGGCACGCCTAACGCCAGCCATGAAACGACGGACTAGCAGGTTCTCACCTACTGTCTTTCCGTCTATCCCCACGTGGTATGCCGAAATGGCCACCAGGTTGACCTTCACAGAGGATTGGCCTAGACCTCTGTCCAGGAATTCCTGCAAGAAGGTCAGAATGTGCCTCACTGAAGCCTGAAACGGGATAACCCGTACAGGTCTGGCCGCACACCAACGTTCGAACACGGTCCAGGCCGTGTTGTATCGTTGCCTAGTAGACAGGGCTCTCGCCCCTAGAATTGTCGTGATGACGTTCGGGGGCAGGCCTTCGGCATCCAGGTTCAGCCCCTCACGGGCCAGACCCAGAGGTCCAGGTCCTGTGGACGTGGATGGAAGATCTCCTGCCCTGCTTGAGTGAGCAGGTCCCTCCGCAGCGGGAGCTGCCAGGGTTGGTCGTACAGGAGTGGGACTATGTCCGACCTCCAAGACCCCCAAGCCGGGGCCACCAGTAGCATGCATAGGCCCTGAGTCCTCACCCTGGCCAGGGCGGGGGGGATCAGGGGCAGAGGGGGGAATGCGTAAAGCAGGCCCCTCGGCCAAGGGTGCGCCAACGCATCCATGCCCAGAGTCGGGGACCCTGTCAGGGAGAAGAAGTACTGACACTTCGTGTTCCCTTCTGATGCGAACAGGTCCGCCACCGGCATGCCGTACCTGGCCCATATCTGAGCTGCTACTTCCTTGTGCAGTGACCATTCGTGGTAGCGGAGTGGACCTCTGGACAACAGGTCGGCTCCTGTGTTCAGGAGTCCTGGGACATGGCAGGCCGTGACTGACAGCAGATGCTCGTGGCACCATGTCAGGAGCCTGTGTGCCAACGTGTGCAGGCGTAGGGATTTGAGCCCTCCCTGCTTGTTGATATAGCACATTGTCGTGGTGTTGTCGGTCCGAACCAGAACGTGACACCCCTGGATAAGCGGTTTGAAGTGCCGCAGGGCAAGGAAGACCGCCAGGAGCTCCAGATAGTTGATGTGTGCACGTCTCATGGCTCCGTGCCACACTCCTCTGGCCGTCCTGCCGTCGTGGGTGGCCCCCCACCCCGACATGCTGGCGTCCGTGGTGACGATCTTCCTGGTAAGGGTCTGTCCCAGGGGAACACCCTCCACCAGGACACATCTGTTTGACCACCACTTCAGGGCGAGTACACAGCCTGCAGATACCGTCACTCGCCGTGACAGGCACCTGGTGGGCACACCTAGGGACCTTATCCATCTCTGGAAAGGTCTCATGTATAGCCTGCCCAGCCGTACTAGGGAGATGGCCGATGCCATGAGCCCGGCCATCCTTAGGCAGGTTCGGAAGGGGACCCTCCGTCCCGTCCTGAACAACGTCACGCACTGCAGGAAAGCGTCCATCCTCGCTTGGCTCAGTCGAGCCGTGTAGGAGACTGAATCCAGTGCTATGCCTATGAAGTCTACCGACCTTGTGGGGACCAGAACACTCTTCTCGTGATTGATGGTGAACCCCAGGGAGGTCATGTGGAGCACCACTTGAGTGGTGTTCCGCATCGCCTCTCGTGCAGAGTCCGCGCTTAGTAGCCAATCGTCGATGTAGCTCACTACGCGGAGACCCAGACGCCGCAGCGGGGCAATCGCCGCCTCTGTGCATTTCACAAAAACCCTGGGGCTCAGGGACATCCCAAAGGGGAGGACAGTGTACTCGTACACTCTCCCCTTGAAACCGAACCTCAGGAATTTCCTGTGAGGTGGGTAGATGGGAATGTGAAAATAGGCGTCTTTCAGGTCTATCGACGTGAACCAGTCGTTCGGACGTATGGAACGTACGAGGGACTTGGCCGTCAGCATTTTGAAGTTGAAGGTCTTGAGGTACCGATTGAGAGCTCGTAGGTCCAGGATCGGACGTAGCCCCCCCCCCTTTTTCTTGACCAGGAAGTAGCGGGAGTAAAAACCGCTGCGACTCTGAGTCAATGGTACCTCTCTGACGGCCTTCTTCTCCAGCAGAGACTGAATCTCTGTCTGGAGCACTTCTGCCGCTTGCCCACGAGCTTCGGAGAAGAGGACTTCTGCGAAAGCGGGGGGTCTCATAGCGAACTGGAGCCTGTAGCCCTTCGCTATGGTGCGTAGAACCCAGGGGGATGCTCCGCACAGTTCCCACTGCGGTCGGCATCGAGCCAGAGGGTTCTCCGTGGCCATGGGGGCCTCCACTGTGGCAGTGGAGCTCCCTGGACGAGAGAAAAATTGGGCATGACCCGTCCGGCTCGTGACGAGTGTGCCCGTCGAAACGGGCGCACTCGGCACCGGAATTAGGTCCCGTCTCATTGTGTCGGGAAACCCAGGGGTTTCCCTCCACAGCGAGCTCATGCCCCCCCGATATTGTTCTTGTTTGTGTTTTTTGGGCAAAGCCTTTATTACAGAAACATGACAAAGTACATTGTGTGAAAAACAAGGTGCATTTGTGCGAACAACATCTGTGGTCTCCATGGAGAGCCTCATCCGCTTCAGGGGCGGCCCAAGTGTGAGGTCCGAGACCACTACATCTTGGCGGGAGCCCGGAGCATGAGGGGGGCTGGAGAGACGTCTGGCCGCGTCTCTCCGAGGCCAGGCGTCGGTCACTTGCGCGGCCCAGATCCGCGGCCCCGCCCGCGCTTGGTGGCAGCTGGAGGGTCGTCACGGCGGCGATCGCGATCCTCACGCTTGTGGGGACGCGGTTTGTTGCGGCCTGAGGAGGGCTTGGAAGAGTCCTGTGGGGCGTCCCTGACCTGACGGGGCTTGGAGCTGGGGCGGTCGCCCGGTTTCCCGGGCGGACGCTGAGGCTGGCGTGGAGGTTGGCGTGGCGGAGGCTGACGTTTAGGCGGCTGCTGGATGTCCCTGAAGGCGTCAACCTTCTTCTGACTGTCCGCTAGGAGAGTCAAGACCTCCATGTAGCCTTCGAAGAGGCCTCCCGGTAGGATGGGCAACTTCTGGAGCTTGCCTCTCACCTCGTCTTGCAGGTCAGGTGAAGCGTTGAGCCATCTCTCGCGCTCCTGTAAGATGGAGGACGTCATGGCCCTCCCTACCTGCTGTGTGACAGCACGGTTGAGGAGTACAGACTCATTATGCAGGCGGCGGATCTCCGCCATCTGCTCTGCGTTGGGAGCATCTCCCACCTGTAGAAGCAGTGCCGTCATGGACCCCTGCAGTAGCGACCCTGCGTTAAGGTGCTTGCCAGCACAGGCAAGGTTGGTAAACGCCCTCTCGTTGAGCAGGGAGGCATCCCTGTCAATCTTGAGGGGTAGCGCAGGGGTCTTAGTCAGCGGGGTGATGCGGGGCGCGTTCGGGTTGAGCAGGAACGCGGCCAGGGTTTTGTCCATGACCGGCATCCCGGACAGAGCCACGGAGGCCATGTGTTCCGTCTCGAGGGACAGGCCTTCACGGTTCCGAGGCATCGGAACGGGTTTCAGCGGTTCTTCCCACTGGGCTGTAAGGAAGGATTTAAAACTCTTAGCTAGGGGGAGGATTGTACGAGGAGCAGGTTCTGGAGTGTCTTCCACCAGACCCTGCCACTGCTCGTCCTCATCCACTGTGGGCAGAACCTCCGCCGGCCAGGTGCGGTCGCACCTGATGCATGCCACCTTGTAGATGGTGAGGAGGGAGGACTCATCCATCGGCAGGGGAGGAGCATTGAATGCCCTGGCTTGACCCTGGTTGCCTCCTGGGTCAGCCCGGTCTCCGTCCGTGAAGGTCACACGGAGGGGGGAGGACGCAAGGCGGGCAGACAGGTCGTCTGCACGGTAGTCGTCCTCGTAGCCCTGTTCTGGGGGGTCATCATCGTACTCATAGGTGGTCTGCTCATAGACGGCTTCATCGAGAACCATGTAATCCGAAGGGGAGCCCTGGAGAGGGAAGTCCAGGGGATCCGCGTCGTCCATGTCATCGGCCCAAGCGTCGTGCGGCCGTTGCAAGGAGGCCTCATAGCTAGGGTAGTAGCTAGGCCTGGTTGCGGTGTAAGGTGCAGCAGGGTGGCGGAGAATCGGGGGGGGGTCGCTGGCCTGCTGCCGGTGGGGGCCGGGCCTGTCTCACGGTAGGCTGCGGCGCCGCACCAAAGGGGTTAATGAAGGAGGTTGGAGCCCGCTTTTCAGCGGGCTTAGGTACCTTCTTAGCCGGAGCGTAGTCGCGCCCATCCCCCTGGCTCCAGGTGCAGGCTGCTGCCGGTCTGGTGACGGTGGATGTAGGCTTAGGACGAGCCCCTGTATTGGGGCGCTGGGTCAGAGTGGAGAATTGTGTTCTCAGATCAAAGCCCGGGTCGTCCAAGTTGGCATCGCCTCGACCCGCTGAAGACGCCTCTGCTTCCGCCGGAAGGAAAGGGGAAGACAGCATGGACAGAAGCCCGGGGTAAGGATGGCCTGGCGAAGATGTTCGGGGCCCAGGCAAAAGGCACAGCTTGTGTGGAGGTCATCTACAGCCAGAAGGTTGGAGCATGACCTGTGGAGACAGACCCTCTGTGGAGTAGCTGCTAGGCTACTAGCCCTGGTGCTAGTGGGGGCTGGGTCCTTGTTAGTATCCATGTCAACTAGAGTGGAGTTTTCACAAACACTCAAGATAGCAGAGAAAACAAACCAACCACAGGCTCTTGCTAGTTAGAGTGGAGTTTACACAAAGCACTCAAAAATAGCAGAGAAAATACTAGAACTTGGGTTACTTACGTAACCTAGCAGGGAAAGTACTGGAACCAGAGTTACTTTCGTAACTACTAGGACCGTGGTCACTATCCGCGGGTCGTCACGTGGGTCAAGTGGGTTATTGTTTACACTAATAAGCCCAGTGGTGAGGCCTCGTCTTTCGGCGATGGCCTGGTACAAGGAGCTCCGGTTTTTACCGCGGGAGCGTGTAAAAGGCCGGAGGGAGAGTAGCTTCGGCGGCGAGTCAACTAACGTCTTTCGGCGGCAAGTCAACAAGGCTAGGTCGCGTCGGCGATGTGTATTCAGCGGAGCGTAGCGGCGAGTTAGCTAGCGTCTTCCGGCGTCAAGCTAACAGAGCAGGGCCGCGTCTAAGGCTGGTTGTGTAGGCGAGTGCAAGCTAGCAGGCAACCCGGTCTTACAGCGCGGGAGGAGGCTAACGTTGTGTACTAGCGAGGCTAAGTGGCGTCTCTCGGCGCTGCACCAGCGAGCTAAAACTAGCCGAGGAGGACCGCTAGCTAGAGCTAACGACCAGAGGGAGGAAGCTGGCTTAGCGGGCTAACAACTCAACACTGCACAGGACCTTTGTTACGCTTCTCAGCGGCCGGTAAACACTTACGTGGTCTTTTGCAAGAGACGTGTTGTCGTGAAGAGGGCTACCGGGAGGTTTGCAGAACACTGTGAATCTCTTGGTACAAGCCGATGGCCCGTCTTGGTGAGATACGGTTTCAACAGGTAAAACAAACAGGTAGCGTGGCTTAACGTGCGTTCAGCAAGCAGAAGACAATCGGAATGACCCGTATGGCATGTTGGGTACGTTATCACCCCGGTGGGAGGGGTGATCATCATGCCATGGGCGGGTAGAAGTCCCGACCAATGAAATTGTTCGTGAAGTATATGGTTTAATTCTGTGTGTTCGTGCCAGAGATGGCACTCCCCATAGGGCGATTCACTGAGTGAAGGAGTTTATAATAACCTCTTTTACTGAACAAACAAATCATGAATATAGGATATAATTGTATAAGGATTATGACTTATCCTGATTTATCTTGACTTATCCTGATCATTTATTAATAATACCTTACACTATGGACACATGTTTCTGCACACAGGCCTACACATTACACAATGGAATTTCACTGTAAATAATATAGATATATAGAAATACAATGAAACCAATAGAGCACAATAGGATATGAGACTTTGATTTGACAATAATACTTATTTGCTGTTAGGCCTTGACCAGTCCTGTACAGAAACCAGACCACTGTCTTCTATTCTAAAGTGGAAACAAATTGAACCTAACACATAAAATAATAAAATTACAGGGGGCGCGATATATACTTGTAAAAGACAAGATGTGAAGGCTTGTCTACAATGTATAAAGACTGTGCAATCATTGTAGGGGGTGGGTGGCAGTTTGAGTCTTGTTAACTGTTTTTAGTTATGTTTTTTTGTTTTTAATACATGTTTAAAGTCAAGATTTGTTTTTTATCAGAGCGGTCTTGATACCGGAAGGTCACCAGTTCGAATCCCCGGACCGGCACGTTAAAATTACCATGGCTGAAGTGCCCTTGAGCAAGGCATTGAACCCCTACCATGAAATGTTCTATGAGCAGGGCGTGGCTGTAAACAAGTTACTGAGCTATTAGTCCACTTCCCTGGGAAAACAAAGAACTTTGCTTTGCTTTGCTTTGCTTATACTTGGTTCTGATGTTACTGAAATAATGTGGAGAAATCCTCAAGATGAATGGCTCTGCTGCAGTAACAATTCATTCATATCCTCTTATTCAGTTAGATTGTACATATTTATCCAGATACTCAGTGCATGTACATAATATCCATACCGTATAGTTTGATAACATCAGTCTCCAGTAGAAGACCATTATGGTGAGTCACATCTTGATGATGTCATCAAGCTTTATTTGAAATCCAGCTTTTAGCAGTGCTTCAGTTGTGCCAGTTTGTAACAAAAAGTATTAATAATACACAAAACTAAAACTAATAGAACATCAACAACAACAACAGGGGACAACTGGCTCTTTCTAGGCTAATGGGGGCCCAATACCCCCCCCCCCTGCCTGCCTCCCCCTTTCCCCTCAACAACACACACACTGTCTTCTATACTAAAGTGGAAACAAATTCAACTTACGCACAAAACGCACAAAACCTCTTAACTCCATTGCACCCTAAAAACTTAGCTTACTCCACCACCTCTCCTTCTCATGCAAGTAATTTACAATATATATAAAGTCACAACACCAACTTTGATGAGGCAGTATTGCATCGTTTAAAAAATATAAGGTTATCTTCATTTCCTGAAAAAAATCCACCAGCTTACAACTACACACATTGCAAATAAGAACAATAGACCAACAGAGCCCAACATGATTAGAAATGCATCTACCCTGAGAAAAACACATAAGCTACAGCAGTAACATGATCATGTAGATCTTGGTTTAAGTTAGAATGAGAGTTAGGCCTATATGGAATATGAAATAGTAGGAATATTTGAAATAGTCTGTGTTTTTTCTGCATATTCAATCCATCCTCTTGACACTTGGTACAGCAGAGCAATATCTCTTGGATGCTGGACAAACAACCACAAACAGGCGCGCACGCACACACAGTAACACTTGTCACTAAACACGGTGTTACAATGCCACCACCTAGTGGTGAACTATCATCATCACCACTAAAATAAAGACGCTCTTTTTTTTTTTTGTAAATAAATGTGAAGACTTTTCAGTGGAGGCAAAACTTTCACTGAAGTTTAGCAACGCTGCCTTGATATCACCATATAGACATATCTATGGCTACCACTATCCATTTAGTTAGTGTTTCACTCTCTGCCACAAACACAACACACCGAGGGACGAACACACACCTGGCTGACACAATCAATCTGTTTGTGACTAAACTTTAGACACACAGCAGATAAAACTCAACGGAACCTCACCTGGGGCCTATTTCACGAAACTTGGATTAACTAATCCAGGATTTAGGCCAAAGCCAGGCTTTTTAAATCCTGATCTTTACAGCCTGGTTTATTCCGTTCCACTAAAGCCAAGCGAGGCTCAGAATTGGTGGATTTGGCGAGCCGGGATCAGCAAGCCTGGCTTAATAGACAGTCTGGCTTTTTATCTCTAGACCCCTTATGTGGATCACAGATTTACTGATCCTTCTTCTTCATGCGGTATTATGGCAGTTTGCATCCTTAATAGTTGCATTACAGCCCCCTTCTGTATATCTCATTATCTTTACTAATCTATTCAAGACTTACTGATACAAGGACTTAAGCTTCTAAAATAAATACTGCTGCTGTAATTAAAGAGAGAACATACTCTCAATAGTGGATAGACTGAATGATTAACTACCCCAAAAATATAGTTTACATTTTACCACTACTATTAACTTAAAACAGAATTCTTAATATTGTAAGCATAATGATATTGTCGCATTGTGATATTTGGCCATAACTCCCTCCTCTGAGAGAGCTACCTTTGGGGAAGGGGGTTGTTGTCCAGACAGGTCCGGGTCATGGGTTCATGTAGCATGCCAAAGTTTGTGCTATTGCCATTGAGAATGCATTGGGCGTTTAAGTTAAATAACTCAGAAACTACAAAACATTTCAAAGTAAAAAGTTCCAGCATGTGTCTCCACAGTAGGCTAAGCTGAATTTTACAAAGTGTGAATGGAGTTTCTAGGTGAAAGTGGTTTTTTTAAGTGCCACTATCTGCCTATAAATGTCTCAAATTTGAAAGCACTATATTTCTAAAACGATGAAACATTTCAAAGATTCCTTTTCAGGCACACATGTCCACCGTAGGATGAACCTAAATAGGTTTGAATGGGGTTCCTAGGTGTAAGTATGTAGGACTAGTAGTGGGTGAAACGTTACAATGGTAATATGTTGTAAAACAATGAGTAATGGTAATATTTAGTGGTTTTCACTTTTACAAAAAAATAATATAATAATATAATATAATATAATAATTATTCTTAACCGTGCACTTGCACGACAGCAAACCTATTCATGGGGAACATTCACCAAAAGCAGCTGATCTACAAGCTCACAAGCTGTCATGATGTTGTGCAGCCTATATATTTTGGTTATTTGATTTTATATAGTGCTTAAATTAGTCCTTTAATGCAGACCGATACAAATAAGGCAACATAAACCCATAATAATTGAATAAATCTGGAAAACATCATTGGTTTGTGATCAGTTTGACTGCTTAATGAACAGTAAAGACATCAGGATTAGGTTAAACCAGGCTGTTAGCCTGGTCCGGAGCAGGCTAAGTCCAAAGCATTAGTTTCCATGGTAACTTATGTAGCATCACTTTCATGAAACCGAATCAAGCCTCAACATATCCAGGTTAACTGGTTAAGTTAATCTGGCAAGATCAACCAGCTTTCATGAAACCGGTTAAGCACTGATCCAGGATATATTAAACCAGGATATGTGTTAAAGCCCGGCTTAATCTCTAATCCAAGTTTCGTGAAATAGGCCCCTGGTTTGAAGAGCAGCTCCAATGTTAGTTGTAAACGTGTCCTAATCAGTCAATGCTTTGGTTCCATTAGTTGTAAATTGTCCTAATGGCTTTTATTTGACTCTGTGTGTATTAATGTTTACACTCTGCTGTTCTGCTGCTCCTCTGTGAAGGGCGGATACGGTCACAGTACCGGATGTAGTGGGCGGGCTTTAGTCCGGATCTGACTGGTTTGTTTGGAACAGACACCACGGACCGCCTGGCGACGAGAGATATTGGCAATATAAAAGTATTTTTTTCCCTCGTGCCAATAAAGCTCATTTGATATAATAATTGATATGAATTAAAGGCGACAATGTATGGAGTTGGGGTCATCATTCATTAATTCATACTCCTTCGTTTTTTAACATAGCCTACACATTAAACATATTCATCATGGCTATTTTAAAATATCTGGTTTCCTGTTCTGTTCTTTGGATAGAAGTGTCTATTTGTACGACTCTAAATGTTTTGATGATTTTAACATGGTGGACCCTGTTGTAAACAAGTGTAATGCTTTATTGGGTCGTCCACTCACAGTTAACAGTCTTTGTATTGAGTTTGTGCTTGAAATGTAGGACTACTGTAATTCTGCAAACTGATAAATATATCCATCAATCAATCAGTCTACAAGTTCACAGACAACACGCATTGTGAGCTTATCTTTTCTGGTTTTATCCGTGTAGCATGACCTGTGGCTGTACACAGGCTATTATACTTGTTTGACGTTTCAATCAATCAATCAATCATCAAATCATGTAAAAGGGTGAAATGTGCAATATCCTATTAGTGAAAACAACACAAATCAAATATTATCAGATGCAGTCTGCAGATGAATACATATTCATTTATATTATCCTGCTAATTAATGTCTACTGTCCAATGAAATGACACTGTGGGATATTATAGAAGATTATTGTTTTACATTTTATATGTGACATTGCACTTGGACATTGCAAGATGTATTCACTCCCACACGTTTTTGTATATAGGTCTAATGTATTTTATAGTGATATATGGTAAGCACATAAAAGTTAAATTAAAACCTGTGAACGAAATATTGTGTCATCAATTATTAAATGTTAGAGCCCATGGGCCTTCTTCTCTTCATAGTACTGGTCAGTTATATTATTGACACATTTCACATTATGAAAGAGTAATAATTATGTTGGTGAAATGGGTATGGAGACGTGGGGAGACCCCTGTTACTGAACAAACAATATGGCAATGGTTACTAGAGCTATTTTAACAAAACATATCCCTTACAAGTTACAGCACCTTTAACATTTCACAAAGGATAATAATAATAAGTTCTGTGTCATAGACCTATTTCTGTAGTTCTGTTGAAACTCAGAGTCAAAGAGGTGTAAAATGGTCTCAGGTCATCCATAATGTGATCATTAACAGGTGATCTGTCCAATGACAGACAACCAGTGACAATTAACACGTTTTATCTCTGCATTTGAATGCATTGTCTATAGTGACTGAAGCATCAGCCATCATCATTTAGCCTGTTTACATTTTAACCGGTGGGAAGAAATATGGGTTTTGTTCATTATTTAGCATTTGAAAAAAACATTGAATAAAAGTCCTCACAACCCTATTGAAACTAATTCAGTGCCCCTCATTCCCTCAGAGCAACACAACCTGAACAATGACTTAAAGACTTAAAGTTGTCCAGGTTTACACAAATACAGTCGTTGCTGTTATTGTGTCTCTGTTGTTAAAAACAATGTAATGATAGGATATAATTATTATACGGATGACATGAATTAATAATGCCTTACACTATGGACCCATGGCTTACACATTGCACAATGTGATTACACTGTAAATATAGATAAGCGATTACATGAGGACAATAGAGCACAATTTGCTATGAAACTTTGAGGATTTGACAATATACTAATTTGCATTCAGGACGACGATACATGGAGACTTAAGGTATGAATGCAACTAATACTGGAGTAATAACACCATCTCTGAAGTGTTAAAGTACAGGCTATCTTTGCACATCATTCAATCAGGTCACTAAAAATGTTTCGTTTTGTGTTTTCCAGGAACCAGAGGAGTATTACACAGTGCAGGAGTTCAAGGCAGAAGATGAAAACCTCTTCTTCGGCGGGAAGACTGAATATGATGTGGTGAGTACTGTGCTGATGCACTGCACATTACTACATGCATTCTGACTGTACTCTCTTTAATCCATAGTTATAGCCTAACACTGTTAATGAATTATTCTCAATATGTGAAATATCCTGTGTTTTTTTTCTACAGGTTCAATCCATACTCTTGACGCTTGGTATGCCAGAGCAATCCCTCTTGGATGCTGGACAAACAGTGCAGGAGTTCAAGGCAGAAGATGAAAACCTCTTCTTGGATGAGACCTGCTCACTGGCAGAAGTGCTCTCCTCCCTACGTTACGATGCCGATGAAACATCTTGTGACGTCTTCATGGACCTGTTGAAACGAATGCTTCATCTGGATCCAGAGGATAACACCTGACCAGGTGTTGGACCATCCCTTCATCACCATGTCTCACCTATGACCGTCTCAAGGTGTTTGTGGGGTCAACCATTACAAATGTTGGATTTGGTGTACAGTACATGTTTGACGAGGCCAACACTGTTCTCTATCGTATCAGAGACTATCTCTCCACCCAACATATTTCATATGTATGGGGAATGTCCCCACCTCACTTGTGACGTGGATATCTCTTTAAGACACACCAGTTGTACTGGCACGCACGGGTATATAAGGCCCATGTGTGCGTGATTACACTGCTTTTTTGATCTCCACCAGTCACCAGACAGACGTGGCGTCTCGACAGCAGAAAAGCTAACAGCTATATACAGCAGATTCTTTTGAATTTGATTTTTTTTTTTCTGTTTTTTTTTTTCTGTAAAAAAAAAAGACTTAATTTAATACGGGTTGGAATTGAGACCGGAGTAGACCCACCGCAGGTCGCGGATAGAGAGCCGGCGTGACATTCGCTCCTCTCGGGGTTGTCTCATTCAAATACTCGTTTGTAAGTATTAAGTAATCTGACTAAACAGGGTAAGCGGCCAAAACACCGTTACAGACGTATTGCTGACATAGTGTTAGTTTACGCGTCCTGTGGTGTAGCCTGTCTGTCGACCTGTGGGCAGGGACACAGACAGGACCATTGGCTCTGTAATCCTGTAAAGCAGTGGAATAATCGCACTATACGTTTGTATCACTGGCTTGGTGTCAGTTAACGCATCCGTGATGCATATTCCGTGGGCTGGAGTGGACCTGCGTTTGGCGCAGCGAAACATCAGCCCCGCTATAGGCTTATCATTTAACACAGCAGGCGTATTGTCGCTGGGGCGGCTTCCGCGTCTTTAGTGCTGTGTTTTTTTGCTTCGCCTCGTGAGAGAGAGAGCTCCCTGGGGTGTATTGCGGCTAAAGCCGTTCACGCACTCTGGTGTAGACTGCGTGGTAGAACCCGTATGGACGGGGGAAGCCACGGAGCAAGCTTATCCTCCGAACCGTGGGTTCTGTCATAGACAGGACGAGCTAATTTCACAACAAACAAAGTTTGGTCTCCAGGGGGGAACCCCGTGGGTGACATCACGGTAATATATCGTAGGGTAAATTGTTGCCTGGAAAATCGAGCGGGGACTCTCATAAATCCCTGTTCTAGTGGACCAAATAGTGGAAATTGGCATAGCCTACGTATATACACTATATAATGCAAAACGTTTGGAGCAGAGTGTTTGTCTCCAACTCAAACACTCTGTGTCTCAGTGCAGCTAGGAAATTCAGGTGCAACCTCCCCCAGAGAGAGAGAGAGAGAGAGAGACTATAGAAATTCTGCTGGCTGTTGTTTAGTTATTTTTCGATTTGGAAAGATCCCCATTAGCTGAGGCCATGGCAGTCAGCTAGTCTTTTGGGGTCCACATGAAACATGTTGCCAAGAGGAAAAAGAAAAAAACAACAACACATGAATATCAATATGTGACTGAGAGACAGCAGTGTAAATTGCACGTAGGGTAAATTTTGTGCCCTCACTTCTCAAGCACATTCCTATACTCCCCGTTTTGTTTTGTTTTTTTAGCATGTTTAAACAGTTAAATGTGTATTTATTTAATATAACATATTAAAATAATAGTGTATATATGTATTGAATTAAATGGAAACAGCAGGGGTTTCTCTGGGGCTGTGTGGGGCACATATGCCCACAGAGGATGTCCATGACTAGGGGGTGACCTGTGGGTTCCCTGGTCATGCGATAGCAGCTCATGAAGATCCTGACTCCTGTATGATTTTCTTCCTCTTGCCAGTTGAGGCTAGGAGGAATGAAGGAATCCGACGGCCATATAACACACTATACAGGGGTATTGCTGGCGGGGCGCCAGTTTACGCTCCTGTGGTGTAGCCTGTCTGTCGATCTGAGTGCAGGGACACAGACAGGACCAGTGGCCCGGTAATCCTTAAAGGCAGTGGAATACAACGCACTATACGGGTGTATTATTGGCATGGCGTCAATTCACGCATCCATGCTGCATATTCTGTGGGCTGGAGTGGACCTGCGAGTGCGCAGTGAATATAGTTGTGTATATTCGTACGTCTCTAAATGTTTTGATGAATTGAAGATGGTGGGCCCTATTGTAAACAAGTGTAATGCTTTATGGTATCGTCCACTCTCAGTTAACAGTATTTGTATTGAGTTGTACTCGAAATGTACTGTAATTCTGCAAACTGTTAGTAAATCAATCAATCAAAACAACAGCCCGGCCAGGCTATAGCATTAAAACGCACTATACAGGCGTATTGTCGCTGGGGCGACTTCCGCATCTGTAGTGCCGTGTTTTTGCCTCGCCTCGTGAGAGAGAGCTCACTTGAGTGTATTGCGGCTAAAGCCGTTCACGCACTCCGGTGTAGACTGCGTGGTAGAACCCGTGCGACGGGGGACGCCACGGAGCAAGCTCATCCTCCGAACCGTGGGTTCTGTCATAGACAGGATGAGCGTATGGCTGCCGTGGCAGTCAGCTCTCCGCGTTCAGGTGTAGTAGCGCACTATACAGTGTATAGGACGTGCTGAGTCTGCCAGGAGCAAGCCCTGAAATCACAGCCATTTGCACACTACTGTATATACGGCGTATTGCTGACAGTGTCAGCTCACGCGTCCGTGATGTAGTTTCGCCAATTTTGGCAACTCGAGTGTGCCGCGGCTGTCGGGCGGAATACTCTGTACGGTGTATCACGGCAAGGCCGTTCACGCACCTATAGGTGTAAACTTGCATGGTATAATCCGGTTACCGGTTCGAAACCACAAAGTAAGCTCCTTCTCATCCCGAGAATGCACTATGGCTATCTAGGCGCAGCTAGCTAACACAGGGCTATTCTGTCACTGCTTCAGCACCGGCTGATATGTGGCACTTATGTGACCATTAGGGCCCGGACATTATTGAGGAGCTGCAGCGACTGGCTTTCAGGCTCCCAGGCAGTGGCAGCAGGCAATGCTATTGATGCCCTTTGGTGAGGTGCCGTCTGTGGCAGCCCCAGGCCAAGCTGCGATAGGAGGACAAGCTCCCCCACGCTGCCTATTGAGCCACCGGCCATGTTTGGCCAAAAGGCCAGTGCTTTGCTACAGCATCCCAAGGAGGCTGTGGAGGTGCAGGAATGCTCCGGCAAGGCAATGAGTAGCTTGCCTTGGTCGCCCCTCAGGCTGTGCAACCCCAGTCAGGTTTGGCAGCTCCAGGGACCTACGGGTCCGGTTACAGGCCAACCGGCAGGGTATGGCTAAAATATGCTCGGCGGGCTAAGCCCATCCCTCAGTCCTGACAGTTAAGGCCCCAGACCCCACCCGCTGTCTCTCGGGACAGCGGTTGTCCTGGAAGACAATTCAGGTGGACCCCTGGGTGGGTTCCACTATGTCTTCGGGGGGGTGGTGTGCTGCTTAAAGCACTCCTGGCAAGGAAGGGCTGAGGGTCTTACAGGCCATCCTCCAAGGCGACTGGCTTGCCATGCTCGACCGGGGATGTTTATTCTCAGATCCCGGGTCTGACGCACTGACAGGCTTGTCTTAGATGACAGAACCTTCGAGTCCCGTGTCCTGCCATTCGGCATATGTCTAGCCCCCCGATTGGACGCAGTCCTTGGCGGGAGGGCCTCTGCATCCTAAATTGGATAACTGAATGGTGTGTGCTCGCTCAGAGGTGCAGTGCCACAACAACGTGGCCAGGCACCTGCAGCACTTTGGGCACCTAGGCCGGCACCTCGACAAGAGGCCTTGCAGGCGTCAACTCTCACAGTCCACAGCGCTCCTCGGCATGTGTTAGAGGGCAAAGCAGGGACTCTGTCCCTTGCTCTAGTGAGTCGGGCCACCCTCAGGTTGTGCCTCCGCCCCTTAGGGCTGGGGGCAATCATGGTGCACTTTGTGCCTTCTGAACATGCGGCCAGTGCATTATCTGTCATTTACAGTCATGCACTACGTGGGCGTATCGTTGACAGCGTCAGTTTACACGTTCCACGTTGTTCCAGTGAATTCACACTGCTGTTCACACAGCAGAATGTGACGAGACTGTCAGGGGTGAGCAGAACCACCATAAGGTTGTATTACGGCATGGCCGTTTAAACACCTGGGTGTAATTCTGTGTGTTGGAGACCGGTTGAGCTCCATCCTCATCCAGAGGTAATCGTGTGGCTAGGCCAGGGATCTGGCAACATGGCGGGCCGCTGTCCCACACAAGGGCGACACAATAGTCACCCAGTTGGTCCTCATACCGTTCATCCCTCACACAATAGGCCAGCAGTCCCTCCTCGGGGAGTGGTACTGTCTGCCTTACGGCATGAGCCAATTAAGCCCGTGGAGACTTGGGCTGCAATGGCTTCTCACAGGACAGCATTCTTGCTGTTAGCAGTGTCAGCCACAAGAATGTCCCTGTCAGTGAGGGGTGCTGCCTCTTCCTACATGGCAATGCTTAGGTGTTGTCGCCATCAATCCCTGCATTTTGCCCTACGGCCTGATCGGAGTGTGAGCCAGTCAGTCTATTGATTTTCACCCTTCCCACCCTCCTAAGCAGGGTGGTGAAGCAGAGTAAATGGGCCTAACTGTCTTAGGCAGATAGTCTCCAAGACTGGACTTCACTCATTGGCTTGTGAAACAATCCAGCAGGCATATAGGTGGGCAGGCAGGCCAGCCCCAACGGGAACATGTGCACATTCCACACAGGGCCTCGCTGCCGCATGGGCTTACGGCGAGATGCCCTCCAATCTGAGTTCTGTGGGACAGCCTCTTGATCGACGCTGTCAGCATTTATCAGGTTCTACCATTATGTGGTATCAGTGTGGCATCCAGCACCCTTCTCACTGGGTGTGTGCTTAGCTCCGCAGCATAAACGCGATGGGAACTATGCACAAAAACGAAGGCCATCCACTTTTTACTTGTAAAACCGTGATGTGACATAAGGATCATTCCGGTTCAGAGAACAGGGCTTCAACAGTCAGCTGACTGAGTGTTCGGCAGGCTGACTTGAGCGGGAGCGCAGGCCCTGCAGACTGCAGTAACCTCGTTACAAAGAAAGGAAGAGCATTTCCTGAAGGGTGCCCTGAGGCCCAGAGGAGCTCAGGTTAGGGACCCAATCAGGCCCATCTGGGGTTAGCTCTGGAGGCTCTACGACCTTTAGTCAGTGAGCGTGACATGCTCAAGACAGCAGTCTTGTCGGTGTCACATCTGCAAGGAGAAATGGGGGAGTTGCGAGCTCTGTCAATCCATAATGAGCTCTGCAGGCCTATGCCGGATGATGGTATAGTCTTGCCCCAAACCGGCCTTTCTCCCCAATGTTTTCAAAAGGGCACGTCTCAATCAGGTGATTGAGCTCTGTCCTACCATCGTCATACAGACAGTAGACATACAGAGACGGAGTTGGTCCTCACTCTGCCCTATTGGAGCATTAGATTCGTATGCCAGGGCCACACAAGGCCCACAGAGTAACGAACCAGCTCTTTGAGTGCTTCAAGTGAGAGTGCATGGATCACAGAGGTTATCCAGCACACAAACAGGTAGGAGTACCAGTGCCGCCTGGAGGGCAGGCACACTCCACCTGGGGACGCTGTGGAAAGGTGCGTCTCTGACAGACCTGCACAGCGGCGACATAGTCTACTCCGTCTAATGTACATTCACCCGGTTATACCGGCTGAACATGCAGCATTCGCTCCCTTCGGGGAGTTGGTCTCGCATGCTACTCAGCGGTGGGTGTCATTGTCACCTTCACCAGTCAAGCCAGCCTTGCGTCTAGTGGGCTGGCTTCACCCCTGTGGTCTCTGGCCTTAGCGTCTTGCAGGGCCGGGCTCTGGTGTGGCGCCTAGTGCCTGAGCATTTGGCGGCGGATGGCGTCTGGCTGTCCGGCCGTTCCAGGGGTTGTAAATACATTACATTGAACATACATGATAAATCATTCCAAATTCAGTATGTGCTGGGTCGAAGCCCACTGGTGTTGTCTTTGGGGTTCTGGGACTGCTTCGCTTCCTCACGAGGTGTCTTACAGAGTTCCCAATACATATGAAATATGTTGGGTGGAGAGATAGTCTCTGATACGATAGAGAACGTGTGGTTACTTTGTAACCTATGTTCTCTGAGTGAAGAGACTATCTCTCCACCTCGATGTCGCTCAGAAGCGGTGTCGATCAAGTAAACCAGTGTAATCACGCACACCTGGGCCTTATATACCCGTGCGTGCCAGTACAACTGGTGTGTCTTAACGAGATATCCACGTCACAAGTGAGGTGGGGACATTCCCCATACATATGAAATATGTTGGGTGGAGAGATAGTCTCTTCACTCAGAGAACATAGGTTACAAAGTAACCACACGATCCAGACAGGACACTATGCTACCTAAAACACTTCAACTGAAACTGAGATCATGTGTGACCCATGGTGTGTACCATTTGTGATCACTGTACTCTTAGTAGTTATACTGTATATTATTTAAGAACACATGCAATATAACTGACTGTTACTATATGACTATATACTATACACACTGTTGCTGCAGTGCTGCTAAGAGATGCTATCCGTTATGTATACACTTACATGTGTGATATTATCTGCTGCTAAGTGTTGTCTCTCACCTGCACAACAGACTGTGATTCTATATTATGCTGCTATTCATTTCTGCTGCAAATGTTTCTCTACTTGGAGATGAGGCATTTCTGTCTCCTTTTATTTACATTATTATTGTTTTACATTTTATATTTGACATTGCACTTTGACATCGCAAGATGTATGCACTCTCTTTCCTACTACGATCATGTTCTCAAATGGCAAATTTTTACTTAATTAGCACACGTTTTTGTATATAGGTCTAATGTATTTTATAGTGATATATGTGGTAAGCACATGTGAGCAGTTTTTTAATTAAAACCTGTGACCGAAATATTGTGTCATAAATTCTTAAACTGTAGAGCCCATGGACCTTCTTCTCTTCATATTACTGGTCAATTATATTATGAACAAATTTCACATTATGAAAGAGTATATATTTATGTTGGTGAAATGGGTATGGAGACGTGGGAAGATCTCTGTTACTGAACAAACAATATAACAATGATTACTAGAGCTATTTTAACAAAACATAGGCCTTACAACACCTTTAAAGGATAATAATAACAAGTTATGTGTGATAGACCTATTTCTGCAGTTCTGTTGAAACTCAAAATCAAAGAGGTGTAAAATGGTCTCAGTTAATCCATAATGTGATCATTAACATGTGATCTGTCTAATGACAGACAGACAGTGACTATTAACATGTTTAATCTCTGCATTTGAATGCATTGTCTATAGTGAATGAAGCATCAGCCATCATCATTTAGCCTGTTTACATTTTAACCGGTGGGAAGAAATGTGGGTTTTGTTCATTATTTAGCATTTGAAAAAACATTGAATAAAAGTGCAGTCATCACAACCCTATTGAAACTAATTCAGTGCCCCTCATTCCCTCAGAGCAACACAACCTGAACAATGACTTAAAGACTTAAAGTTGTCCAGGTTTACACAAATACAGTTGTTGCTGTTATTGTGTCTCTGTTGTTAAAAACAATGTAATGATGGATATAGGATATAATTAATATACGGATGATGACTTATCCTGATCATGAATTAATAATGCCTTACACTATGGACCCATGGTGTACACATTACACAATGGGATTTCACTGTAAATATAGATTAAATGAGAACAATAGAGCACAATTTGCTATGAAACTTTGAGGATTTGACAATATACTAATTTACTAATGGCTATGCTGCAGTAACACTCCATTATTTTCCCACTTATTCAATATTTTTAGACTGTACATATATTATCCAGATAGTGAGATACTCTATATTGGATATAGATAGATTCATATATTAAATATGAAGCTTACAAAATAATCTCACAGTTAGCAGTTTATTTATATAATGTTGCATAGAGCAAGACCTGGGGGAGGAGTCAGAGAGGGGTGGATCACATGCAGCAGTTTCTTAGGTTGTGATTGGTGGCTAATGATCCTATTGATCTCCTCTTTGGCCAATCAACACCAAGCAGTTAGTGGTTCCACCCCAGACTCTCTAGTATAAGAAGAGTTTGTAGTTGTCAGTTCTCCACAACTCCTCCAGGATATCAATACTTTCTGATCTCATCTGACTGTGGACTCCAGACTTCAGCTGAAGATGAACTCCAATGCCACCATGAACAGTTCTGCTCAACAGGGAGGACCCAATGATCACCAACACCTATGTAAGTTACTTACTGTGTCTATGGATATACAGCATGTAATAAGGATTTTTTTATCTAGTCATTTGTTTGTTTTGATTTATTTTAGCATTGAGTTTATGTATTTTCTAAAATATAAAACTATTGTATAATCAAATTATAAAATGGATGCTAAATTGATAATTGGGTATATTAACTTCACACTATTTTAAGTCCAGGGATGCCTCTAAACAACATTTCCTTTGTCTTTGTTTCCAATTCAGTGTTGCATCATCAGTCTGGTTTCCATGTTCTACCAGAGGTGAATGAACAAAGAAGCTTGACTAAGCAAAAATGCCACTGCTGTGATCAGTGTGGTAAACGCTTCCCTACAATGTCTAGACTTAAAACACACCAGAGAATTCACACTGGAGAGAAACCCTATGGATGTGATCAGTGTGGACAGCATTTCTCTCAAATGGCACACCTTAAAAGCCACCAGATAATTCATACTGGAGAGAAACCCTATGGATGTGAACATTGTGGGAAACACTTCTCTCATTTGGCCGACCTTAAAACACATAATTCAATTCACACTGGAGAGAAACCCTATGGATGTGATCAGTGTGGGCAACACTTCTCTGAAAAGTCCAGCCTGAAAAAACACCAAAGAATTCACACTGGAGAGAAACCCTATGGATGTGATCAGTGTGGACAACACTTCTCTCAGTTGTCCGCCCTAAAAAAACACCATAGAATTCACACTGGAGATAAACCCTATGGATGTGATCAGTGTGGACAACACTTCTCTGACAAGTCCACCCTGAAAAAACACCAAAGAATTCACACTGGAGAGAAACCCTATGGGTGTGATCAGTGTGGACAAAACTTCTCTGACATGGCAAACCTTAAAAAACACCAAAGAATTCACACTGGAGAGAAACCCTATGGATGTGATCACTGTGGAAAACATTTCTCTAGAATAGACAGCCTTAAAACCCACCAGAGAATTCACACTGGAGAGAAACCCAAATGATTGTGATGTCTGTGGAAAAGCTTTTTAGTAATTCAAATAATTTAGACTTTCACAAGGTTGTACACATTGGATTTAAACAGTTGACTCTTGTGTTTGAATTTTACTAATTTGAGCCACTGAAAAGGTCCTGACCGCACACAGATGAATTCAAATCCTGTAACTGTTTAAACACATTACATGTATGCTGATACTAGATTAATTAGATGGCGATTAAACAAATGTTTCCATGTATAGATGAATTGCAAGTAAACTTAACATACAATTTGAACGGACTGTTATTTGTAGTACTACTCCTCATTCACTGAGTCAATAGTTTCCAGATAAATGACTAGGACAGTATAGGTGTAGCCAGTTAGACCAAATGTAGGCTACTGTCTTCTGACATGTTACAGATTAGCCAGATTTGTTGTAGTTTATATTTAGACAATTTTTGTCATGTCATTAAATGTTCGGATAAATTGAAAATGGATGACCCTGATGTAAACATTTTTTTGTTTATTTTTCAGGTTTTTTGTATTGACCTGTACTTTTGTTGAACTGTACCCATTCTACAAACTGAATAAAATGTTGAATCAATCGTTTGTTTGTGCTTCATAAAAGTATAGAATACAATTATTGTTTGTTACTCAACACTAAAACAAACTGCCTATATGTTTAGTTATATGATGGATACTCAAAATAGTAGATGTTAAAATCCCCCAACATGTTTGAAAGTAAACATCCCTTTAAACATAGTCTTTGTTCAGTACCAGGAGTCTGCCCATCACACAATCTCTTTGGTAAACAGAAATAAATGTACATGTGGGTTACAAATTCCATCCTAAAAGGAGAGAACCCTGCAAAGATTTATCAGCTTGTGTTTTAGTTAAATGTCTTCCAGTTTCCCTTACAATTTCACTTATATTCTGTATGTATCCTATATGAGTTCTATGCCTGGAGACATGGGAAGACCTCTGTTACGGAACAAACAATATGATTATGATCTATATGATTACTAGAGCTATTTTAACAACACATATCCCTTACAACACCTTTAATATTTCACAAAGGGTAATATTGAGTTCTGTGTGATAGACCTATTTCTGTAGCTCTGCTGAAACTCATCAGAGTCAAAGAGGTGTAAACTGGTCTCAGTGCATCCATAATGCGATCATTAACAGGTGATCTGTCCAATGACAGACAACCAGTGAACATTAACACGTTTAATCTCTGCATTTGAATGCATTGTCTACAGTGACTGAATCATCAGCCATCATCATTTAGCCTGTTTAGTTTACATTTTAACATGTGGGAAGAATGTGAGTTTTCTTCAATATTTAGCATTTGAAAAAACATTGAATAAAAGTGCAGTCATCACAACCCTATTGAAACTAATTAAACACACCTGAGTGCTGCTCATTCCCTCAGAGCAACACAACCTGAACAATGACTTAAAGACTTAAAGTTGTCCAGGTTTAAACAAATACAGTTGTTGCTGTTATTGTGTCTCTGTTGTTAATGACAATGGCAGCGGTGGCCGAGTGGATTGCGGAGCGGGCTAGATATCGGAAGGTCGCCAGTTCGAATCAGCGGTCCGACACGTTAAAATTACCACAGTTGAAGTGCCCTTGGACAAGGCATTGAACCACTACCATGAAATGCTCCATGTGGGCCTGGCTGTAAACAAGTATCTGATGCTTAGTCCAGTTACCCTTGGTAAACTTGATTTACCAGAACGCATTTCTTCTTCTTCATGTAATCGTGAATAGAGGATATGATTATTATTATAAAGATTTATACTGACTTATCCTGATCATTAATTCATTCACTGGACACTGTATGGACTGTGGACTCACCCACGCCCCAGTAAGGCCTGCATGTCATAAACTCCACATCCAGTCTCCCGTTTCAGGTTAACTTCCTCCATCTGAAAATGAATAAGTAAATAAATAACTTCCTCCAGCTGCAGATCAAGAGTGGGGCTGTGTATTGCTACGATTAAATACGATACCACTACTGTATTTTTTTTATTTATTATTAAGGCTTGTGTACTATTTATGAAGACTGTTTGCAGTCATTTAGGGAGTGGGTGGCAGTTTGTGTTTTGGAAAACCAATAGGCCTAACTGTTTCTCTTTGTAAGATGCTGGTCACAGTATGAGCAGTTGTTTCTTCACCAGAGCTGGTTCTACTTGGTTCTGATGTTGCTGAAATAATGTAGAGCAATCCTCTTTGACTCTGCTGCATTAATTAATATCCACTTATATTATTCAATACTGTTAGACATATATTATCCAGATACTCATTGCATTTACATCATATCCCTTCCAGTTTCACTATGATTGGATATGGAGACAGTAACCTCTGTTACTGAACAAACAAATCATGAATATAGGATATAATTGCATAAGGATATGACTTATCCTGATTTATCTTGACTTATCCTGATCATTTATTAATAATACCTTACACTATGGACACATGTTTCTGCACACAGGCCTACACATTACACAATGGAATTTCACTGTAAATAATATAGATTAGAAATACAATGAAACCAATAGAGCACAATAGGATATGAGACTTTGATTTGACAATATACTTATTTGCTGTTAGGCCTTGACCAGTCATGTACAGTAACCAGACCACTGTCTTCTATACTAAAGTGGAAACAAATTGAACCTAACACATACAATAATAAAACTACAGGGGGCGCGATATATACTTGTAAAAGACAAGATGTGAAGGCTTGTCTACAATGTATAAAGACTGTGCATCATTTTAGGGGGTGGGTGGCAGTCTGAGTCTTGGTAACTGTTTTTAGTTATGTTTTCTTGTTTTTAATACATGTTTAAAGTCAAGATTTGTTTTTTATCAGAGCGGTCTTGATACCGGAAGGTCGCCAGTTCGCATCCCCGGACCGGCACGTTAAAATTGCCATGGCTGAAGTGCCCTTGAGCAAGGCATTGAACCCCTACCATGAAATGTTCTATGAGCAGGGTGTGGCTGTAAACAAGTTACTGAGCTATTAGTCCACTTCCCTGGGAAAACAAAGAACTTTGCTTTGCTTATACTTGGTTCTGATGTTACTGAAATAATGTGGAGAAATCCTCAAGATGAATGGCTCTGCTGCAGTAACAATTCATTCATATCCACTTATTCAGTTAGATTGTACATATTTATCCAGATACTCAGTGCATGTACATAATATCCATACCGTATAGTTTGATAGCATCAGTCTCCAGTAGGAGACCATTATGGTGAATCACATCTTGATGATGTCATCAAGCTTTATTTGAAATCCAGCTTTTAGCAGTGCTTCAGTTGTGCCAGTTTGTAACAAAACATATTAATAATACACAAAACTAAAACTAATAGAACATCAACAACAACAACAACAACAGGGGACAACTGGCTCTTTCTAGGCTAATGGGGGCCCAATACCCCCCCCCCCCCTGCCCCCCCCCCCCTTTCCCCTCAGCAACACAATGTCAAATTCAACTTACATTGGACATTGGACAAAACCTCTTAACTCCATTGCACCCTCAAACTGTCTAAACCAGCTTACTCCACCACCTCTCCTTCTCATGCAAGTCATTTACAATATCTATCTAAAGTCACAACACCAACTTTGATGAGGCAGTATTGCATCGTTTAAAGAATATAAGGTTATCTTAATTTCCTGGAAAAAAAATCCACCAGCTTAGGGCCGATTCATACTCCTATTTTAGAGCCGAATAAAAGTCGGTTCGGCGCTGTAAAGCCTACAATTTGACGTCATTTGATGTTCGGGGGGGCGGGTACCGTCCTAAAGTCGGCTCTTCGGTGCTACTGAAAAAATCTGACGAGCCAAAATCATTTCGGCACTACAGCGCCGAAACAGCGGTAAAATAGGAGTATGAATCGGCCCATACTCTTATGAAAGAGTAATCATTATGTTGGTGAAATGGGTATGGAGAAGTGGGAAGATCTCTGTTACTGAACAAACAATATAACAATGATTACTAGAGCTATTTTAACAAAACATATCACAAGTTACAAGTTACAGCCCCTTTAACATTTCACAAAAGATAATAATAATAAGTTATGTGTGATGGACCTATTTCTGTAGTTCTGTTGAAACTCAGAGTCAAAGAGGTGTAAAATGGTCTCAGTTCATCCATAACAACCAGTGACCATTAACATGTTTAATCTCTGCATTTGAATGCATTGTCTATAGTGAATGAAGCATCAGCCATCATCATTTAGCCTGTTTACATGTTAGAAATGTGGGTTTTGATCATGATTTAGCATTTGAAAAAACATTGAATAAAAGTGCAGTCATCACAACCCTATTGAAACTAATTCAGTGCCCCTCATTCCCTCAGAGCAACACAACCTGAACAATGACTTAAAGACTTAAAGTTGTCCAGGTTTACACAAATACAGTTATTGCTGTTATTGTGTCTCTGTTGTTAAAAACAATGTAATGGTGGATATAGGATACAATTATTATACGGATGATGACTTATCCTTATCATTAATTAATAATGCCTTACACTTAAAGTTGTCCAGGTTTACATAAATTTACAGTTGTTGCTGTTATTGTGTCTCTGTTGTTAAAAACAATGTAATGGTGGATATAGGATATAATTATTATACGGATGATGACTTATCCTGATCATGAATTAATAATGCCTTACACTATGGACACATGGCCTACACATTACACAATGGGATTTCACTGTAAATATAGATAAGCGATTAAACGAGAACAATAGAGCACAATTTGCTATGAAACTTTGAGGATTTGAAAATATACTAATTTGCTGTTAGGCCTTGACCAGTCCTGTACAGAAACCCCACCACTGTCTTCTAAAGTCTAATTGAACTTACATTGCAACTTAATAAAATATAAATATAAAGGTACAGGATGTGCAGTAGTATTCTTGTAAAAGACAAGATGTGAAGGCTTGTGTACTATTTATGAAGACTGTTTGCAATACTATAGGGGGTGGGTGGCAGTTTGTGTTTTGAAAACAATAGTTTTGGAAAACTGTTTTTCTTGTTGTTTCTTCACCAGAGCTGGTTCTATGTTAATGAAATAATGTAAATAAATCCTCTTAATTGCTCTGCTGCAGTAACACTCCATTAATATCCACTTATTCGATATTTTTAGACTGTACATATATATTATCCAGATAGTCAGATACAGATATAGATAGATTCATATATTAAATATGAAGCTTACAAAGCAATCTCACAGTTAGCAGTATATTTCTAGAATGTTGCATAGAGCAATACCTGGGGGAGGAGTCAGAGAGGGGTGGCCAATCAACACCAAGCAGTTAGTGGTTCCACCTCAGACTCTCTAGTATAAGAAGAGTTTGTAGTTGTCAGTTCTCCACAACTCCTCCAGGATATCAATACTTTCTGATCTCATCTGACTGTGGACTCCAGGCTTGAAGCAAAGATGGACTCTCTCAATGCCACCTCAAACAATTCTGCTCAACAGGGAGGACCCAATGGTCATCAAGACCTTTGTAAGTTACTTACTGTGTCTATGGATATACAGCATGTAATAAGGATTTTTTTAAGTCTAGTCATGTTTGTTTTTGATTTGTTTTGATTTAATTGTAGAATCTAATTATAAATGGATGCTAAATTGATAATTGGGTACTTCACACTAGTTTTAGCTATTTTTAAGGAATGTCTCTAAACAACATTTCCTCTGTTTCCAAATTCAGTGTTGCATCGTCAGTCTGGCTTCCCTGTTCTACCAGAGGTGAATGAACAAAGAAGCTTGGCTAAGCAAAAATGCCACTGCTGTGATCAGTGTGGTAAACGCTTCCCTACAATGCCCAGACTTAAAATACACCAGAGGATGCACACTGGAGAGAAACCCTATGGATGTGATCAGTGTGGACAACACTTCTCTGAGAAGTCCACCCTGAACAAACACCAGAGAATTCACACTGGAGAGAAACCCTATGGATGTGATCAGTGTGGGAAACACTTCTCTCACTTGTTAAGCCTTAAAAAACACCAGATAATTCATACTGGAGAGAAACCCTATGGATGTGATCAGTGTGGACAACACTTCTCCCAAATGGCAAGCCTTAAAACACACCAGAGAATTCACACTGGAGAAAAACCCTATGGATGTGATCAGTGTGGACAACACTTCTCTACAATGGGAACTCTTAAAGAACACCAGAGAATTCACACTGGAGAGAAACCCTATGGATGTGATCAGTGTGGACAACACTTCTCCCAAATGGCAAGCCTTAAAACACACCAGAGAATTCACACTGGAGAAAAACCCTATGGATGTGATCAGTGTGGACAACACTTCTCTCAAATGTCAAGCCTTAAAACACACCAGAGAATTCACACTGGAGAAAAACCCTATGGATGTGATCAGTGTGGACAACACTTCTCTAGAATGGGAACTCTTAAAGAACACCAGATAATTCACACTGGAGAGAAACCCTATGGATGTGATCAGTGTGGACAACACTTCTCCCAAATGGTAAGCCTTAAAACACACCAGAAAATTCACACTGGAGAAAAACCCTATGGATGTGATCAGTGTGGACAACACTTCTCTCAAATGTCAAGCCTTAAAACACACCAGAAACGTCATACTGGAGAGAAACCCTATGGTTGTGATCGGTGTGGACAACACTTCTCTCAGTTGTCCGACCTTAAAAAAACACCAGAGAATTCACACTGGAGAAAAACCCTATGGATGTGATCAGTGTGGACAACACTTCTCTAGAATGGGAAACCTTAAAACACACAAGATAATTCATACTGGAGAGAAACCCTATGGATGTGATCAGTGTGGACAACACTTCTCTCAAATGTCAAGCCTTAAAACACACCAGAGAATTCATACTGGAGATAAACCCTATGGATGTGATCAGTGTGGGCAGCACTTCTCTGACAAGTCCAACCTGAAGAGACACCAGAAAATTCATACTGTAGAGAAACCCAAATAATTGTGATATGTGAGGAAAAGCTTTTAGTAATTACACAGGGTTCACAGGGTTGTACACACTGAATTTAAACTGTTCCCTTGTGGTCAGTGTAGGAATCATTTTACTAATTCAAGCCACCGAAAACGCCATGAACTTATGAAGGAGCATGATGATCAAGAATAATATGATGGCAATGAAACTAATTTGTTGATTAATTCTATGTTAGACATTGTGGCACAAGTGAATATTGTGATGTATGATTAGTGACACAGAAATACAGTAGTGTTCAAATAACATGTAGGCATATTCTCGCTTTTATGTAGATGATGATCATGTTTAAATGGCCAGTTCTCTGGTTACCATTTCAGATATTTTTTGTGACCATACATCTGTATGTAGGCCTATAGATCGATTTTGTTTAACTTGTTAATGGATTTTCTTATTGGACATTTTTCAAGACATTTTAAATTAGACACATTGGGCCTGATTCTTCAAAAACGAAATGCGCCAGAGTGTAACGGTGGCGGAAACGGATATCGTATTTATCCGTCCGATCATCCTACGTTGAGAGGACGTGTTATTCAGGGAAGCTGGTGTAATCACTTCATTTGTGCGGATCGCCGAGTGTATCCTTTCCGCATTTTTCCCAAGCGATTCGCCTGGTGTCGCCTGGTTATTTGGAACATCCACGCCCATTCTACACCACATAAGGGCAACAGGAAATCTCGAAATACGTCATCATAGCCTGCACAGAGGATTTCAATTCTATACAACAGCGCGATGAGCTTGTAGAGTAGTTAATTTTGACAGGATGAATGCACTGCAGGGTTATAAAAAAAATCAGAGCTGCATTGATTAATTCGGTTAATAGATTAATATCATCTCACTGTCAGCTGTCTGAATGCATATGTGGAGAATGGATTTGTTCTGAGCATGGACATGTAGGCATAGCTATTTAGAACAACCATATACAGCGGGTAGCCTATATCCTCTTTGTCAGATGTAAGTGCATGGTTCACTTGAATCACTTCATGATGTCCTCATATTAAAATGATTCGCGGGAGTCGGGACACTTGGCAAACTTGATTGATCTCATGATGAGATCAATGTAGTAGCCTACAGCCTACACAGCTACAACGTTGCCCATATTATAATGAATTAAGGTGAGCTGGCTTAAAACTGACTGGCCAAATTGCACGCGCTGATGCCATAATGTGGATTTATAGGGCTAATTAGCCCTCGTGACTGCTGTCTGTCTGTCAGACCGGCATAGAATGCCAGTCGGGCCGGGCCGTGTTCTGTCCTGGCCGGGCTCACCGCGCCGTTATATTAATTTTCCAATGTAAACTTCACCCAGATTGGACTCGGTTCAGCGGCAGCATGCTGCCCCCCCCCCCCCACACACACACACACACACACACACACACACACACCGAAACAACGTTAGATTCGTACAGTGCAAAATGCAGATAAGTGTAGGCCTATGTTCTTATTATAATTGTGAGTTTGTTTTTTAACATGCAGTCCGCGAGAGCCGATCTACAAGCTCACAACGCGTTGCACTGCGAGTAGCCTAGAGAAGGCTGTCAAGTGAGCAGCGCAATCGCGCATGGCATGCTATAGAAATATCCTAATACATAAAATATGTGTCGGGCTTGCAGGGGCAGTTTCCTTATGGGACTCTATAGGTTAACTTGCCTCTAGAATGCATGCATTTAGGCATACAAGTGCACTCGGCTTTTATATATATATATATATATATATATATATATATATATATACAGGGCTGCACACAACTTTTTTGGTCTAGTACTCAGAAGAGCACCTGGAGGAGTTGCTTGGTGCTCCTAAAATGCGGCGACCCGTCTCGCCGGATGGATAAAAGAGGGATGAATAACTTATAGCAAAACAATATTTATTGGATGAGTGGGGAGTCAATGGAGGGTATTGCAACTCTAGATTTAGCCCTAGAATGGCTCTTGTTGTAGATTCATCCCATTATTAAAAATATATAAATTTGCTAAAATCTAGGTCCATGTGTGGTCCAGCCCTATGGAATGCATATTATAATAAAAACAAGTTAACAACTTAATACTTCCTAAGGATAATATGATATGAGCATCAAAGCAATATTTAGATTTTTTATTATTTTGTATTTAAATAACCAATCTACTAGCTCACAACGTGTTGCGACACGTTGTGAGCTTGCAGATCAGCTATTTTTTTAACATGCGACACATCGTACGGCGAAGCATACATCAGGCTTCCCTAGTTCCCTTTTGTTTTTAGATGAGGCGACGTACGTAGTCAGACAGTCAGAAACACATGGCTCCTCGGTGAAAAAATAAACAGTGTACACTACCCGACTTTACGATAATAAGGCACAGTATGTCGAGACACGGTGTTCATGTTGGGCAGCAGCATTGCCAGTCCGCAATGCTTTAAACTCTTCCCACTCCACTATGTCGGAACTAAAACCTTAGTACCCGTAAAAAGTCGGTGGCCGGTGCCTAGGCTGTGAGAGACGCTAATATGGTTTCTGCCTCGGATTCGGGTTTTGAGACGGCATCGCACACGAGCAACCATGCTGCTCCAACAGCCGGAAAACAAACACAAGCACAGCGGCAAATGGGAAGAGTGCAAAGCATCCAAAGCATGACCTTTTACACCGGGGACTACAGTAGTTTGCTATCTGAAACGGAGAAGAGAAGACGAAACTATTTGTGTAAGGTTTTCCTGTCAACCGCCCTCCACCTCCTCCCAGGCTCCTAGCAGAAAGCAGCATGGATCCTCCCCCTTTTGAGTAAGGACGCGCTGTGATTGGGCCAGTAGCCACTTTGAGTGGCAGTCGGTGGGAAATGCTCTCGCCACAACATTTTCTAGTATTCTGGCCATAATAATCATTCTGGGCGGCCCCAGCTGTTGGTACGCAGAAGCGCTTCCCGGCGCTTGATTGACAGCGCATTTTTTATTTTTACCGCGCATGCGCACCTGCGCACCACTTATGTGCAGCCCTGTATATATATATCGTTTTTTTATGTGCTGATCGACCAATATGTTGGGGACACATGCCTACATATTTTATCTGAGATTTGGGAACAATTTATTGATTCAGCATGAAGACTAAAGCCTTCTGAATAAATCTAGCAAGTGTATGCTTCCGCAAATTTATCCGCCACCTAAAGAGCTCCCGTAGCATTTAGCGGAATTTCCGACCAACCAAAGTCAGCGTCAAGTTCACGGCCATTTCCATGAATTCCAAATTAATGTGGGAAATCCACGTAAATGCCTTTCCGCCAGCGTCACGGCAATATATCAGCGGAAACGCGTTAATGAATCAGGCCCAATGTCTGTGACAGGGAAGAAATGAGCACATAATCACATTTTGTACATACATCTGTTGTAAGTATGGATGAAATAAAACTTGTTACAAAACACATATTGTGTGTGTTCTTATATATTATGGCTACAGCCATTGGTCAAATATATGAAAGGGGTATTTCTCAATTTGGGGGCATTTTAACATAAGTCCATATACAAGCTTCCCATATTATTTTCAAACAGCATATTAACCATGTTAGATTAACATTGAACATATCCTGACGAAGACCTGAAGGGGTTGAAACTCTTCTCCATGAAATAAAATGTGGATCTCAAGGCCGGTGTGTGAACTACATCTCCTTTCAGATTAATTGAAAACACCTGTATTCTGGTGACTGATTGTCATAATGTTTGCCGGTGTGTGATTTGTATTACTTTTAAGTCATTTTATGATTTTCTACTGTTTCTACTTGGTGAGTTATTTATGTATCTTTTTATTTCCTTATTTATATTTGACATTGCACTTTGACATCACAAGATGTCTGGTTACCATTTCAACTGAGAGAGAGAAATTAGCATATGTTTTTGGAAATAGGCCTAATGTATTTTATAGTGATATATGTGGTAAGCACATGTGAGCAATTTTTTTAATTAAAACCTGTGGACGAAATATTGTGTCATACATTCTTAAATTGTAGAGCCCATGGGCTTTCTTCTCTTCATAGTACTGGTCAGTTATATTATTTACACATTTCACATTATGAAAGGATAACACTTATGTTACTGAAATGGGTATGGAGACGTGGGAAGATCTCTGTTACTGAACAAACAATATAACAATGATTACTAGAGCTATTTTAACAAAACATAAACCATGTTACAAGTTACAGCCCCTTTAACATTTCTGTTGAAACTCAGAGTCAAAGAGGTGTAAAATGGTCTCAGGTCATCCATAATGTGATCATTAACAGGTGATCTGTCCAATGACAGACAACCAGTGACCATTAACACGTTTAATATCTGCATTTGAATGCATTGTCTATAGTCAGGGCTGCACATAAGTGGTGCGCCACCGCGCATGCGTCGTCAAAATTCAAAATGCGCTGTCAATCAAGCGCCGGGAAGCGCTTCTGCGTACCAACAGCCGGGGCCGCCTAGAATGATTATTATGGCCAGAATACTAGTAAATTCTGTGGCGAGAGCATTTTCCACCGACTGCCACTCAAAGTGGCTACTGGTCCAATCACAGCGCGTCCTTACTCAAAAGGGGGAGGAATAAGGATTCCATGCTGCTTTCTGCTGGGAGCCTGGGAGGAGGCGGAGGGCGGTTGACAGGAAAACCTTACACAAATAGTTTCGTCTTCTCCGTTTCAGATAGCAAACTACTGTAGTCCCCGGTGTAAAAGGGCATGCTTTGGATGCTTTGCACTCTTCCCATTTGCCGCTGTGCTTGTGTTTGTTTTCCGGCTGTTGGAGCAGCATGGTTGCTCGTGTGCGATGCCGTCTCAAAACCCGAATCCGAGGCAGAAACCATATTAGCGTCTCTCACAGCCCAGGCACCGGCCAACGACTTTTTACGGGTACTAAGGTTTTAGTTCCGACATAGTGGAGTGGGAAGAGTTTAAAGCATTGCGGACTGGCACTGCTGCTGCCCAACATGAACACCGTGTCTCGACATACTGTGCCTTATTATCGTAAAGTCGGGTAGTGTACACTGTTTATTTTTGCACCGAGGAGCCATGTGTGTCTGACTGTCTGACTACGTACGTCGCCTCAGCTAAAAACAAAAGGGAACTAGGCATGTTAAAAAAATAGCTGATCTGCAAGCTCACAACGTGTCGCAACACGTTGTGAGCTAGTAGATTGGTTATTTAAATACAAAATAATAAAAAATCTAAATATTGCTTTGATGCTCATATTATCCTTAGGAAGTATTAAGTTGTTAACTTGTTTTTATTATAATATGCATTCCATAGGGCTGGACCACACATCGACCTAGATTTTAGCAAATTTATATATTTTTAATAATGGGATGAATCTACAACAAGAGCCATTCTAGGGCTAAATCTAGAGTTGCAATACCCTCCATTGACTCCCCACTCATCCAATAAATATTGTTTTGCTATAAGTTATTCATCCCTCTTTTATCCATCCGGCGAGACGGGTCACCGCATTTTAGGAGCACCAAGCAACTCCTCCAGGTGCTCCTCTGAGTACTAGACCAAAAAGTTGTGTGCAGCCCTGTCTATAGTGAATGAAGCATCAGCCATCATCATTTAGCCTGTTTACATTTTAACCGGTGGGAAGAAATGTGGGTTTTGTTCATTATTTAGCATTTGAAAAAAACATTGAATAAAAGTGCAGTCATCAGAAATAACATATGACATCGTAAAATATGTGAAGGCCTTCACATTGTGCCTACTATTTATGAAGACTGTCAAATTGAACTTACATTGCAACTTAAAAAATATAATACAGGAGATGCTGTAGTATAAGACTATCTGCAATCATTTAGGGGGTGGGTGGCAGTTTGTGATTTGGAAAACAAATAGGCCTAACTGTTTCTTTGTAATGATGTAAATCACAGTATGAGCAGTTGTTTCTTCACCACTTCTGATGTTACTGAAAGAATGTAGAGCAATCCTCTTTGACTCTGCTTTATTCATTAATATCCACTATCCATATTATTCAATACTGTTAGACATATATTATCCAGATACTCATTGCATGTATTGCATTTCCTTTACTTTCAGGCATGATGGTGAAAGTGTGACGCCAGTGTTTCTCACTTGGCCTGGACCGCTGGAAAGACAACTATACCACCCTGTTTAATGGAGTGCTGGACAACTACCACCCTGTTTAATGGAGCAGAATCCGGCAGGTGAGAACTGTGAACACCTTTGTTTACCCCCTGTGCAAACACATTGTAGCCTTAGCCTCAGTAGCTAATCAGTCAGTGTTGCCAGGTCTCGTTATTAAAAAGACCTTGGTGTTTGTTCTTTTTCTTCTGTGTGATTTCTCGCTTCTTCTTCTTCCTTCTTTTGCTAATATGCTTAAATATGCAATAGAGCTCAGGCCGTAATTCCCCCTTCATATTAGTGTTGATCAATTGTACATTTAACATAATTCACATTATGAAATTGGGACACAGGCCTCACAGAGAGGACCTTTAGACATGCAGGGACACAGGCCTCACAGAGGACCTTTAGACATGCAGGGACACAGGCCTCACAGAGAGGACATTTAGACATGCAGGGACACAGGCCTCACAGAGGACGTTTAGACATGCAGGGACACAGGCCTCACAGAGGACCTTTAGACATGCAGGGACACAGGCCTCACAGAGGACGTTTAGACATGCAGGGACACAGGCCTCACAGAGGACCTTTAGACATGCAGGGACACAGGCCTCACAGAGGACCTTTAGACATGCAGGGACACAGGCCTCACAGAGGACCTTTAGACATGCAGGGACACAGGCCTCACAGAGGACCTTTAGACATGCAGGGACACAGGCCTCACAGAGGACCTTTAGACATGCAGGGACACAGGCCTCACAGAGAAGACATTTAGGAGAGACGTACTCATCTATGTTGTTTCCTTATCATCTGGATATACAGCAGAGTAGGCCTGTGTCAACGTCGCTGTCGGGCACAGACCCGACTTTCAATCTTCGTTCCGAGGGGCGCTAGCCCCCTTCCAACGCCTGGCTTACAGACATTGATGTCATGTGGAAGTCTATGAAAATTGTCTCATAGGCAGGACCCCCCACACACACATTTTCAGCATGTTATGGACTCTGCGTGCATGGAGGAATTTTCTAAAGGCTAATTTAATCCAGTGTAATACGTTTCTGCTTTCTGCACAGATATACCGTATTTAAATGCAAACATCTGTCCCGTATGGCCTGAATCACGAGCCAGTTTATTATAACTCTGTTCATCCCCAGATGTTCACACTAATACTGTATGTACTGTACATCACATGATGTCACATCCAGGCTTATATAGCTCTAGCCTCTAAAGACCTATACTGTGCCTGTAACCTGTGTTGTTTTCGTTGACTAAAACTAAGACAAAAATTTTTCGACTACCTTTTTCCACTGACGAAAACTAAGCTACGATGACTAAAACTAAGACTAAATATACTGACAATGTCGTTGACAAATACAAACTAGACTAAAATGGTAGGAAGGGACTATAGTGGACAAGAGATCCAGTATAAGTCATTTTACACTTTACACTTGGTTGCATGCTGAAAATAGCCAATATACAAACACTAAAAAATTCCAGGTGACTAAAATGTGACTGAAACTAAATGAAAATTTGCTGGCAAAAACAACACTGTGTTTTGGAAAACAAATAGGCCTAACAGTTTTTCTTTGTAAGACGCTGGGATTTAAATCACAGTATGAGCAGTTGTTTCATAATATCCATAGCATATCATTTTAGGAACCTCAGTCTCCAGTAGGAGACCAAATGGAGAGTGTTTGGTAGGAACTAATCCTTTGATGTTTTTAAGGTTTATTATAAACCAGTAGTTTTTATGCACCACGTATGTAAAAACTCCCAGAAAACAGCAGGGTATGCTGGCACTCTGATTTAGGTTGAATCACAATTAAAGACTCTTCTGTTTCCCACTGCATTTAATTATATAGTTTAGATTCATTAAATATGAAGCTTACAAAGCAATCTCACAGTTAGCAGTTTATTTCTAGAATGTTGCATATAGCATGGCCTGGGGAGGAGCTACAGAGGGGTGGAGCACATTACCGGGGGAGGAGCTATTGTTCTCCTTTTTGGCCAATCAACACCAAGCAGTTAGTGGTTCCACCTCAGACTTTCTAGTATAAGAAGAGTTTGTAGTTGTCAGTTCTCCACAACTCCTCCAGGATATCAATCATTTCTGATCACATCTGACTGTGGACTCCAGACTTCAGCTGAAGATGAACTCTCTCAACAATGATGCTCAACAGGGAGGACACAAGGACCATCAAGACCTATGTAAGTTACTTATTGTGTCTATATGGATATACAACATGCCATAAGGATGTTTTTGTTTTGTTGGTGGCCTGGTAAAAATGTCAATTGTGGTAATTATCTAGTTTTTTGCTATTTTACGTTTATGAAGTAGTGTCCTCTAAACAATATTTCATTTGTCTTTGACCAGTGTTGCGTCATCAGTCTGGCTTCCCTGTTCTACCAGAGGTGAAGGAACAAATAAGCTTGGCTAAACAACAACACCACTGCTGTGATCAGTGTGGTAAACGCTTCCCTACAATGTCCAAACTTAAAACACACCAGATAATTCATACTGGAGAGAAACCCTATGGATGTGATCATTGTGGACAGCACTTCTCTCAAATGTCCACCCTGAAAAGACACCAGAGAATTCACACTGGAGAGAAACCATATAGATGTGATCAGTGTGGGAAACTATTCTCTCAATTGGCACACCTTAAATTACACCAGAGAATACACACTGGAGAGAAACCCTATGGATGTGATCAATGTGGACAACACTTCTCTGACAAGTCAACCCTGAAAAAACACCAGAGAATTCACACTGGAGTTAAACCATATGGATGTGACCAGTGTGGAAAACACTTCTCTCAAATGGACATCCTTAAATCAAAATTTGCTGGCAAAAACAACACTGACTGTTAACCTGCCTCCCGTTTAGGTATACAATTAGACCATTCGTCCGGAAACAGTGTCACGAGCAGTGGTGGAAAGTACATTTACTTGTGAGCTTGTAGATTGGCTATTTTAAAGCAGTTTTTAAACTGGAAATGGGACATTATGCAATATGAGTTTTACTTGTATTAAGGATTATTTGGATGCCGACACCGTTCTACTTTTACGTCCAGTATGTGACAGTACACGTGTGACAGCCATAACTTAAAGGAGCATTCAGTGATTTTGAGGGAAAAAAAACAGTAACTCCCCCTTCATATTACTGTGGATCAATTGTACTTTTAACATAATTCACATTATGAAATAGTAATAATGATGTTAGTGAAGTAGTTGTTACTGAACAAACAATATAGCAATGATTTACTAGAGCCATTTTAACAAAACATATCCCGTACAGCACCTTTAACATTTCACAAAGGAAGTTCTGTAGTTGAAACTAGTTGAAACTCATCAGAGTCAAAGAGGTGTAAACTGGTCTCAGTTCATCCATAATGTGATCATTAACAGGTGATCTGTCCAATGCCAGACAACCAGTGACCATTAACACGTTTAACCTCTGCATTTGAATGCATTGTCTATAGTGAATGAAGCATCATCATTTAGCCTGTTTACATTTTAACATGGGGAAAGAATGTGGGGTTTGTTCATTATTTAGCATTTGAAAAACATTGAATAAAAGTGCAGTCATCAGAAATAACATATGACATCGTAAAATATGTGAAGGCCTTCACATTGTGCCTACTATTTATGAAGACTGTCAAATTGAACTTACATTGCAACTTAAAAAAGATAGTACAGGAGATTCTGTAGTATAAGACTGTCTGCAATCATTTAGGGGGTGGGTGGCAGTTTGTGATTTGGAAAACAAATAGACTTACTGTTTCTTTGTAATGATGTAAATCACAGTATGATCAGTTGTTTCTTCACCAGAGCTTGGTTCTGATGTTACTGAAATAATGTAGAGCAATCCTCTTTGACTCTGCTGCATTAATTAATATCCACTTATATTATTCAATACTGTTAGACATATATTATCCAGATACTCATTGCATGTACATAATGTCCATAGCATATCATTTGTGAACCTCAGTCTCCAGTAGGAGTCCCAATGGAGAGTGTTTGGTAGGAACTACTCCTTTGATGTTTTTAAGGTTTATTATAAACCAGCAGTTTTTATGCACCACATATGGAAAAACTCCCAGGAAACAGCAGGTATGCTGGCACTCTTATTTATGTTACAATTAAAGACTGTTCTGTTTCCCACTGCATTTGATTGAGTTTGACTTTATTTCTCTTCTGCGCTGTAAGTTTTGTTATGTTTTATTTATATTGTTTCAGTTATTTGTTTCCTGGTTTACCAATAACTAAATAATCATGTTTTCTATATTATATGCTTTGACTCTGACAGTGTCTGTTATTTAGGATTTATGCTCACTCCTGCATTTACTTTACTCACGTCCACGTCATAGACTGATAGGATGTACTTATACTCATACATCAATGTATTATAATTTGGATATAGTTTAGATTCATTAAATATGAAGCTTACAAAGCAATCTCACATTTAGCAGTTTATTTCTAGAATGTTGCATAGAGCATGGCCTGGGGAGGAGCTACAGAGGGGTGGAGCATGCAGCATTTTGTTAGGTTGTGATTGGTTGAGCCATGATTCTATTCTCCTCTTTGGTCAATCAACACCAAGCAGTTAGTGCTTCCACATCTGGCTCTCTAGTATAAGAAGAGTTTGTAGTTGTCAGTTCTCCACAACTCCTCCAGGATATCAATCATCTCTGGTCACATCTGACTGTGGACTCCAGACTCAACAGGGAGGACCCAATGATCATCAAGACCTCTGTAAGTTACTTACTGTGTCTATATGAATATACAGCATGTCATAAAAAAATGTTTGTTTTGTTTTAATATTAGCATTGACTTAAAATACAGTTGTTAGTTTCTGCAATTTTAAGTACAACTAAGCAATGTTTCATTTGTCTTTGTCCAATTCAGTGCTGCATCATCAGCCTGGTTTACCTGTTCTACCAGAGGTGAATGAACAAAGAACCGTGGATATGCAAAAACACCACTGCTGTGATCAGTGTGGTAAACGCTTCCCTAAAATGTCCACCCTTAAAAGCCACCAGAGAATTCACACTGGAGAGAAACCCTATGGATGTGATCATTGTGGGAAACACTTCTCTCATTTGACCCACCTTAAAACACACAAGCGAATTCACACTGGAGAGAAACCATATGGATGTTATCATTGTGGGAAACACTTCTCTAATTTGACCCACCTTAAAACACACATGCAAATTCACACTGGAGAGAAACCATATGGATGTGATCAGTGTGGACAACACTTCTCTCAAATGTCCAACCTGAAAAGCCACCAGATAATTCACACCGGAGAGAAAGCCTATGGATGTGATCAGTGTGGACAACACTTCTCTGCAATGACCACACTGAAAAGACACCAGAGAATTCACACTGGAGAAAAACCATATGGATGTGATCTGTGTGGACAACACTTCTCTGACATGTCAAACCTGAAAAAACACCAAATGATTCATACTGGAGATAAACCACATGGATGTGATCAGTGTGGACAACACTTCTCTCAAATGTCCACCCTGAAAATCCACCAGAGAATTCACACTGGAGAGAAACCATATGGATGTGATCAGTGTGGACAACACTTCTCTCAAATGACCACCCTGAAAATCCACCAGAGAATTCACACTGGAGAGAAACCATATGGATGTGACCAGTGTGGACAACACTTCTCTAGAATTGCAAACCTTAAAAGACACCAGAGAATTCACACTGGGGAGAAAACCAAATAATTGTGATGTGTTATCTTATAGTGAAACAGCTGAACTCTCTGGATCCCACCAGGAACAATTGATTGATTTAATCTGTAGATTTGCAGTAATTTACATTTAGATGATTTATTATTTTGTCTCATAGTTTGTTCATGAATGCTTGTAATTTCCTTTGCCATACGGTGGATTTGACATTTTTGCCACGGTTTGTTTCTTAGTATATAATACGTTAAGTTTCTTCTGGGTCTCTCTCAGCTTCCACCATTTTATATGTTATGCATACCCTTTACCCATAGACTAATTTTTGCGTAACATTGTATGTAAGTAAAGTAGGCTAATATGTTATTAAATATACAATAGAGCCCAGGCCGTAATTCCCCCTTCATATTTCTGTTGATCAATTTGTACTTCTAACACAATTCACATTATGAAATAGTAATAATGATGTTAGTGAAGTAGGTATGGAGGCATGGAGGAGCAATGATTTACTAGAGCCATTTAAACAAAACATATCCCGTACAGTTCCTTTAACATTTCACAAAGGAAGTTCTGTAGTTCTGCTGAAACTCATCAGAGTCAAATAGGTGTAAACTGGTCTCAGTTCATCCATAATGTGATCATAAACAGGTGATCTGGGCTAAACTGTTTAAACGCATTACATGTATATGAGCATGCTAATTCTAGATGAATAGGATGGCGATGAAACAAATGTTTCCATGTCTAGATGAATTGCAAGTAAACATAATATTTTAACAGACTGGTCTTCTACCATGTTACAGATTCCCCAGATTTGCTGTAGTTTACATTTAGACGATTTTTGTTGTATGTCGGATGTAAATGTATGAATGAATTAAAACATTGAGAATCCTGGTGTAAACAATTTTGTTGTTTATTTTTCTTCGTATCAGGTTTTTTGTATTGACCTGTACTTTTGTTGTACTGTAACCATTCTACAAACTGAATAAAATGTTGAATCAATCGTTTGTCCGTGCTTTACAAAAAATATAGAATATCATTAATTGTTGTGTTACTCAACACTAAAACAAACTGCCTATGTATTTAGTTACGATGGATATTCCAAATGCTATTATGAAAGGTTGTTTTTTCTTCCTGTTTTGTTCTTCTTAGTATATCTTTAAAGCTTGGTCTATAGTTAAAGGTATATTCAGTGATTTCACTTAATTCAAATATCACTTATTTTTTTGTTTTGTTGTGATAATCCTCCCTACTATAGAGTGTGCTGGCCATATAAGGAGTTCCTCCCTGTCCCCAGTTAACCCCTGGGGGTCAAAAAACCTTAGGTTTCGTTTTTGACTCTCTATCCTGATTGGACGAAAGGCTGGGTCCCACAGCCAAAAACGAAACTTAAGGTCTTTTTTGTGAAATCACTGAATATACCTTTAAGCAAATCATCTTAGTAAATGTGTAGATGTTAAAATCCCCCAAACATGTTTGAAAATGAAACATCCATTTAAACATGCAGTCTTTGTTCAGTACCAGGAGTCTGCCCATCGCACAATCTCTTTGGTAAACATGTGGGTTGCAAATTCCATCCTAAAGGAGCGAGAACCCTGCAAAGATTTATCAGCTTGTGTTTTAGTTCAATTTCTTCCAGGTTCCCTTACAGTTTCACTTATATTCTGTATGTATCCTATATGGAGACATGGGAAGACCTCTGTTACTGAACAAACAATTATCAATGACTACTAGAGCTATTTTAACTACACATATCCCTTACAACACCTGTAACATTTCACAAAGGGTAATATTAAGTTCTGTGTGATAGACCTATTTCTGTAGTTCTTCTGGAACTCCTCAGAGTCAAAGAGGTGTAAAATGTTCTCAGTTCATCCATAATGTGATCGTTAACAGGTGATCTTTCCAATGCCAGACAACCATTAACACGTTTAATATCTGCTTTTGAATGCTTGTCTATAGTGAATGAATCATAAGCCATCATCATTTAGCCTGTTTACATTTTAACCCATTTTATCCTGACTTATCCTGACCATGAATTAATAATACTGTATGGACACATGTTTCTGCGCACACGCCTACACATTACACAATGGGCTATGAGGCTAAGAGGATTTGACAATATACTAATTTGTTGTTAGGCCTTGACCAGTTTTGTACAGAAACCAGACCACTGTCTTCTATACTAAAGTGGAAACAAATTGAACTTACATTGCACCTTAATAAAATAATAATAAAAGTACAGTGTATGTGGTAGTATACTGATATACATGAAATGAAGGCTTGTGTACTATTTATGAAGACTGTCTTCACTGTCATTTTAGGGGTGAGTGGCAGTTTGTGTTTTGGAAAACAAATAGGCCTAACTGTTTTTCTTTGTAAGATGCTGGGTCAGTGGGATGTAAATCACACACTGCAAAAAAAGCCAGTCTTGATATTAGAAAAAATAAAATAATTTGAGATGAAACTAAAAACAAGTGAACTAATCTGCCAGTGCAGTGAGAGAATTCTACTTGGTAAGAATTCTTGTAATTAGAAAAAATCTCTAGCCATTAGGGAAGTGGCAAACTCTTAAAATAAGTGATTTAAGCTTCATTCAAGCACTGGATTAAGTGAGATAAACTAAAAAATAGCTTGTAAAACTCTTAAAATAAGTGATTTAAACCTCATTCAAGCACTGGATTAAGTGAGATAAACTCAAAAATAGCTTATAAATCTATTAAAATAAGTGATTAAAACTCCATTCAAGCACAGGATTAAGTGAGATAAACTCAAAACTAGCTTGTAAATATCTTCAAATAAGTAGTTAACCCTCATCACAAGCACTGCATCAAGTGAATTTGACTCATAACTAGCTTGTAAATATCTACAAATAAGTAGTTAACCCTCATCACAAGCACTGCATCAAGTATATTAGACTCATAACTAGCTTGTAAATCTCTTCAAATAAGTGGTTAAAACTCATCCAAAGCACTGTATTAGGTAAAATGTACTCATAAATAGCTATTAAATCTCTTAAAATAAGTGATAAAAACATATTCCAAGCACACATTAAGTCAAATGCACTCAAAACTAGTTTGGTCGGTTCCTTCTTTCACAGGTAGTTTTACTTAATTGAGGTGAAAATATCTTAAAGCGCAAATAACATGCATATATATATATTTTTTTTATACTTATTTTCATATTGTATATGTCCCTCAAGCTTATTTCTAATGGTTTGAGCCTCAATCACCACTCTGATATAATCACCCATGACATTTATTTTTGTACTTCTGAAGCTGTTTTAGTTGCAGTACCACTATGTCCTCAATTGCGCCCCCGGTGTCATGCAAATGAGTATGCAAATTATTTCCCCTAGCCACACCCTCATCCCAGGTACTCCCCTCCCACACCTTTGACTCATTATAATATTTCTCCCTGGCAACGGCACATCAGCATCAGCGATTGGCGAAGCTTCTTCACTAATAGTTTTCCACTGCTGGTCGAGGTTTTATTTTGTTTTTCGCCCAACTTTGTGTCTTTGTTTACTTTTTCCAACGATGGCGGAAAATGCATTTTTATTCGACCCACAATCAGACTCTGAGCCGGATTTATCGGATTCCTCCGACGATGAAGCTGTTCAGCCTGCTTTGAGATCTGCACAACCACTTGGATCTATACCATCATGGTAAAGTTATAGAATACTAATAATATTATATTTGTTGATTGTTGGCTAATGATCGTTTCTATGTTTAACGTTTAGCAAGTAATACAAATAGAATACATTATATTTAGTCAACTGACACGTTATGACTGTCGCATATACTATATGGCAATATGTTTATCGCTCCAAAACTGACGGCGTTAATAAATCAACGTAACGCTGTTTTACCATTCATAGAGAAAGCGTTCATGCTGCTGGCTTTCTCCTTCTTTCATTCCTGTTCGTTATTCTAAAATAAATAGGCCTTTATTTTAGAGAGGCCATGTCTTGCGGCTGCCTTGGTGAAGAACAGTTGCTGGGTGAAAAATGTAAAATAATACAATTACAAAAGTGCCGTGTTTTTATGCTCTCAAAGTCCAGTGCTTCATGTGTTTTCATGTGGAACCTAAATGTACCCGTTAGGGTCCATTTGGTTCCATTTGTAGGCTATATCATTTAGCTGGGAACTTTGTGAACCACTGCTCTAGTCTACTCATAGTTGTATTAGTACAATAGAAATATACCAGTGATCAGATCGTCTTGTGCAATTGTTGGTTCATCTTCATCGTAGAAGCCCAAATCATGCATTTTAACCTAATTTATCCATATACTTAACCTACATGTTAATTCAGTACGTTTTTTAGTCATTCTGTAACATGAGAAGCATTGTGTATTTAAAGTAGGCCTATGTGATGTTTTCTCTTTTCACTCACATTGCATTGCACAGTGCGCTATTTCCGAACGTGCCCAGCATAGTATAGTCTTTGTATTCCTATCCTATGTATATTTAAATAACGTTTTTTTTTGTAGGTGCCAATGTGGTGATAGGTGTCGAACCATGGCGTTAGAGGTGGAGAACAGATGCTGCCAGGAAATACCAAAGGTAATGTTTATAGGCTAGTTACAATTTAAAATGTTGTTTTATGGGGGTGCATACTTAGTTTAGACTAGTCATTGGTTAGACATGGGTTAAGGTTATGTTTAGGTGTGCTGCCCCGTGGGAGGTTAGGTTTAGACTAGTCATTGGTTAGACATGGGTTAAGGTTAGGTTTAGGTGTGCTGCCCCGTGGGAGGTTAGGTTTAGAGTGAGGGTTTGAGATAGGTTGTAGGACTAATGACTGGTCTAAACCAAAAACTGCACCCCGTTTTATGATCATTTTAATTTCAACCATAAAACTGTGAAATGTCCCATAGGTCAGAGCACGTATGAGGCATCTTGAGAACAGACCTTTGCCAGACTGCATCACCATACACCCTGGGATGGAACCTGTGTGTTTCAATGTCTTTGTACTGCAACATGCATTGAATGTCTACACAGCAGATTATGGTCCTCTACTACTTACACGAGGACGGCTGCACAAGTAAGTATTTTAGATGTGTACTTTGTTTACAAATAAACTGGCATTTGAAATGAGAACGCAAACTTAATTCCAACATACATATTATGTAGCTCTGAAATGTAAACATTTATCCAGTAATGTAATCAGTGATTCCAGTAAATCTAATTAAAATGCTATTACCATAAGAGTCAAGTCAATGACAATAACCAATTATTACTATAAAGTTTTATTATCTACTCAATTTAAAATACAAGACAAGCAATCACAAACAACATAGTATTAATGTGCACAGTCAGTCAGCAGCAATGTTTAATCCCCTCAGTAGGGGTAGGGGGTTGACATGCATACAAAATAAAAATAAGTCCCTTTTTCCCCATTCTGTCGTTACAGGTATCTGGCATATCGAATGTTTGTGAGTTGGGTTTTCGGCTTATTGGGACGTGGAGTTCGAGTGCCTCTGCCTTCCTGTGCCGTCACCCGCATCCGGAATGAATACCCTGATGACCAGGGCCTGTACGTAGGGTTCAGAGCGCATGCCCTCGATTAAACCTCGACACATAGGCGTCGATGACCTCCTGCCTGTCTGGGTGGTCATATGCAGCATTCAGGTCTTCAGGTATCACAATTTCCCTCACCGCTTCCACATAAGGATTTGGCTCTGGCTGCAGAAGGACCTTGTCAAAGATGAGGTCCATCAAGCCTGTCACATAACCTGTATGGGGAGAATAAAATCATTTGCTTTTTGTTTATTATACAAGTTTGTAAGGCCATTCTTGTTTATATTTGTATGCCCTGCTGCTGAGTCAAAAGCAATTTGTTTATTACTTTTTTTTGTAACTACTTGTAGTTCCTTGCATGGCACATTTTATGTTTGTTATTTGAGTTTCTTGACACTGTACAAGTTTGTAATGCCATTTTTCTTGTGTGCTAGAGGCGAAATAATTTTGTTTACATTTCATGGTGTTACTTTCATTCACTCAAGTTCGTAACAACTTGTAGTTGACCTTGCACGGCAAGTGCTGCTAGTGGAGTGCAGTGTAATAGTTTTATTTTTTCCTCTTATGACAGCACTGTACATTTTATATTTTTATATGTCATGCTGTTTGAGTCCAAAGGATTTTGTTTACATTTCTTCGAGTTTGTAGTTGACCTTGCACGGCAAGTGCTGCTAGTGTGGAGTGCAGTGTTATATATATATATATATATATTTTTTTTTTTAAGCACTGTACTGTATGTTCTGTAATTCGAGTTGCACTTTATTGTACTTTTTTATAAATAATTATATTTGGAATAAAAATTCGTACCAAATGTGGCATCAACCTTGATTGGCCTCGCTCTGCATTCTCCTTTTCTGGCTTTGGGGAAGGCCAGCTTCCATTGGGGCTTTCCATCTTGACCAATCTTCTGAGGCCGGCCTGCATTTTCATTATAATGAAGTCCAGCAAGGTAGAGTCTGTAAGCAGATTTGAGATTCAAAGTAAAACATAGGTCAGATAAAAAAAATAGGTTCCCTATTTTTATTTTTTCACATCAATTTACCTGCAAAGCATTCCGATGTATTTGAATGTGACGCTCTTGGGTGCAAATTTGATGACGACACTGTGGTAACTTTCCAGAGAAGAGGTCTGGTGGTGTGGGCTTAGTTTCTCCACGTCCTTCATCAGTCTCTTGCTGTACAACAGCTTGTCCAGTTTGTAGACAAGTGGACTCCCTAAAATTGATGAACATAACATAAGAAATTTAATTATTCCAATCAAACATTTTAAAATGACATAATAAGCTTGATTCTGTTTAATTATCTGCAGAAGTTTATATCCATAATATTCTAAACACACCTGGTGTAAGCCATTTCTTCTTGTCCCTTGTAAGACGTGGGGGATGCGGGCACTTTGGGAAAAGTGGTTCATCCTTGTGTGTGTGTATGTTACAAGCATGGTTCACCATGGCCCGCCATTTGGCTGCTCTAATGTCTGCCGTGTCTGATGTCTTTGCAGTCCAGTACATGTGTCTGCGTATGCTTTGGAGCCAGGGACGTAATTTTACAAACTCCTTTTTTTTGCACATCGGCTCCAGTTTCTTTGATAGACCTAAAATGTAGAATAGTCACATGAGCATCACGTATTATTACGTAGCTATTTAGATCTGTTATTTTACTGGTTTTTGTTTCAATCAGTAAAAGCAAATACTGGTGTGTGTATATATAAAGGTTTTAGTTCTTCATAAAATTATTGCACAATTATAAGAAGACATTTATACATCATAGGGAAATATACCTTTCTCCACATGCCACACATCATAGAATTGCGTGATTTTTGCTTCCTCCCTCAGGTACTTTTGGATCTGAGGGTGACGATCAGTAACAATGCAGTTCACTGTCATCCCACGATCGTCCAAGAATTTTAGGCTTCTCTTCAGGCCTTCTAGCTCCATGTGATAGCTCCCCCCAACTTCATTGCTCTATATACAAATTAAGGGGTTGATTTCAATGAAGGGTATAACATTTATGGAAGAGAAGTATAACATACCGGGAGGTCATTCTTTTACACTCACCTGAACTAATTGGAGATCTATGATTTTGTCTTTATCCAAATCCATCATGGTGTAGCTGCCATATTTTGCACAATGGCCTATGAAAAAAGCAAATCATGTATGAATGCATTGTTAATGTAATCTAAAAACTATCAATTTGTAGTTTTTCAAATACAGTGCTATTTATAGCCACAGAAAAGACCACAAACATTGCAATGTCAAAAGGTTATGTTACCGGGACTGTCAGCCCTCATGTCTCCTCCTAGTATGACGCCACTTTCTGGCCTCTGTTCCTGGAGCAGGTCATTCTGGGAGTTTCTCCAGGTGTGTACAATGGCTGGCTCAATCATCCCTTTTGCATGGCGCCGAAAGGTCATGTATGTGTGAATCTGCAAATTCATTGCTTTACAGATCTGTAGGACACAAATTAATCAATTAGGTCACCAACCTAAACAAACATTCCTAGAGAAGGCTGAACCAGGACCCCTAAGTAATGTGAGGGGGGGGGGGGGTTGTGTACCGTGCCTGTAATGTGTTCACAAAATGTGTGACAAAATGTAGTTACCTTTTCCAGCTTCACATACGATGCACCGGACAGGTACACTGCTGCAGACAGTTGGACATTTCCGGCTGGAGTTGATCCAATGATTGGCTGACTCTCCCATGATTTTTTTGAGTCACAGTAGCTGCACTCATAGGACACTTTCAGTAGGGTCCCTTTGTTTCTCAAAGAAACCACCAATGCCCCCCGGCACACAGAACAAGTCTGGAACAGCTCCATAAGTTTGGACTCAAAAATGATGTATTTATTTTCCTTGTGAGCTGGAATGGGCTGTACATCTCTGAAGAAAGAAAAGACAATAAACATGTTTATAGGCCATTAGATTACTGTTCACACTCAGTCATACCAGTAATGTCCCTATCAATTACACCTTTGTCCACATACCTTAGAAATGACCTTTGATCATTGAATTAATTCAACTATTTTGTCAAGGTTAAAAAATTTAGCACATCTTCAAGCTCACAACAAGTTGCTTGACGCTTGATAGTTTTGAAATGGCTAGCCTTAGTCTTTTGTATTCATGGTTTGGTCATGGGATAAAAAAAATGCCTTCACCTACTTTACAATTTAGGCTCTTAATCCAGAGCGATTTACAGAAAGCCAGAACAAAAACATGGTAATACATCGAATACAGCTGCATACATAATGTGTACCTTTTTGGTATAAATACTTGTTATTATTGTTTTGTTCAGTACACATGTTTCTCTCCTATTTAGATATGGCAGCTGCTGTTTAGAAACATTTGATGCCTATATGTTACTCACAAAACATCTTGGCTATCTTGCAAGAACTGTAGGGACTCGTCAGGGTTGTATTCTGAACCAGACTCTTCAACCACCATACTAGTAGACTCAATTGTGTCCTCATCATCTTCTTCCACAGGATCTAATCTACGCCTCTTACATGGCGTTGACCGGAAATGTGGTGGTGAGATGCTGCCTGTCTGGTCTGTGTTCACACCACATTCGACTGTGTTGGGAGGAGGTGATGGAGACCAACCAGAATCTGTCTGTGTAGCTGAAAGACACAAACAAATACATTTGTACTATCTAATATAGATCATAGCCCTAGGCTCAACGACCATACAAGAAATATATATACAACGGCTAAAATGTAATGTAGACCACTGGTTCCCAAAAGGACCCCCAAATTGACACTAATTAGCCCACAGACCCCCATTTGAAAATATATGCCATGGACCCCCATAAGAGAAGATTTTTATGGCTCTAGCAGTGATTTTCAACCCGTTTAATTTCAAGGACCCCCCAGTTTGACATGCATTAGTCTACGGACCCCTATTTAATATCATTTCTATCTCTGGGACCCCTAATTTATATAGTAAAAGCTATGCTAATTTAACTCTCAGAGTGTACAAATGGAACCAAATTGACCCGTTAGGGTGCATTTGGTTCCATTTGTGCACTCTCAGAGTTACAGACCCCATAAGGGTCCATTTGGTTCCAAATTATCATTTAGCTGGGTCCCCCCTGGAACTCCCTCAAGTACCCCTGGGGGTCCCCGGACCCCACTTTGGGAACCACTGATGTAGACAACATGTTATGTACCTGCCATCCTATAGCAGGTAGTTCCCATCTTATTTATATGCATTTGATGCATTACCTAGTGTAGTCCTTACTGTAAAGCAACCTGAATTGCGTCCGTGTATTGCCTAAATTGAATTGCAGATGACATGATATAATGGTAACCTACCAATGCTGCGAAAATTTGGTTTCCTCAATGACAGCTGTGTGCCATATGTCCGTGTGTCAGGCTTAGTCTGTGAACTAAAGTTTTCCATTCTTCTCAGCAATGCACCTGATGCGGGTGGCTGAGACTCCTGTGATATTGTTGCCACCTGTAGTATAAAAACAGCCAATAATGACATTTTCATTCTGTATTTATGGGAATAAAAAACGAATATATACGGAGTAACTAAAATATATTAGACGTATGTGGGACAATTGCTAAAATAGTTGTAAATCTATGTAAAAAAAACAAATAAATGCAGAGATTAGGGTCTGCACAGGGTGCCACACTAGCACTTTGAGGAGAGATTAAAGACAATAGCAAGGCATGCACATGGGGTGATCAGGCTTTACCGTCATGCTTTGAAGCAATGACTTCGTGTGTTTACAATTTACATTTCCAAAGAAGAAAGAAATGAATAATCACGGTGACAGTGCTATATACTATCCTGGAGTCGATCTGAAAGACAGACCCGACCCAGGAGACCCTATAGCCATTAGCCAAAGACGGACAGTAGGGCTAGCCCTGGTCCAGTGCTTGCTACAGTAGGGCTAGCAGCACCATGCCAACATTTATGTACTGAACTGAACAGTACACAGAAAAACAAAACGTAAAGGTCATTACACACTGGCGAATTAGCGACGCGATGCGAATAAGCGATCTGAAAATGCGAAATATTGCATGTTGCAGTTCGCCTGCGAATCTCTGCAAAATACGACACCAGAGCGAACAAATAAAAGCGAAAACGGTCGCATTTTCGCACATTCGCCACTGATGTGGAAGCTTGCATGGACTTCAATAGTTTATTTTTAAATGCGAATTAACCAGGGCTAAGACGGACACAAAACAGTGTCGAATTATCACTACAAAACATCACACAAAGTTAACATAGGAAATATTATAAAGTACTTACATTTAAACGGCGGATTGTTGGTATTGATCCCCGCTTCAAACGCCTGGTTGCTGCGAACCCAGCCGCATGCATCCCCAAATTTTCATAAGAATCCACCGTAAAGTGATTTTGACACACAAACAGATTTGGCTTGATGTCGGAAGGAACGCTTCCATTAAAAATAAAATTAAGCCATACCGCTTTTGTGTCTTCTTGGGAAGGAATTGTATGCGTGTTAATGCTTGGGTTGATACAGTCTATAACTGCACATTTATGAATCCTTACAGATGATTTACTCTTAGGTTTAGACATGTTTTAGTCGCGTACATCCAGGCAGTAATGATTGTCAACAACAAAAGTTTTTCTCAGGCAGACAGCTGAGGGGCGGGGGAGTTCTGAAGAGGGCGGGGATTATGCAAAACAGGGCTGCATTCGTGACGTAAATATGAGGGCCGAATCAAACGAGCCGTCTATACATGCAATTTACATAAAATCCCATGTAGCTTGAGAATGACTAATTGTTCAAAAATGAGTCTTTGTGGAGATAGAAAATACATAGGGGAGCCAAAAAAACACATACAAAATTAAAAAAGTTGAATTTTATGTTATAGCTCCTTTAAAACAAAAAGGTGATTATTCTTCATTCTAGGATTGTCATGAGCTAAAATCTTAAAGGAATTCCCAGTAAAGAAATGAAGGCATAATGAACTTTGTCAACATTTATTAAATGTTTAAAGTGCACAAGCGCTTTGCACAGGCCAACACAACATACCAACACTGTATAGTCTACCAACACAACAGTCACAGTACCAACACAGTCTATACCAACACAACCCAATCATTACAGGATCTCATGCAGTGCAAGCTAGGTCTCTATAAGGGATTCACACCATGTTCCTGGATGCGCACTCTGACTATACCACATGTTGTGGTAGTGCACATGCTGTGTACCGTTCAGGGGAGCGGATCACCCAACCGTTCACGGGACCCCATAAGGACCGATTGAGTGCACTCTATACGGATCGATGCTATGTGAAAGCATTGATTACAATTTAATTAAATGTGCTCTGGTGCAATGTGAATCATGGCCAGGTTGGGGACCAGGCAACCGTATTCGGGAACAGTTTGAGATCAAACTGACTCGGTGTGAATCCCCTGTAAGACTACAGGAAAGAAACAATGTCTAAAAAAAAGTGTAAAACAAAGAAACCATGAAAAGCATTAGTTCAGTAAGAGGGGTCTCCCCAGCTCTTGAATAAAAACAGACCCATCTGAAGTGAGTGGTACTGTACAGTACAAGCTCTCCTCCCTGGCCTGTGTGTGTCTGTGTGTGTGTTAGGCTGTACACCAGTGACACTAGGTGGTGAACAAACTGTCAGGCTGTGCAACCGTGACACAGCCACACACATAGCCGTCGATAGGAGTGGTTGCGTTTCTCGATTGGATCAAATGGTATCCACACTATCCTTAAAAGGAAAATGGGTTCTCTATGTAAAAGGGGAGACATCTTTTAATGAACCAACACTGTACAGCAGAGCTTTAAAGGGATAGTCTTGTCATCATCTACTCGGTCTTATGTGGACACCCCGGGCAGTTTTTAAGTTGCTTGATTCAGTATTTAGATATATGATATTCATTTTAGCTGCCTGGGGTGTTCACATAAGACAGAGTAGATGATGAAATTACCCTTTTTTTTTTTTTTAAGCGAAATATCCCTTTTAACTGTATGAAATACTTGCGATTAATATAGTGGTTGCAACTGTAGGGGAGACCGGGGTGAGTAGTGCCACTTTTTACTTAAAGTGTCTTTGAGGCAAGGGGATTACAGTAATGCCTCCGACTAAAATATGTACATATAGTTTAGAATGTTGTGCATCCCTGAGAACAATCACTTTGAATCTTAAATAAACTGTTTAAGAAATATAGCTTCAGAAAGAAAATTGGTTTCGTGGCACAACTCACCCCCGGTGTGGGGTAAGATGTGCCATTAGAGAGAATACGCTGGGGTAAATTGTGCCATTGATAATTGGGGCAGGGGGAGGGGAGGAGGAGGGGAGGAGAGGGGAGGACTGGGCAGGAGGAGGGGAGGGGAGAGGGGAGGGGAGGGGAGGGGAGGAGAGGGGAGGACTGGGCAGGAGGAGGGGAGGGGAGGAGGGGAGGACTGGGCAGGAGGAGGGGAGGGGAGGACTGGGCAGGAGGAGGGGAGGACTGGGCAGGAGGAGGGGAGGGGAGAGGGGAGGGGAGGACTGGGCAGGAGGAGGGGAGGGGAGGACTGGGCAGGAGGAGGGGAGGGGAGGAGGGGAGGACTGGGCAGGAGGAGGGGAGGGGAGGACTGGGCAGGAGGAGGGGAGGGGAGGAGGGGAGGACTGGGCAGGAGGAGGGGAGGGGAGAGGGGAGGGGAGGACTGGGCAGGAGGAGGGGAGGGGAGGGGAGGACTGGGCAGGAGGAGGGTAGGGGAGAGGGGAGGGGAGGGGAGGGGAGGAGAGGGGAGGACGGCAGGAGGAGGGGAGGGGAGGAGGGGAGGACTGGGCAGGAGGAGGGGAGGGGAGGGGAGGACTGGGCAGGAGGAGGGGAGGGGAGAGGGGAGGGGAGGACTGGGCAGGAGGGGAGGACTGGGCAGGAGGAGGGGAGGGGAGGACTGGGCAGGAGGAGGGGAGGGGAGAGGGGAGGACTGGGCAGGAGGAGGGGAGGGGAGGGGAGGAGGGGAGGACTGGGCAGGAGGAGGGGAGGACTGGGCAGGAGGAGGGGAGGGGAGGACTGGGCAGGAGGAGGGGAGGAGAGGGGAGGACTGGGCAGGAGGAGGGGAGGGGAGGGGAGGAGAGGGGAGGAGAGGGGAGGACTGGGCAGGAGGAGGGGAGGGGAGGAGGGGAGGACTGGGCAGGAGGAGGGGAGGGGAGGGGAGGACTGGGCAGGAGGAGGGGAGAGGGGAGGGGAGGAGGAGGGGAGGACTGGGCAGGAGGAGGGGAGAGGGGAGGGGAGGGGAGGAGAGGGGAGGACTGGGCAGGAGGAGGGGAGGGGAGGACTGGGCAGGAGGAGGGGAGAGGGGAGGGGAGAGGGGAGGGGAGGACTGGGCAGGAGGAGGGGAGGGGAGGAGGGGAGGGGAGGACTGGGCAGGAGGAGGGGAGGGGAGGAGGGGAGGACTGGGCAGGAGGAGGGGAGGGGAGGAGGGGAGGACTGGGCAGGAGGAGGGGAGGGGAGGACTGGGCAGGAGGAGGGGAGGGGAGAGGGGAGGGGAGGACTGGGCAGGAGGAGGGGAGGGGAGGACTGGGCAGGAGGAGGGGAGGGGAGGGGAGGAGGGGAGGACTGGGCAGGAGGAGGGGAGGGGAGGACTGGGCAGGAGGAGGGGAGGGGAGGACTGGGCAGGAGGAGGGGAGGAGAGGGGAGGACTGGGCAGGAGGAGGGGAGGGGAGGGGAGGAGAGGGGAGGAGAGGGGAGGACTGGGCAGGAGGAGGGGAGGGGAGGAGGGGAGGACTGGGCAGGAGGAGGGGAGGGGAGGGGAGGAGGGGAGGACTGGGCAGGAGGAGGGGAGAGGGGAGGGGAGGAGGAGGGGAGGACTGGGCAGGAGGAGGGGAGAGGGGAGGGGAGGGGAGGAGAGGGGAGGACTGGGCAGGAGGAGGGGAGGGGAGGACTGGGCAGGAGGAGGGGAGAGGGGAGGGGAGGGGAGGACTGGGCAGGAGGAGGGGAGAGGGGAGGGGAGGACTGGGCAGGAGGAGGGGAGGGGAGGAGGGGAGGACTGGGCAGGAGGAGGGGAGGGGAGGAGGGGAGGACTGGGCAGGAGGGGAGGGGAGGACTGGGCAGGAGGAGGGGAGGACTGGGCAGGAGGAGGGGAGGGGAGGACTGGGCAGGAGGCACCGGGCATCGCTGCCAAGTTTTTAGGAGAGCGAAGGGATGGGCGAGAGAGAGGAATTGAAACCCTGTCAGTCTTCCTTTCGTATTTGCGAGGCATGATGGATTTTAGTCTAAAAAAAAGAATGTCACATAGTTTTAGTGATCAAATGTAAGAATACAATGTACAATAACAATAAAATACAATAAAGTAGTATATAGTTAAACAAACAAACAAACAAAAACAAAAACATAGGTTGGGGTGAGTTGTGCCACTGGCACAACTCAACCCAGGCCCTTTGGCACAAATCACCCCAAGCCCACCTTTTTGAAAAAAAAGCATTCCCTAGCTTTTTTGAGCTAGCATCATGCTAACTGTATAGACTCATAGTGTAGCTTACTAGTGCACTAAAACATGTGTGAATTGTTTTCAAAGTTGTCTACAAGTGTTCATACAAAGAAATAAAAAAAACCTTTATCATAGAAATTTTACTTTAGAGGTCCAAAAACAGTTTTTTGAGTTTAAATGTGCTAACCTCTCAAGCCAGGTGCTTCCCTCTTCAGCAGGCTGAGTGAGATGGATGCCTCATCAAACTTAAGTGGTCACATGATCAATTTCTTCTATGGTTTTCTAGATAACAGGGGTGGCACTAATTGCCCCATGGCACTACTCACCCCGGTCTCCCCTATTCATCATTTAGCTAAGCTGAGGACCACCTGGAACCCCCTCAAGGACCACTGGTGGTCCCCGGACCTCTGGTTGAAAACCACTGCCATACATTGTCTGTCTCTAAACATGATGTCCAGCAATACCAAAATGCTCTGCTGCACACCATGAGGGACTCGATGATGAGGATCTTCGAAAGACACTCACAGTGTTCACTCAGAACATGTTCAAGCGACATTGGACAATTTTCAAGATCCCTTAACCTCAATGGCCACTGCTTACATGCAAGACAAAACCATTAGTAAGCTTTTTAATCCAGTTGAACCAGAAGAGATGGTGGCATCCCGAAAGGCTTGTAGACGAAAGAAAGGACAATCAAGGGAACTCCTAGCAGACCTACAAGCTCGTAGCGCGCCACGAGCTTGTATAGACTATTTTTGAAAAATTGAAGAATGACTGACATAGAAACATAGCTTTTTCAGAAAGCTGTCAGGGTGTAGAAGACATTTTTAGAATCTGATCTCAGGTCAGAATGGGTTAAAGTAAAAATTATATTCATTGATTGGAAAATAATAATATTAAACCAGAGTAGAACTCCCACCACGGGACTCGGCCAATCAATTAATACAGTTGCAACCACTATATTAATCACAAGTATTTCATACAGCTTAACTTAAAACAAAAAAATTAAATCACTCACAGCACCTTTCAGAAAGCCAAATAACAAATCCACAATGTGTTGAGCAGAACAGTGTGGCACAGAACTAAAAACACTTACAGCACCGGACAGAACTACAGAAAACAGAACTATACAAACGGGGCTTTTAATCTTGGACCAGCCCTGCTGTCTCAAGAAAAGGCAATCAGCTAGCCGTGCTACTTTGACATACTTAGAATACTTGGTATTCAAACCAAAACAATCCACCTGAATAGCTCTAGGTACTGTCCATAAGACTTCCAGTCTGCCATGGCTTTTTTGTACGACGGTGTGGCGTCACGCTCATGGATATTATCCTGCAATATTTCTGTCTGCAAGACTGACAGGAGTGTTGCCACACATTTTGGATAAGTGAGATGCATTGTGTAGTAGTAAGCAAGCAAATAAATCAGACCTTCCAGGATGTGCTCCTCTGAAAATGTAGTGACTGGCGTGTTTCCGATCGCAATGAGACAGCAGGTCGAATCCAAGATTAAAACCGGGCTGGAGAGAGATCTCTTCTGCAGGTAGGTGTTGGGATCTTCGAGTGGCTAAAGGGCAAGAAAGAAAAACAAATGCAAAATTTCATGAGTGTAGAATATTCCAAGTATCCAGTGTTGCAAGTAGATCGTAATTGGGCTGCTACAAACTCGTTACAAGCACACTGATGTAGGTGATGAGGTTGCATCTTTTTCAAAAAAAAAAAAAAAAGGATAACCTGCAGATTTGTCATATTTGTCATTGTAATATCTCCTGCAGTGACGTAAATATGTTCAATGTAATGGGTCCTGGGACCCAGGAGTGGTCTTTAAGTACTTCAACAACATACTAGACAACAATGTACGGCACAGAGTACAGTATTGCATCCCAGGACCCCGCAAGGGTGAAATGATTGTGACCTTATTTAGTGAGTCTAAGGATGCAGGCTATTTGCATCAATGCTTCTGTGCAAATTCTTTGAGAGAAATAAATGTACATAACCCAATCTAGACAAATTAGCAGTCAAGTGAGGTGGTTAAAAAAACACACACTCCTACCTCAAGGACATGAAGCAACACCTCACTGGCATCTTTTCTTCCATCACTGGCATCTCTTCTTCCCGTCTTCTTAGCCACGGTTGATGGTGACGGAAAGAGAGTTGGGAGTGCCCTGAAGAGGGCTATGGCAAACTCAACTAGGACAGAGGAAAAAAACAACATTAATTTGGTACAAAAAAATAACATAGGCTATATAAATCTTTATTGACTCAGCCTTAAATGTACGGTCCCATATATCCCATTTGAAGCCATGTGATGAAACAGCTATACAGTTTCAAAGAGACAACGCGACTTTCGTTGATCTCGACAGTCACTCGATCCTGTAGGTTTACACTCTAACATTTGACAGATTAGACCCTTCCTCACCCAGGAGTCAGCCCAGCTCGTTATCCAGACATCAGTCATATCACAACTTCACTATTGTAACCTGACCTCCATGTGCACTTAAGCCTCTCCAAATGATCCAGAATGCTGCAGAATGCTGGTCTTCAACCATTTAGACTCTACATTAGCCCGCAACACTCAAATGCATTGCCTTGTCCTGGCATACTGTAAAATTAAAACTAAATTGTATGCCACAGCAACATACCTCTTTCCAACGGCATCGGAGGCTTAACGGTCTTCTTATGCACTGCATAGTACTGCGCCAACGTCTGGAAGGCTTCCCATCTCTTCAGCACGTCATCCCAGAATTTGGGGTTGTCCTTGCCCAGGATCCGGCACAGCTCAGCCTTCACCTAGAATGCAAGTTAGTGTTAAAACGTGCAACAACTGCTTTGTGGATAGGCCAAAAAAAAACAACTGCTTTGTGGATAGGCCAAAATAACTAGACCACCAGACTCCCACAGATCTTTATATTAGGGCCTCTCCTGGTTTCTCTTTGCCCAAAATAATAATAACTGTATTTAGCACCTTTCACGAGATGCAGCTCAAAGCGCTTTACAGAGCAATAGAAAAGAAAAGAAAAGCAAGGGCATAAAACATTAAAATAGCAGTAATGCAATACAGTGAGCACATGAATAACTAAGGCTTTTAAAAGCTCAACTACAAGAGGCAAAACCAGTGTAGGTCTTGAGCTGTGCTTTAAAACTGTCTACAGAGGCTGCCTGTCGAAGGTATAGTGGGCCCATAGAAGCAGAAAGCTGCTTTACCGTACTCACAAGCATGCATGTTGCAACACAGAGCTTGTAGATTGGCTGTTTTCACCAAAGAGGGTCGCTAGGGTTCACACCAAAGAGGGACAGTTAGGCTTCAAGGTGTTAAAGGCTTACATGTTTAAGTTCCTTGAAACATGGATAGGCTTCAAGGATCTTGGTTGGCCGGTCTTCTTCCTTCAATGTATGTATGCTGTCGATGAAAGCTCTTCTTGCTTCAAACTCGAGATCAAGGAGCTGAGCAACCGCCTCTTGGTTGGGCTTTGGCTTCTTGTAGAGATCCTGCAGGGTCTTGTAATGTCTGGCCTGTGCTGGTAAACTATCGTTCTCTGGTACAATGGCTTGTGCTGGTAGACTAGGCGCTAAAATGAAATAAAAAATATAAATAAATCAGCAATAGGTATCGGACAGGTCGGTCAGATTCTATAGCTTTTAACAAGTCTAGAACATGAACTCATTCTGGACGGGGGAAACCCTTGGTGTTATAAGCATTATGTTATACTTCAGCTATTGAAAAATAGCAGATCTACAAGCTCATAGCATGCTACGAGCTTGTAGATCTGGGTTTTTTTTTAATCGTGCAAATGTGGCGCAAATCTTTGAATATTCTTTCAGAGTGAATTTCTTTAGCTCAAATGTTTGCTCTTGGGGGTCACTGGAACAACATATTTTCAGATGGGGGTCGGCGGCCAATTACATATATTTTTGGGGGTCCTTGACATGAAAAGGTTTGAGAACCACTGACATAGAAACATGGGTTTTTTCAGAAAACCGTCAGGATTTAGAAGGCATTTGTAGAATCGTCCTCAGGTCTAAATGGGTTAATCTGAAGTGCAAAATATGGGAAACCACCATAACTACTACCACAAACGGATACACAGGTCAGCAACTCTGTACACTCATGGCGGCCTTGGCCTAATCAAAATGCATACAAAACTGGAAGTCCTTGAAATTAGGTTTGATAAACACTGCCATAGCAAAATGACATTTCCACTTACATGAACCAGAGCTGCTCCTCAAATCTCCAGGGCTATCAGAATGGCTCCTCAAATCTCCAGGGCTATCAGAATGGCTCCTCAAGTCTCCAGGGCTATCAGAATGGCTCCTCAAGTCTCCAGGGCTCGCAGAAGGGCTGCTCAAGTCTCCTGCAGGGCTCGCAGAATGGCTCCTCAAGTCTCCATGCTGCACAAATAAACAAAAGATAAAGCTAGAAAACGATGAGATCAAGCAAGAATGCTCTAATTGGCTGTCCCTTATCCCTGGATAATATGAAATTCAGATGGGGTCGGCAGCCAAATACAGATAATTCTGGGGGTCCATGACATGAAAAGGTTTGAGCGCCAGTTTTAGCAAGAATCATGCAGGACTACCTCAGAAGTGGTTTGAGACAAGATGATCGTTGATCCAGACGCTGATCCACTTGTGTCTGCGTCATAATCGTCTCGCTCGTCACTTGTGGAGAAGACAATGCGACGTCTTTTCTTAGTAGCTCTTGTTGGGGTCATGGTGGTGCCCTGCTTCTTGGGGGACTTTATATTCTGAAGCCTCTTCTGCAGAAAGGCAAGAATAGTTGCCTGTGTAGACAGGACACATACACACGTCACTCAAGACATACATACTGTACAGTACTTCACAAGTCCAAGAAAAAAATATCACACATACTCACGTGTTTAACAGAGTCTGCTTTATCCTCCAACATGGGGTAAAACTCCACCATTCGCTCGGCCATGGCAGTGAGCTCCTGCCTTGAAGGGTACCGTTCCTTGCCTTGCTTGGCTCTCAAGAGAGAGATCATGCTAACGACGGTGTTCCTCACCAACCTTTGAATTATTAAATAGTTTATTAGCATTTTTCAGAAACAAAACAGGAAAGTACGGTTCAATAGAAGGTCTGCTAAGATTATTTAAACCAAAGAAAGCCTATGGCATGTTTCCACTGAGTTTCTTATACCTGCATCTCAGCTCCTTTGACATGACACAGCCTCCCTCTCTGCCAGTGAGGGCCATCTCATAGTACACCTTTCGGACTTGCTCCAACTCGCTGTCTACATATATTACATACTCTGGTGGACTGGGAAGCTGTATGGTCATCTTTGCAGGGCTTTTGGGTTTCACTGCTGTTGTTGCTGCTGTTCCGCTAGGTGAACATTGCAGAGTTTCAGCAGGGCCAGCTTTCTCTGGTAAGGACTTCGCATTCTAAGAGCAGATAAAACAATAGAATAAAATAAAAAGGGTTAAACAACTGAACCAATTCAACATGTATTCCGTTACTGGTATTTTTAAAACAATAGTTGTATTACCTCTGGGTGAATTAGAGCCCACAATCGTTTTCTTCTCCCAAAATCTGACAGATCTGGAAAAAGTTCTTTTAAATCTCCCGGAGTGAGAGAGCGAAGCAGGGCTTCATCAATGTCAGCAGCTAATAGAAATACAGCAAAAATGAATAATACAATACATGTATACCTAGTTTAATTGTTTTAATGGTGCAGTACGTGACATGTTTGGTTGTATATTTTTTTTAAAGTACATTTTCCGTGCAATCTTTCTTAATAGTGTGTTTGTTCAATGTCCCCCCGTTTTCCCTAGCACTTTGGTTCTCAAAGTGGGGTCTCGGAACACTAAGGGCTCCAGCTAAATGATTGATGGTAGGAACCAAATTGACCCTTGGTCTGAAACTCTGAGAATTGAACCAAATGGACCCCATTTGCACACTGAGTTATGGAGTGCATCCCAAAACATGTGTCCTTGGCATTAAACAAGGATAAAGCATTGCAATTTGAACAGATTACAAATAAATGAGCATACATTTTTGTATACTTGAAGCTGATGAGTACTGATTGGCAGAAACTGGCAACAGGGACCCAAAATTAGAGTTACAATAAAAAAATCTGAGATGTAAAGACCACAGTTCCGGAAGTCTTCTATACTATAGAATTGATTACTAGAACAGTATAGAATAAAAATACAATTTTGACATTTATTTTTTCAGCTGAATATCAAACTGACATACCTTTTAATTTGGATTGAGTGACACTGTCCAGTTTATCCATACTACGGTCCATGATTTACTCCTTTACCTGGTAGGAAGATGGGGGGGGGGGAAAGACACAATTGCTGTTATGGCCAGGAGGCACCAATTGCAACTCACTGCTTTTCTTATGTAATGCCATCTTAAGGCTTATGGCCACTGACGTGCCTAACGTTATGCAATCATTAAAATGTGCAGTCAACATTAACAACTGATTTGCAGTTAAAAACATAAATTCAAATCAAGCCGAAATGACCAAATTACAATTACATACATTAATAATAATAATAATAAAACTTTATTTGTATAGCACCTTTCATGACATGAAATGCAGCTCAAAGTGCTTTACAGAACAATGGAGAATAAAAGAAAAGCAAGGCAACGACAAAAAACAAGCAGTAATGCAATACAGCAAGGCAACGACAAAAAACAAGCAGTGATTAGTCTTAATAAAAACGAGCCCCCTTTCCATTTCTGGTTAACTTAAGCACAACGTGGTGTCAGTCTGTCCGTTCATCCCCGACACCAGGTTGCTGCAGTCAGTTTTTGCGGGCCGAAATAGCCCCGGGGGCGACTTATGGCTGCAGCGGCGTTCCGTCGATAAAGAGCAGAGCTAATGGAGGCCTCAGACAGAGCCTCGACCTGGAGTAGCGGTAGCGGAGCTAGAACGGCCGGGCCTCGTTAAAGCTAGTTGGACTTCTAGCATCGGAGCTAAAAGCTCTGGGCCTAGCGTTGAAGAAGCTAAGCGGCTAAAAGGGGCTGTGGGCGAGGTACATGTTACCATAGCACATGTTAGCCGCTAACTGCTAACATGCACCTCACCCACGGTAGCTAGCAGCAGCAAAGATGCAAAGCTAAAGGCATTTTCACCGTACTAGGCATTTGCTAAATAAAAAATACCCTTACATTTAGGCAATAGCAATAGCAAAAGCTGATATTAAGAGCATTGCCGTGACTCGTACTATAACTGCTTTAATAAAATAAAAACCTTACCTTTTTCAACGAGCTCACAGGAGTACACAGTAGCATATCAAACGCGCGCATCTCACACAATGGCCGTCGGCGTCTTAAGAGAACGTCTGTACGTGCTTACGTCACAAGCCCAGCAGTGTTGCGTGTGTGTGAGTGAGGGGGGGGGGGGAGGACATGGGAGCGTAACATTAAGTGAAACAATACAAAGATACAATACAAATATATTATATAAATATTATAACTATGAACTCTATTTATTTACTTTCATCTGTTTTTTTAATTTCTGATTTTCATAAAGTGCTAATTAAAAAAGAAATCGTCCTCCCCTCCTTATTTTGGTATAGCCCAGGGCCTATAAAATCAGGAAGTAAAGGCTTTTCTAATTGCCTTGCGTGCTTGCCTGGAGTGGAAACACGTTATATTATTTGTGCAACTTGTAGATCACTGTATTGGACAATTAGAAGTTAGGCCTTTTTAAAAAACAAAACATTTACTCCTGCTATCGTTTTTGGGGCAGCCATGGCGTGCTGGAGGTGTGTAATTTGTTTTGTTTTTGTTGCCTTAACTCTGAAGTCTCTATTGAGTCACATAAACCAGGCACACAGTCGCAATCCAGATTTCCGTGTTATATGTGGAATTGAGGGGTGTACAGAAGAATACAGAGTCTTCAACTCGTTCTACTACCATATCAAACGGAGACATGGTCAGTATCTTCAGTCTGGTCTCCCTCCCACTGGATGGATGAGAACAGCAACAACTGAGCCGTCTAGACTTGGTTGTGAACATTTTGATATACCCATTTTTTCCGGAGCTGTGTCCCAAACGAGCGATTTGCAGAGGACCAGCAGTGAAGCAAACACATCCTGCACTCAAATGTCACAGGTAAGTCAAGATGTAATGCTGACTGCATGATGATTTAAAAAAAAAAACGTTTATATTGTAGTAACTTCTCATAAGATATGCACATGGTTCTTTAATGTAATTTATGAAAGACTTGCACAAATAAATAATTAAAATGGGACATGTTATGTAGCAGACTAAACATAACAAATGGCTTCCTCTAGCATAATATGAATAATATCCCATTATAACAAATTTGTCATTTAACATGTGTACAGGAGGGACCTGGTGGCAGTCATGTGATGCAGAGGACGAGCAGTGAAGTCAACACTCCTGCCACACCAAATCAAATGTCACAGGTAAGACTCAATTTTGGCTATATACATCCTGATCCTTATAAGATTTAATGAACTATTTGATATGGATCATGAAAATAGCAGTACTTGCTACAGAGTTGTGAACTAGTCTTAAAATGTATTGTATAATATATCATGTCTACAGGAAGGAGCCGGTGCCTCCAGCAGTGAAGTCAACTCACCTGTCACACCAAATCAAATGTCACATGTAAGATTACATTTTGCCTATGCATGATAATGCTATACAGCTATGACACCTGATATTAGAGATGTATGACTTCAAATCAATATCATGCTAATTTAAAACTTGTGTGGATTATAATTAAGGAGCTATTTTATTTATATAGTGGAATATAGCAGATCTACAAACACCAAATAGTACAAAGTGCTGTATTATACAGGCCTTAAGTCTGTATTGGATCTATTAGAAATAAATAAAACAAACAAATAGTTAAATACATGAGCAAGACCTGTCATTAGAGGTTCTACATTTGGGTTATAATATATTTCCGTTTAAATGCCCAGCCCTACCTGCTGTGAACACGCCAGACAATGTATTCTGTCTTCTGTCATTGTCTACAGGAAGGACCTGGTTTAAGTGATAATCTCACTAGACGTGCATTCGCCATCGATATCCGGGAAAGGGGCCACCTGTCCCAGGTATTGCATTTTACCATAACTTGGTGTTTTTAAATTTCCAATATAACAGACTGAACATTAACAATCATGTAACAATACATACAAAATATACAATATAATCAATATAATTTCAAGTCTGCACCCTTTCTATACTACAGTTAAACAGACTATTTTATAATGCATATACTTTTATAATACCAAGTAATACAGAACAGAGTAAATGAGGCTTGACCTTCTAATTACAATGTATATCACAGCAAGTGCCCATGGTAATTAGCAACACCTTTATCCCATACATCAGTGGTGAAATGAAACCAAATGGACCCTTGTGGGTCCATTTGGTTTAATTTTACACTCAACAGGTAAAGATCTATAAGGGTACATTTGGTTACCAGCTCTCCATCATTTAGCTAAGCTGGGGACCACCTGGAACCCCCTCAAGGACCACTGGTGGTCCCCGGACCTCTGGTTGAAAACCACTGCCATACATTGTCTGTCTCTAAACATGATGTCTCATAATTTGTTTCAGATGAGTGTCAACAGAATTGTGTCTGGAGTCCAGCAGTACCAAAATGCTCTGCTGCACACCATGAGGGACTCGATGATGAGGATCTTCGAAAGACACTCAGACAGTGTTCACTCAGAACATGTTCAAGAGGAGGTACTAGCGACATTGGACAATTTCCAAGATCCCTTCTCCTCAATGGCCACTGCTTACATGCAAGACAAAACCATTAGTAAGCTTTTTAATCCAGTTGAACCAGAAGAGATGGTGGCGTCTCGAAAGGCTTGTAGACGAAAGAAAGGACAATCGAGGGAACTTGCAATCAAAAATGATATATTTTACTATATACCCCTAATTAAGAGCCTTGAACAGTTACTGTCCAATTCCAGAGTTTTTAATATGATCAACACCACACCAAAGAGCTGTCACAAAGATGGTTTTTTGTATGACATTAATGATGGAAGCCTTTTCAAAACCCACCCACTGTTTTCAACAAGACCTTCTGCTTTGCAGGTGATATTGTATTCCGACGCGATAGAGCTATGCAACCCGCTCGGGTCACATGCTTCTGTAAATAAATTGCTGATGTTTTATTATACATTAGGCAATATAGACCCCAAGTTTAGGTCAAAACTGGCTGCAATCAGACTAATTGCTATAGCGAAATCTAAAGATATTCAAGAGTGCGGTGTTGATGTTATATTAAACAGACTTGATGCAGACTTACAGTTGCTATATAATGGTGTCAAAATCCAAACACCGAATGGTGACATGGATTTATTTGGGGCTGTCATTTCATTATGCGGTGACACCCTTGCACAACATGAGCTTGCGGGATTCAAGGAAGGAGTTGGTTTTGCATACAGTAAGTGTAGGCATTGTGAATGTACCTCTGAGGACATGCAGCTCAATTTTGATGACCAATGTTTTACTAAAAGGACAATGGAAAAACATGTTCGACAGTGCCTTGAAATAGAAAGAGCTAGTACAGTGTTTGTAAAGTCAGCCCTCAAAACCACTTATGGAATAAACAGAAGAAGTAAGTTGGTCGATTTTCCAGGCTTTGACCTAATTGAGCAGACGCCGCAGGATATAATGCACGTAATTCTAGAGGGCGTCGCACCTATGGAAATTAAGTGTGTATTACAACACCTCAACTCAGCCATGCAGAATTTTTTTTTTTAAGAACGACTTATGGCTGCAGCGGCGTTCCGTCGATAAAGAGCAGAGCTAATGGAGGCCTCAGACAGAGCCTCGACCTGGAGTAGCGGTAGCGGAGCTAGAACGGCCGGGCCTCGTTAAAGCTAGTTGGACTTCTAGCATCGGAGCTAAAAGCTCTGGGCCTAGCGTTGAAGAAGCTAAGCGGCTAAAAGGGGCTGTGGGCGAGGTACATGTTACCATAGCACATGTTAGCCGCTAACTGCTAACATGCACCTCACCCACGGTAGCTAGCAGCAGCAAAGATGCAAAGCTAAAGGCATTTTCACCGTACTAGGCATTTGCTAAATAAAAAATACCCTTACATTTAGGCAATAGCAATAGCAAAAGCTGATATTAAGAGCATTGCCGTGACTCGTACTATAACTGCTTTAATAAAATAAAAACCTTACCTTTTTCAACGAGCTCACAGGAGTACACAGTAGCATATCAAACGCGCGCATCTCACACAATGGCCGTCGGCGTCTTAAGAGAACGTCTGTACGTGCTTACGTCACAAGCCCAGCAGTGTTGCGTGTGTGTGAGTGAGGGGGGGGGGGAGGACATGGGAGCGTAACATTAAGTGAAACAATACAAAGATACAATACAAATATATTATATAAATATTATAACTATGAACTCTATTTATTTACTTTCATCTGTTTTTTTAATTTCTGATTTTCATAAAGTGCTAATTAAAAAAGAAATCGTCCTCCCCTCCTTATTTTGGTATAGCCCAGGGCCTATAAAATCAGGAAGTAAAGGCTTTTCTAATTGCCTTGCGTGCTTGCCTGGAGTGGAAACACGTTATATTATTTGTGCAACTTGTAGATCACTGTATTGGACAATTAGAAGTTAGGCCTTTTTAAAAAACAAAACATTTACTCCTGCTATCGTTTTTGGGGCAGCCATGGCGTGCTGGAGGTGTGTAATTTGTTTTGTTTTTGTTGCCTTAACTCTGAAGTCTCTATTGAGTCACATAAACCAGGCACACAGTCGCAATCCAGATTTCCGTGTTATATGTGGAATTGAGGGGTGTACAGAAGAATACAGAGTCTTCAACTCGTTCTACTACCATATCAAACGGAGACATGGTCAGTATCTTCAGTCTGGTCTCCCTCCCACTGGATGGATGAGAACAGCAACAACTGAGCCGTCTAGACTTGGTTGTGAACATTTTGATATACCCATTTTTTCCGGAGCTGTGTCCCAAACGAGCGATTTGCAGAGGACCAGCAGTGAAGCAAACACATCCTGCACTCAAATGTCACAGGTAAGTCAAGATGTAATGCTGACTGCATGATGATTTAAAAAAAAAAACGTTTATATTGTAGTAACTTCTCATAAGATATGCACATGGTTCTTTAATGTAATTTATGAAAGACTTGCACAAATAAATAATTAAAATGGGACATGTTATGTAGCAGACTAAACATAACAAATGGCTTCCTCTAGCATAATATGAATAATATCCCATTATAACAAATTTGTCATTTAACATGTGTACAGGAGGGACCTGGTGGCAGTCATGTGATGCAGAGGACGAGCAGTGAAGTCAACACTCCTGCCACACCAAATCAAATGTCACAGGTAAGACTCAATTTTGGCTATATACATCCTGATCCTTATAAGATTTAATGAACTATTTGATATGGATCATGAAAATAGCAGAACTTGCTACAGAGTTGTGAACTAGTCTTAAAATGTATTGTATAATATATCATGTCTACAGGAAGGAGCCGGTGCCTCCAGCAGTGAAGTCAACTCACCTGTCACACCAAATCAAATGTCACATGTAAGATTACATTTTGCCTATGCATGATAATGCTATACAGCTATGACACCTGATATTAGAGATGTATGACTTCAAATCAATATCATGCTAATTTAAAACTTGTGTGGATTATAATTAAGGAGCTATTTTATTTATATAGTGGAATATAGCAGATCTACAAACACCAAATAGTACAAAGTGCTGTATTATACAGGCCTTAAGTCTGTATTGGATCTATTAGAAATAAATAAAACAAACAAATAGTTAAATACATGAGCAAGACCTGTCATTAGAGGTTCTACATTTGGGTTATAATATATTTCCGTTTAAATGCCCAGCCCTACCTGCTGTGAACACGCCAGACAATGTATTCTGTCTTCTGTCATTGTCTACAGGAAGGACCTGGTTTAAGTGATAATCTCACTAGACGTGCATTCGCCATCGATATCCGGGAAAGGGGCCACCTGTCCCAGGTATTGCATTTTACCATAACTTGGTGTTTTTAAATTTCCAATATAACAGACTGAACATTAACAATCATGTAACAATACATACAAAATATACAATATAATCAATATAATTTCAAGTCTGCACCCTTTCTATACTACAGTTAAACAGACTATTTTATAATGCATATACTTTTATAATACCAAGTAATACAGAACAGAGTAAATGAGGCTTGACCTTCTAATTACAATGTATATCACAGCAAGTGCCCATGGTAATTAGCAACACCTTTATCCCATACATCAGTGGTGAAATGAAACCAAATGGACCCTTGTGGGTCCATTTGGTTTAATTTTACACTCAACAGGTAAAGATCTATAAGGGTACATTTGGTTACCAGCTCTCCATCATTTAGCTAAGCTGGGGACCACCTGGAACCCCCTCAAGGACCACTGGTGGTCCCCGGACCTCTGGTTGAAAACCACTGCCATACATTGTCTGTCTCTAAACATGATGTCTCATAATTTGTTTCAGATGAGTGTCAACAGAATTGTGTCTGGAGTCCAGCAGTACCAAAATGCTCTGCTGCACACCATGAGGGACTCGATGATGAGGATCTTCGAAAGACACTCAGACAGTGTTCACTCAGAACATGTTCAAGAGGAGGTACTAGCGACATTGGACAATTTCCAAGATCCCTTCTCCTCAATGGCCACTGCTTACATGCAAGACAAAACCATTAGTAAGCTTTTTAATCCAGTTGAACCAGAAGAGATGGTGGCGTCTCGAAAGGCTTGTAGACGAAAGAAAGGACAATCGAGGGAACTTGCAATCAAAAATGATATATTTTACTATATACCCCTAATTAAGAGCCTTGAACAGTTACTGTCCAATTCCAGAGTTTTTAATATGATCAACACCACACCAAAGAGCTGTCACAAAGATGGTTTTTTGTATGACATTAATGATGGAAGCCTTTTCAAAACCCACCCACTGTTTTCAACAAGACCTTCTGCTTTGCAGGTGATATTGTATTCCGACGCGATAGAGCTATGCAACCCGCTCGGGTCACATGCTTCTGTAAATAAATTGCTGATGTTTTATTATACATTAGGCAATATAGACCCCAAGTTTAGGTCAAAACTGGCTGCAATCAGACTAATTGCTATAGCAAAATCTAAAGATATTCAAGAGTGCGGTGTTGATGTTATATTAAACAGACTTGATGCAGACTTACAGTTGCTATATAATGGTGTCAAAATCCAAACACCGAATGGTGACATGGATTTATTTGGGGCTGTCATTTCATTATGCGGTGACACCCTTGCACAACATGAGCTTGCGGGATTCAAGGAAGGAGTTGGTTTTGCATACAGTAAGTGTAGGCATTGTGAATGTACCTCTGAGGACATGCAGCTCAATTTTGATGACCAATGTTTTACTAAAAGGACAATGGAAAAACATGTTCGACAGTGCCTTGAAATAGAAAGAGCTAGTACAGTGTTTGTAAAGTCAGCCCTCAAAACCACTTATGGAATAAACAGAAGAAGTAAGTTGGTCGATTTTCCAGGCTTTGACCTAATTGAGCAGACGCCGCAGGATATAATGCACGTAATTCTAGAGGGCGTCGCACCTATGGAAATTAAGTGTGTATTACAACACCTCAACTCAGCCATGCAGAATTTTATTTTATCACCCATAGATGTGCGTGACAAACCCTGTCCCATCAGTGTCGTTACATTGGCATCAAATGATAACAAACTTAAACAATCCTCTGGGCAAATGCTGATATTGTTAAAGATCATGCCTTTTCTTTTGAACATTATAGAAAAAAATGAATATGTTCAGTTTATTTTGGAGTTAATTGAGATAGTCAAGATACTTTTTGCCCCTGTTGTGTCTGTGCAGACTGTATTGAGACTGAAGAAAATGATTGAACTGCATTTGAAACAGTTTAAGCACCTTTTCCCTGGGAAAAATATTATCCCTAAGCAACATTACATGCTGCATATACCTGCTCAAATTCTTTCTCTTGGCCCGTTGATGAGGCATATGTGCATGAGGTTTGAGTCAAAGCACTGTTTTTTCAAACAGTGGTCCTCTAAACTTAACTACAAAAATGTCTGTAAATCACTTGTAAACCATAATCAGCGTTATGAGTGTTGTCAAAATGCAATAGGCACTGAACATCCCATTTTTGTACACGAGAAGGAATTGGGCCCCGTCTCAGAAGTACAAAATTTGGAGTATATTAAAGTAAAAATTAGAGATTTTCTGGGGATTGATGGCCTACGACATGCAGTCAGTGTTAAGTGGCTTAGTCTTAACGGTAACAAGTACATCAGTGAAAAGTCTCTCATAATTGTAAGTGCAATTGAGACCATACCTGTCTTTGCTCTTATAAAAAAGATTTATTTGGTAGACAGTTCACTGTATTGTATGGAATATCAACTTTATGAAACGCTTGGTTATAATAGAGATCTCTTGGCATATGAAGTTGCTGTGCCTAATCTTGCCCAGGCAACAGAGGTGATAGATGCTGAGAAGCTAATAGATTATACTTCATATTTTCCCATTAGTTTTAATAAAGGTGTGTATGTTTTGACAAAATATAACCTTGATGATGTAATTGCATTGAGAAATGAAAATTAAGAACCCAGGAATGGGGGGATCCGCAGCCAAATCATTTTGGGAAACCTGCATGGCATACTACTGAATTCTAAGGCATTTAGTCAGGCTCATGTCGTAATGGGTTAATTACATCATTATGAGCTCATGGTGTAATTAACCCATTACGACATGAGCCTGACTAAATTCCTTAGAATTCAGTAGTATTCAAACATCATCATGCCATGGTCCCCCAAAATGATTTGGGTGCGGACCCCCCTCCCCATCTGAAGAGGTTTTGTGAGAAGATTTGTGTTGAAATAATTAATGCTAATAGGACTGGTTGTTAAAGACAAGCTCCCAGTGTGAGCTTTGTCTGCCATGTATTAACACATTTTGACCTGAGATCAGATTCTAAAAATGTCTTCTACATCCTGACAGGTTTCTGAAAAAGCAATGTTTCTATGTCAGTTGTTCTTTGATTTTTCAAAAATAGCAGATCTGCTATTTTTCAATAGCTAAAGCATAAGATAATGCTAACACCAAAAGGGGTTCCCGCCCCAAAATGGGTTAATAGCCAACATGTAAAATATGGATAAAGGGGTTAAAATTATTGTCATCTGTATGTTATTGTTTTGTTTGTTTTTCATTTTTAGTAATTGTATTGTCTGATGTATTGTGGTTTGTTGTATTGTCTGTTTGTCAAAAAAAGTAAAATGCAATAAATATATTGTTAAAAAAATGATTGTCATGCTTTCTTTGTCATGCATACTATTCTTTTGTAAATATGAAAGATAAGTATAGCATGTGGTGCTTATATCATTGGTTCTCAAAATGTTTCATGTCAAGGACCCGCAATGTATACAATGTTTTTGGCTGCTGAAAGACATGTAATGACTTTCATATTAATAAATGTGGTGTTCATTTCAATATGCATTGAAATTCTTAAATTAAGTACTCACAACTAAACAATTGTCTTAAAAGTAGCAGTGTGGCTTCATTCTTGTCTCAGAGGGTAATTTTTGCTTGATGTACATGTACAGAAACTTGTTTAAAGATTGAATAACTTGGTAAGAGAAAAAATAAATATTTTCTAAAAACACTGTTAATCGTCTTATACAATTCTCCAGAGGTGGGGACTTGGACTCGAGACTCGAGACTCGACTTGGACTCGAGTCCCGATTTTGATGACTTTAGACTTGCTTGATCAAATCAAAAATAGACTTGGACTTGCTTGGGACTTGAATGCCAAAGACTTGAGACTTGACTTGACTTGAACGCCAAGGACTTGAGACTTGACTTGACTTGAGCCCTCTTGACTTGAACATTTTCAAGTCACTTAATACCTTACAGTATCTGATTATCTTTTTTATGACATGTAAAATAGTTTGGTATTTGTATATAAAGGGATGCCGCGGATCGGATATCGGGTCGATATCAGCCAAAAAACGTGATCGGGATCGGATCGGACTACAGCGAAAATGACCGATCCATTCCAAGCACTGCAAGCACTCCACTCCAGTCCATTCTAGTACTCCACTCCAGGACTTTATTCCTCCAGCAGTGTGCGCTACAGAGGCATTGGCAGCCCCAGTCACACTTCACAGTGGCAGTCTTGCACAGTGCAGGCTGCTAGGCTAGCCACTAGCCATTACTGCGCGCTGCTACTCAGTGTGGAGAAAGCCGCATTGACAGCCGCTCCCGCATGGGAGTATTATATATTATAAAACAAAAAAGACCCAACAGCCGAGTGCAAAAATGGATTTGCCACCGTGGCAACAACAGCAGCAAAGTTTCAGCCTTAGCTCCATGCAAGCTAATCTTTAGCATTGATTAGCGTCAACGTCTTAGACGAGAGAGACGGAACAGCGCAACAAGCTGACAGCTGAGCATGACGACATGCTCATGTTCTTAAAATGATATATCCCCACAGTCCCCAACAGTTGGTTGACAAATATGACCGCTGTTTGTCAATACTTATGTGACAGACCATGCTATGATGCTAATAACTGCTTAAGTGCTAACCAATGCTTAAATAAACAGACGTCACTATTTCCATTGTCATGGACAGACAGTGTGCTGTGTAGCTGTAGGACAGTATGCACGGTTTGGGGATCAGGGGTCCCCACTCCCAGCCAAATGATAGGTTCCATTTGTACACTCTAAATTGACATTGATTTTACAATATAAACAAATACAAAATAATAATTTGGGGTCACAGAGATACAAATTGCTGGGTCCTTAAAATGTTGTGCATAATGTGCATAATAATAATAAATAGTATGGATAAAAAATGGCATAGAATACAATAAAATAAATTTGTCACTAGAACACTTCCACATTTGAAGTATAGGCTCAAGTTGTTAAAAATAAATGGGTCAGTTATTCTCAACCTATACTCATGTGGAACTTGTTTGTTGACTATTATTCTGGGGAGGTGTTGTTCTCTGTTTTGAGTAATAATATTATCACTTGATCAATCCTGATTCAACATTCCAGACTATAAAATCTGTAATAAAAGGTAAAGATAAAAAAAAAGTCTGACAGATTTGGGAAAGCATAGAGCGACTTAAATATGTGCTGGATCGGATTGGATCGATATCGGATCGGTATCAGTTATCGGATCGGTTTTGATGATTTTAGATCGGTATCGGATCGGGAGTGGAAAAAGTGGATCGAGGCATTATGTAACATTCCTCTTCTACCCTGGATTTGAACACCTTTTCAGTGCAAGTAATGACATTTTACCATTGTATAATAATAATAGCCTGCTTGCTCAGGGGAAACATTTAATTTGTGTCAGATCCTGTGTCTCGGTGAGACATGACCTTTGACATGATCTAAATGGCTCAATAGATGCTCATGATTTATGTAAATCTTTACATATCATTAATTAGTATTATGTCTTGGTGGGACTTGTTTGGGACTCTAAACAAAAGGTAAGGACTTGGTTGGGACTTGAAACAAAATGCTTAGGACTTGTTTGGGACTCGAAACAAAAGGTAAGGACTTGGTTGGGACTTGAAACAAAATGCTTAGGACTTGGTTGGGACTCGAAACTAAAAGTTAAGGACTTGGACTTGCTTGGGACTTGAATGCCAAAGACTTGAGACTTGACTTGACTTGAGAGCAAAGACTTGAGACTCGACTTGGACTTGCAACATAGGGACTTCCTCCCACCTCTGCAATTCTCTCTTGGTAAGTATATCATGATTAAAACAAGATCAATCCTATTTTAAGACTAGATATAAGATAGAAAGTCTTAGTTAGCTCAGGATTTTTTGCAGTGTACATACATAGGTGTACACGGACATTGCTGGTTGTAGGAGTGGTTAGGTTAGGTATGCGGTCTAGTCTAACTTGGACTCAGGGGGCTCTAGTAAAGTACTGGTTCTGTTCAGAATGTCTTGTCTCGCGTCATTCCACAAGATAATAGAAAATGCTCGATAGTGGGCTCGATAAGAACCCAGCTCGATAAGCCTGATCGATAAGGTGATCGTTATCAATAATTATTAACAAGCTCAGACATCCAAGCAAACTCCCTCATGGGAAACTTTGTGACAGCTGCAGGAAGCATATATCATTACCAACCATTATACAGACAGAATGTACACCATGTCTCCCTGTTTAAGTAGCATTACATGACTCTGAATCAATTCACAAAATGTGATGAGGTCATCTAATTTGGAAAAGTAGGCTAGGGCCGTTTTTTGTGTCAAAAAACCAAATGCTTGCATCATGGAAACAGCCCTAGTTGAAACATTCTACTTGAAACAGAATGACACTTAAATAAAGAAATGTACCTAAATTATATTTAAAAATAAATCCCTAATTCCCGTACCTGAACTCCGTGAAGCTGAGCTTCTCTCTCTGCTGGACCACGGTGGCTCCCAGGCTGTGCACCATGTCCCTGAGATCTCTTAGCTCGGCCCAAAGAGGATCGGGTTGTTGTACCAGGGTACCAGCTGGTCCAGTCTGAGCCTCATGATCAGGGTGAGCCTCAGACAGACAGAACAGTAACAGCAGAACAGCCACACAGTAGAGCTTCATTCTGGAACAGACAGTGAGTGAAGTGTGTCTGTCAGCGTCTCACAGCCTTCCTTTATGCCCCGAAAAGACACGAACTCGACGAACCAGCGTCGGCCGTGCGGTCGACACCCAGTGGAAAGTTAATGTACAACCGCACGCTGGCGTGGCGTAATAATAATAACCGTACAGGCGCTGGAAACAGCGTCTGAGAAAAATGTCTAGTGTAATCAGCTGCTGTTGTTCAGATACAGTACATGCAGTACAGGGTTGCTGTTCTGCTGGGCTGAGCACGCCGTCACCCCCAAAGCAACACCAAAAGGTCGTGTGGGGACAAGACAGGTTTTTTAAGGTCGACCACACCAATGAAACTCATTGAGTCGTATTGGTGGGGTCGATCTTTGACCTTAACAGGGTTTTGTCCCAATAAGCAGTCTCTATACCGGTGTGGTTTGGGCTTTAGATGTTCAGATAAATATTTAAAAAAATCACACCCGTGTGAAGTGAGGGCCGCTGTACTGTACTGTACTGTACTCCTCCCTGGCCTCTCGTGCGTGTGTGTGTGCGTGCGTGCGCTCACTCTACTGGCCTCTGTAGGTGTTGCAGCTACATACACATACATTCATACATACACATACATTCATACACACACACAGCTCCTGATGTGTCTTCTCTTACAGGGCTCTGTGGATTAATTTACCTAATTCCTTTGTTGAAGTTGCTGTTGAAATGAATAGGAGGTCCAAGCAGGCATATTTCCTTCTTTCCATTTATTGATCAGCCATCAGTTACAGGTTACAAGCATTGGTTCCATGGTTACAGTATATTGAGGCCTTCGTCCCAGGCAGAGCGCCTAGGTTCCCCTTGTCTCTCTCTGCTGTCCCTCACTCACAGTCCTAACTGATTCTCTGTACCATCTTATACATCCCCAATCTGTGGGTGTCACCTTGTCCCTGTGTGTGTGTGTGTGTGTGTGTGTGTGTGTGTGTGTGTGTGTGTGTGTGTGTGTGTGTGTGTGTGTGTGTGTGTGGGTGTGTGTGTGTGTGTGTGTGTGTGTGTGTGTGTGTGTGTGTTGACCCTTAAGGCTCTGTTGCCTCCGTAAACAAGTTACCACAGGTGGTCTTATTTTCAAAGCATTATTCAGTGATAAACCCTCACAATGTAATTTATATAGCAGGATCTCACAGCTGTTACAAACTGACTATCTTAAAGTGTCCCTAGGCTATCTTAGTGACTTGCTCTCCTAAATGACCTCTTCACTCAAGCTTCTCTGCATGTGAACTCCTATATGCCGAAGTGTTATGTGCACAATTATGACATTTGTTGTGAGGCATAAGCTATAAAAATATACATCACTCCGCATAGGAGTGGATAGTGGATAGACGCCACTCAAAAATCACACCGTGTGAATTGTGAAGTGAGGGGTGCTCTTATCATCATACATCACATTCCATGCTCAGTCGTACATACAGACATAGGAGCCGCTGAGCGTCACTCAAAAACAGATATTTATTCGTAATAAAAACACAAAGGTGTGTGTGTGTGTGTGTGTGGGGGGGGGGGGGGTCAGCACTAGCCATGGCGAAACTTCAGCCTGTGTTTTTGGGACTTCTACATTTACAGAGCAAATATGAAGTGCTCACCATGGGGGTCTATGATCGCCCCTCACTTCACACGGGTGTATACTGAGAATTTCGTCAACAAATAAAAACTAGAGTCTAGACTAAAATGTTAGGAATTGCCTAGTGGACAAGAGATCCAGTATAAGACATTTTACACTTGGTTGCATGCTGAAAATAGCTGATCAACGAGCTTGTAGATCAGCCAGTGTAAAAACAATCATTACGACGGCACCAAGAGCCGCCAAAACACATTTTAATCGACTAAATCAACTGTGGATTTAGTTGATTAAAATCTTATGACATTTTAGACTAAAACTAGACTAGACACTAAAACATTCCAGGTGACTAAAATGTGACTAAAACTAAATGAAAACTATTCAAGAGACTATCCATCCATCCATCCATCCATCTTCAACCGCTTATCCGTAGTCGGGTCGTGGGGGCAACAGCTCCACCAGAGTGCTCCAGACTTCCCTCTCCAGAGGAACATTAGTGATTTCCTCCTGGGGAATCACGAGACGTTCCAATGTGTGTTTCCAATGTGTTTCCTCCAACTGCGCCTTGGTCTGCCCCGGGGTCTCCTCCCAGTGAGACGTGGTCCTTGGTCTGCCCCGGGGTCTCCTCCCAGTGGGACGTGGTCCTTGGTCTGCCCCGGGGTCTCCTCCCAGTGGGACGTGGTCCTTGGTCTGCCCCGGGGTCTCCTCCCAGTGGGACGTGGTCCTTGGTCTGCCCCGGCGTCTCCTCCCAGTGGGACGTGGTCCTTGGTCTGCCCCGGGGTCTCCTCCCAGTGGGACGTGGTCCTTGTTCTGCCCCGGGGTCTCCTCCCAGTGGGACGTGGTCCTTGGTCTGCCCCGGGGTCTCCTCCCAGTGGGACGTGATCCTTGGTCTGCCCCGGGGTCTCCTCCCAGTGGGACGTGATCCTTGGTCTGCCCTGGGGTCTCCTCCCAGTGGGACGTGATCCTTGGTCTGCCCCGGGGTCTCCTCCCAGTGGGACGTGATCCTTGGTCTGCCCTGGGGTCTCCTCCCAGTGGGACGTGGTCCTTGGTCTGCCCCGGGGTTCTCCTCCCAGTGGGACGTGCATCGAGGACCTCCCTATAGGGAGGCGCCCGAGAGGCATCCTAACCAGATGCCCCGAACCACCTCAGCTGACTCCTTTCCAGTCTCTCTTGTGTGACTGAGCACACATATCCCTGTTCTTTTTGATACAGAGACAGTCGTGGCGGCAAGAATGTCAGGTCGCTCCAGCCAACTGCAGCGGCCAATGAGGTCGCTCCAACCAACTGCCGTGGCCAATGAGGTCGCTCCAACGAACTGCAGTGGCCAATGAGGTCGCTCCAACCAACTGCAGCGGCCAATGAGGTCGCTCCAACAAACTGCAGCGGCCAATGAGGTCGCTTCAACCAACTGCAGTGGCCAATGAGGTCGCTCCAAACAACTGCAGCGGCCAATGAGGTCGCTCCAACAAACTACAGTGGCCAATTAAAGGGAGAAAAATGTAGCAGAGCCGAAAGCCAAGATAAAATATTACACATTTGTATCACATGCTATAATAAATATTGGTCAAATGTATTTGTGAGTTATCTGACTGAACTAACTGTTCTGGAAAGGAAAACTGTTTTTTTATTTTTGTATCCATAATGAGTTAATAGCACAGGCAGACTCTTCACATACCAGAGGATGTCTGAAATAAACACCAGGCTGAGTACAAGGAGGATATGTATGTGTATATATATATATATATATATATATATTGTGAAGTCTCTGTGGTCATCAACAGGCGGGACAAGGTATTGCAGCACTTTCAAAACGCTGTTTTATTCAAGAGCAGTAAATTATATGGGGAATTACAGACAGGAGAAACCTCACATAGGTTTCTCTCTGCAATTTATATTCCAGACAGTATTATTGATTTCCTTCACAGGTATCCTTCACAACCTGGAGATGGAGTAGAACAGAATATTAGCTTCAACTCAGATTATACAGTTTCTTACGGCACGTCTCCGCTCTGGAGGGCTCTCTATAATAAGAAACAATAATAATAATAATATCTGACGGCGGAGTCTTGCTTCGTGACGTCGTCAGTATCTAGCCCCCACTGTAGAGGATCTTCTCCCACAGCGGGGGTTCAGCTCCGAGCGAGCACCAGCCGCTGAGCCTACCGGCGTACATAACGAGTGCCTGCCTGCTATAGGCAGTTCTCGATGCAATGTCTCAGAACTATATAAAGAATTGTAGGTTTCTTTCCGACCTTATTGTTCGTAGTTTCCTCGTCCTCGTCGCTGTGGCGGGGTAGCCTCCTTCCTGCCGCGCGGTCCGTGGAAACTGGACTCCTCTTCTGATTCTCTGTGGTTCTCACGTCGCCGTCACTGGCGGGGCTGCCTTCCTCCCGCAGCCCGATGCGTGAGAACCGGAACGCTTGTTCCTATATGTCCATGATACAGTCCCGTGGATTCTGTCGCTCGGACATAACCCTGGACTGATCCGATGTGTCCTTCATCCAGTCCTGTGGCTAGTGTCCCTCGGACACAATCCTAGACGGATTCTATAAAACCTGTGACGAGAGGAGAGTGACAGTTCAAGACATGCAGAGCCATACACATGAGCGTGCGTGTTTTGTGGAAGTGTGTGTGTGTCCCGGAATCTAATATTTTCACCTTTATTGCTGCCTACTTAATTGATTTGTTCAATCGTGCACAATTTAGGTAATTATATCAGACCTAAGGCCCCTGGGAAGGCCTATAACATCTAAATAGTTTCTATTAGGCGAATTACTCAGAAATATATATACTGTTGCTAAAGCTTGAAACTGTTATTCCAGTGTTTGTTTAAATAATCCAAACCAATGTCTTTTACATTATTTATTACACATAATCAAAGTACAGATTGGTAGTATTTACAAATGGATTCAGTTTGCCTGTTGGCCTAATCTCTAGATTGCGAGAATAGCAAGATTAAACAAGACAGTAATAATTAAATCAGATCAGTGGTGATCAGGTAGATCAGATAGTTATAGATAGTCAGATAGTTATCAGATAGTTTTCAGATAGTCAGATAGTTATCAGATAGTTTTCAGATAGTCAGGTAATTAAAACCTGTATGGAAACAAAGAAACACAAATAGTACATTATGTTTACAGCTGTTTAACTGGTATACTATATGCGATGATACATTGTTATTACAGAAATAGAATGAACATACCGTTAGTCCATTTAGATGTTAGATCGTGTGTTTACACGGCTCAATTCTTAGTTGCAAGGCCTATCTAAAGCTTGGTCTCAATCACTAGGATGTCTACTCAGTAGGTTGTTTTTAAGAAAAGAGAGAGAGAACAGTTCTTTCTTGCTGTTTCACTCTGAGAGGCGGACCTGACCTACCCAGGGGGTCGGTTGGTGGCCAGCTAAAATGGGGAACTCCCTGCTCCATAGGGTGCCATGCAATTCCATGCATACAACATATAGCAAAAACATTAAATGGTATGAATAACTCCACACCTCCCACTCGGTATTCTGTCTGTAAAGACTAAGAAAACCGCTAACAACCTAAAGTCATTGCAACTACAAGGTTATACTAATACAATTACACATTTCACCCGAAAGCTAAATAAAGAAGCAAATACATATTGTCCATCAAAGGGTCCAAATATGCAAAAAAATGGGGCGGATGCTTGTTGACGTCTTCCGTGTTGCCAGCACCCGCATAAGAATGCATCTACATACAACCCCCAACTAAACAGTCCCGCCACACAAGTCCACCCGGCGGTGGGCTTGTGCATCAGTCCTGCTCAGTGGTAGTCGCATGAGCTGCACCTGTAGGTACTGGCTTCTCTGAAGCACACTGCCGGCCGGCAGTGGAAAATATTTTTTAGTTCATTGTTCCTCTACTGGTAGAAGAACCACCAGCCTCCTAACATCTCTGTGGAGGGTGGTTGTGGGGCAACTTCCAACGAGCTGTTCACGTTTGGAGTGGCCAGTGGTGATGGGAATGCTTTGGCACGTCTTCACCTTTACGTCCCGGACGATTCCTTTTCCATCTGGATATGCCTCGACGACTCGGCCTAGTCTGAACTGGCCTCTGAGCGCATTCTGGTCTGCCATCCAGACTAAGTCTCCTTCTGCGACGTTCCTAGCTGGTGTGTGCCACTTCTTCCGGATGAACAGGTCTGGCCCTGCCAGCTGGCTCCAACGTTTCCAGAACTTGTCCACTTCATTTTGAATCGCTCTTAGACGGACGAAGGGGTACACAGGAGACTCGAATCCTCGGGTGTCTCCACTGTGTCCAGTGCGTCCCAGCAGGAGAGAGTTGGGGGTGATGACCTCAATGTTTTCGTCCAGTAGCTGGGCTCTGGCTCCAATGGGCCTCTCATTAGACAGGTTGGCAGCTAGGTATAAGAGTGTTTGGAACTCCAGTGCTGTCAGGTTGCCTTCTTCTCCCACGCTGCTCAATGCTTTCTTCATTATGCGAACTGCTGCTTCTGCTGCTCCATTTCGATGGGGAGAGTCTGCTGGATGTATCACCCAGGACCAGTCAGTTCCAGTCTCCGCTGCTTTCTTTTGTACTTTTTCCCTGTCAATACCTGCCAGGAACACGTAGAGTTCTTTCAGTGCTGGCCTAGCTCCCACAAAGTTAGTTCCCGGGTCAGACCAGAGCTTTCTGGGATGGCCTCTCAGAGCGGTGAAGCGTTGGAAGGTTTTCAGGAAGCCTTCAGTCGAGAGATCCTCTACCATGTCTGCATGTATTGCTCTTGACGCCATGCAGCTGAAGACTATCCCCCATGCTTTCTTGCTTGTTCTTTTCTTCACTGCGTCTCTGATGGTGTACGGGCCGAAGAGATCCAGCGTAGTGTACTCAAATGGTGCAGCCGGCTCTGTGCGTTCAACAGGGAGGTCGCTCATGACCTGTTGGCACATTTGCGCTCTGTTCTTACGACAGTGCATGCAGGAGTCGATCACTTTTCTAGCAATTCTTGGTCCTTGCACTATCCAAGCTTTCTTCCTTATTCTTAGGAGGGTTCCAGGCACTCCTTCATGATTGAAACTGTGGGCTTCCTCTGCTAGAAGGGTGCTGATCCGCTCACTGTAGGGAATTAATGGTACTCCAGGCCTTCCTGCTGCCATGCTTTGGACTCAGCCACGGCACAGCAAGAGTCCTGAATCTTCGTCCTTGTGAACCACAAGTCTGTTTAGAGTGGTTACAGGAAATTCTGCTCCCTCCTGTGCTGCTAGGCACAATTCCTCAAATGCAGTTTGCCTCTCTGCCACTGACAATACCTCCCACTTTGCTGGTGTACGGGCTCGCGTCTTCCTGTGCAACCAGATCTTCAGTACTCTTCTGATGGCAGCGATAGCACAACAGAGCTTTCGTAGTGAGCTGTATTTGCTTAGGTCGATTTGATTCACGAGGGCCGCGCCCCAAAGTTTCTTTGGTTCTTTGTCTGCTTCCCCTAGTGAGACAGTGGTGTCTGGAGATCCTTGTGGCTTGTCATTTTGGTTTCTGACTTTCTCTTTTTCCTTTTCAGGACTGTCATTTGTGGTCTTTTTGGCTTGTGCTCTGGTAGTGACGGCTGAGAAGGCCTTCCTTTGCAGCTTGCTCACGACGTCTCGTGCAGCAGTAGCCACTTCAGATGCAGATTTCATCGGCCATTCTTCTTCAGGATCGGCTAGGAAGTCAGGACCACGTTGCCACGTGGAGTTCTCCCCGAGCAGTTCAGGGGAGCAGTTGCCTCTCGTGACTAAATCGGCGATGTTGAGGGCTCCAGGTATCCACTTCCAGTCTTCTGCGGGGCCAGCCTTCTGGATTTCTCCGACGCGATTAGCGAAAAAGGTTTGGAATCCGTAGCTCTCTCTCTGGATGGCACCTAGCACAGTTTGGCTGTCCACGAAATGGAACCACTTCTCAACTTCTATCCTTCCATGCTTCAGCATATAGCCCTTTAGACGGGAGGCGAACACAGCTCCACAGATCTCTGCTTTGATTGGGTCGCCTCTCTGGTCAAGAGGGGTTAATTTTGCCTTGGACTCTACCAGCCTGGTGACTATTCCATCTTCAGTCTTCCATCGCAGGTATAGTACGGCTCCATAGGAGTCACAGCTTCCATCTGAGAAAGTGATGCCCCATGGTTTGCCCAGCCAGCCGGCGGGCGTGATACTTCTTTGGAATTTGATGTTGCTCAGTCTTGCGTACTCTGTGAACAGTTCTACTGCTTTTTCACGGAGCTCGTCAGATAGTGGCTCGTCCCAGGTGTCTTTCGTTATCTTACCGGCTTCTTGGAAGGCTCTTCTCACGAGTATAACTCCCTTCTGCTTCAGTGGTGACACAAGGCCAATCGGGTCATATATTCCAGCCACTTGACTTAACAGCATTCTTCGAGTCAAGGGGTTTGGCGTTTCCTTTATGACTTCCTTCTCATCCAGGTCAGCTTCCATCCTCATTTTCTGCTTTCTTTGGGAGAAATTGATGGAGCCCATGATGAAGAGCTTATCGTCTCGGACGAGGTAGCCGACTCCCAGGGCTTTGCTGTCTTCTCCCGTGAGTTGGTTAGGCAGGATCAGTGTCTCTGGTTTCGTTTCTGTCACATTAGGCCTCCCACTTTGACCGGACCGGACCCAGGGCTTGAGGTGGAAGCCACCGGTTCTCAGGATGTCTTCTACTCCTTTCAAGGTCAGTTCCAGCTTGTTCAGATCATTGTTTGATGAAAATATGTCATCCATGTAGCTGTTGCATTGGATCACTTCTCTTTCTTCTGCAAGGTGAGCGAACTGAGGCAGATTAGCAGTCTCCCTCATGGCCACTTGTGCGATGCACCCAGCTGGTTTGTCGCCCATGTTTACCCTCACAACGGCATAGTCTTCAATCTCCTCCTGTGGCGAGTCTCTCCACAGGAAGCGGTGAACGTGGACTTCTTCCTCCTCAAGCCACACTGAATGGTACATTTTCTTGATGTCTCCAATGGCTGCATGAATGCCTTCCCGGAATCTGAGCAATACAGCTCTGATGGGGTTCAGCACGTCTGGTCCTTTCAGTAGGATGCTGTTCAGGCTTACACCTCTGTATTCCTGGCTGCTGTCCCATACTATCCTCACCGGTGTGGTGACAGAGTGCGGGTTGGGTGCTGTCAGGTGACTCACATACCAGACTGCTCCATTCCAATCTTCCATCATGGATTTCGTTAGCTTCTTGGCAGCTCCTCTTTCAATCATCTCATGGATTTGCCTGGTGTAGGCTTCTTTCCACTTTGGATCCTTCTGGAGACGTTTCTCTGTCCTCAAGAATGTCGCTTCCACTGCTTTGCGGTTGTTGGGGAGCGATGCTGGTGACTCCTTCCAGGGATATTTCGTGTCCCAGTGGGGTTCTCCACTGTGTTCATCTTTTTCCTTGAAGGTCAGGCCAGCTTTGATGATTTCAGTCTCCCTTTCATCTGCCAGCGACATCTCTTTTCCTCCTGGCGGACAGCTACCACAGCGGCAGCCTCCACAGGTGGGTACACAGGCAGCTCCAATGCTGTCCCATTTGAACCAGCCAAAAACGTCTTTGCTGCTGGCCGATGTGGTTCCCTTTTTCACACTGTGCTCATTTGGGTCTGTCGTGAGGTGTTCCTCCACTCTGACGGCAGCCGTTCTCATAGAGCGTGCAAAGTGAGTTGAGGAGTGGCGTGTCATCATCTCTGTTTCTTCAAAGAGGTCTGGATGTGCTCCGCTCACTGTTTTGCCCAAAGGGCCATCCCATAGCACTAGGTCACCTGACATCTTCATTCTTTGTGGTGCCAGGCGTCCCTCTCTTGTACTGATGAGTAGGTCAATCCTCCCTGGGCGAGATAACTCTCCTGGACGGGTTCCTGGGAAGAACTTTTCCAGTTTCTCAGAGTCTATCACTCTTCCTGCTTTGGTGATGTCTTCAAGGCCGTAGCAGATCATCTCATGAAGTCTCAATGTTTTCCGTGGGGTCCACACCTTTATTTTCACAAGGTATCTTCTTGTTCTGACTTTGGTTGCCATCTTTCCGACACCATACACGACCAGTGTGATTGCCTCGCCGGTCAGCCCGAGTCTTTCCGCAGCTCGGTGTGTAATATAGTTGGTGTCTGAGGCAAGGTCTATCAGGGTGCCAACGCAGTCGCCTCCATTTGTTGTGACGTTCAGAATCATCATCAGGACTGGGAGCTCTTTTACGCTTCAGTTCTGTGCCAGGCTCTTTATAGAGGTCACTTTATTTGTGAATGCCTTCACCAATGCTTCACGTTCTCGTTCGCTCAGATTCAATCCATCCAACAAGGTGTTCTGCTCTTCTGTTGGTCCACGAGGCCTTGCTTCCCTCCTTCCTGCTTGGGTTTCCTCCTTGGCATCCCTGGCGTCCTTCCTTTCCTGTGGTTTGTAAGTGAGGCAGAGTAGGTAATTATGGTCAGCTGGGGCACCTCTCTTCCTGCACTCTTCTTTCGAACAGAGAAACCTTTCTTCGCACACTCCGTCAGCTTTGTGTGCGCGCAGGCATTTGGGGCAAAGTCCAGCTTTCTTCACTTTAGCTCTTCTCTCTGTCGCGTTAGCCTTCTTGAAAGCCCGGCAGCTGAAAAGTCTGTTTCCATGTGCCACATCGCCGCACATAACACATGGGTTTCGCTTATACTCTGCTTTTACTTCACTGGCAGTGGACTTTGTGAACGATGACCTCTCTCTTCCTCTACCTCTGGGCCGATCATTTTGATGAGACTTCACGGCTGCGGCAGGGTTTGTTGTTGACGGAATTAGATCATCATGTTTTGAGTTTTTTTTGTTTGTTTTTTGTCTTCTTCCTTTTCTTATTACTATTATATTATTATTAATATAATAATAATAATAATAATTATTATTATTATTATTATTACATAGGCCAAATCTAAGCCCTGCTTAGATTTATCTTTCTCAGAATCTATGGCCAGAACTTTATAGTTTATTTCCATTTTTATTAATTTTTTATGTAATCTAAATCTGACACTATACTCTGCTTAGTGTATTCTGAATATTGCTCAAACAAGGGTAGGCGCAATAAGCCTCGGCTTCAGCCTTCACCTTTTCGGTACCACTAGTAACACTAGTGGAAATTCATGTATGTACTGTACGTCTGTATGTACTCCTTTTATTGACCGAAATAAAATCTATCTATCTATCTATCTATCTATCCATCATCTCTAGAACCTGCTCTTCTCTCTGCAGGAAAAGCAAGAGCCTGTCAAAATAATTATCAGGTGTGATGCCGTTGTACCCATCTTGCTGGTAAAATAGCCACTTCTCTCTGATGTTTACAGGCAGTTTTCCCTCTATAGAATTGACAGTCATAGGATTGTTGATGGCGTGCTCCATCTGAAGATCTCGTAGGTCACTCAGTGCTCTTTGTATCAGTTGAATCAAGTTTATAGTTAGCCTTGGTTGGTGGCCCCTGACGGCTGGCACTGCATCCAGGTCTTTCATTATCAGACGGGCCGTCAGCGTTCTGTTGCCATAACGGTTTTCAAGGAGCCGGAATATATCAAGGGTCCCTCTGCAGTGGTCCAATCCAAGGTCTCTCCTCAGTTTTCCATCTACACTGTTCAGCAGGTAGAACTTCCTGCAGTCATCTGAACCGGACGGATCACCTTGATCCAGAACATTCTGCCATTCTCCGCGCCAGCGCCAGTAATCTCTTCTGTCACCGCAGAATCTTGGTGGTTCAACAGCAGCAAGTTTTATCTTAGGCCTCGTGCCCTGGAATCCCCCAGGACCTCCTTGCATCATGGCTTGGCTACTGGAGGCCGCTGCGTGGCTGTCTGTTTGCGGCGTGCTGAAAGGATGGCTTTGTATGCCCCTGGTGGGTGGTTTCACATCGGGCCTAGACTGGTGCTGTGATGAGAGCATTTGGCCGTAACTGGCTCCGCCTGTCACGCTCTGTGAAGACGTTGCAGCTTGAACATGCATGTCAGGGCCTCCTCCTACTGGCACATTCGTCTCAGGTGTAGGGGACTTCCTGTCGCTATCCTCATCCGGCGTTTGACACTCTTCGGATGAACCTGACTCCTCACCAATCTTCAGCCTCTCCCACTGCCTAAACATAGTTTCTCTTGCGTGATTGAAGCGGGCATACACCTCTTGGTTTTTTATAGCATGCTCTGTGGGTATCTTCTCTTTCCATTTACGCAGCTCTCCTTCCAATTCATATAGTACCCCATCCAACTCTTCTCGCTTTCCACGCCTGACCTCTGCGGTCGCAGGTGTGGTGCAGAGAGCTCTGATGACGTCTATTTCCTTCTGGACACTGCTTTCTACAGACATGGTCCATGGTTTGGCGTGATATTCCCATATTGCTATTCTTGCCTTTATTTCCACCTCTCTACATCTCTTCGTACAGGTGGTTAGCTTGCCATGAATCTCCTCTATGGCAGTGGCGTTAGCGGTAGCGTCGTCCTCAGTGAGAGCATCACTATAATCAGTTGTGGCGTCGGATAATTTTGCATAGTCTCCTCGCACTTTCCGCCATCCTTCGATTATGTCATCTTCTGGAGTAGACTCGCAATCAACGCTTGTTTCCAGTTTGGTAGCACTTCTGGAGAAAGATGATTGTGCCGCTGTTCTACTCTTTTTAAGCGTTTCTAGTTCAACTTGCGCCATTTTGTTGTTTTACAACAATGAATAGCAATGTCAAAATAGGCCTATTAAAAGTTTGATGCACAGTTCAAAACAAACAGTAGCTCCCTGAGTTAGATGCCTGTATTATGAAACAATGTCTGATGAATACTCAAGCGATTGTTTGTGCAAAAGTGTCACTTCAAAGACAATTAGTGGCTAGGGGTGAGCATCAGTTCACAAGCTCCCTACTAACTGTTAGTTGTCCAGGCTTGAATATAGCAGATCCACTAGCATCTCAGTTTACAGTTCTTTTGTCCAGAGTCTAGCTAAGTCAACATTGCTAGCCCTCAATTGCCAGAGGCACAGCCATAAAACCCCTGCTGTGAGCCCTGGTCAGCCAGTTGGGGGGGGGGGGGGGGGGGGGTGGTAGAAGCAGCTACTTCTCCCCACTCCACTCACAATGGACTTTATTTGTCCAATATGAGATTAAAACAGCTTGTTCACTTCCCTTTATGTAGAGCATACAAGCTTGTCAACGAAGGTTCAGCGTGGGGATCCGGGATCTGGTGTCTCCGGGCCTATCCGGCAGGGTTCTGGCCTTGGAGTGGGGTGACTGTGTCCTCGTGTCCTTCAGCTGTCCTCTGTTGTCTTTTCTACTTTAGGTCGCTTCTAATAGCGCTAAAAGCGGTTTTAATTACTGTCCCGGAATCTAATATTTTCACCTTTATTGCTGCCTACTTAATTGATTTGTTCAATCGTGCACAATTTAGGTAATTATATCAGACCTAAGGCCCCTGGGAAGGCCTATAACATCTAAATAGTTTCTATTAGGCGAATTACTCAGAAATATATATACTGTTGCTAAAGCTTGAAACTGTTATTCCAGTGTTTGTTTAAATAATCCAAACCAATGTCTTTTACATTATTTATTACACATAATCAAAGTACAGATTGGTAGTATTTACAAATGGATTCAGTTTGCCTGTTGGCCTAATCTCTAGATTGCGAGAATAGCAAGATTAAACAAGACAGTAATAATTAAATCAGATCAGTGGTGATCAGGTAGATCAGGTAGATCAGATAGTTATAGATAGTCAGATAGTTATCAGATAGTTTTCAGATAGTCAGATAGTTATCAGATAGTTTTCAGATAGTCAGGTAATTAAAACCTGTATGGAAACAAAGAAACACAAATAGTACATTATGTTTACAGCTGTTTAACTGGTATACTATATGCGATGATACATTGTTATTACAGAAATAGAATGAACATACCGTTAGTCCATTTAGATGTTAGATCGTGTGTTTACACGGCTCAATTCTTAGTTGCAAGGCCTATCTAAAGCTTGGTCTCAATCACTAGGATGTCTACTCAGTAGGTTGTTTTTAAGAAAAGAGAGAGAGAACAGTTCTTTCTTGCTGTTTCACTCTGAGAGGCGGACCTGACCTACCCAGGGGGTCGGTTGGTGGCCAGCTAAAATGGGGAACTCCCTGCTCCATAGGGTGCCATGCAATTCCATGCATACAACATATAGCAAAAACATTAAATGGTATGAATAACTCCACAGTGTGTGTGTCTGCTTACCCCCCGACGGCGTGCTTGTGCGTGCCTCCTTGAGCATGTGTGAACCAGCCGCTGTCAGACGCACTACTCAGTCTCCCTTTTATCTGACGGGTGTGGCCGCTTGCTGATTTGGGTGCGGTCCGTCAATCAGCTCAATCTGGCGGAGGAGGGCGTTCCTAACGGCCCCGAGGCGTCTTCTGTCTGACAGCGTGCCTGGTTGCCCTGGCAACGCACTTACCATCGCGGGGGTCGCTCACCAGACCCCACACACTCCCCCCCTAAGATCCTTGCCGAGGCGAGGAGCTTTATCTTCTTCCTCATGCATTCCCTCACTGGGTCCTCTCTCACTGTGTCCTCTCGCTGGGTTCTCTCTCTGGGTCCCTCACTGGGTCCTCTCACTGGGTCCCCTCCCTGGGTCCCCTTGTAAAAAAAAACAACGGTTGTCGGCCTTCGCTGGTTCACACGGTTGTGGGGCAGGCGTGCACTGCTACTTTCTTCGCGTCGGGGGGCTATGCTCTCATGCCGCGGTCGACCTGGGCTGCTCTTCACCAGGGCGTCTACTGCTGCTGCTTGATCCATGGTAGGCGGTGGTTAGGACCTTTGTACCCACATTCTCCACCATATGTGAAGTCTCTGTGGTCATCAACAGGCGGGACAAGGTATTGCAGCACTTTCAAAACGCTGTTTTATTCAAGAGCAGTAAATTATATGGGGAATTACAGACAGGAGAAACCTCACATAGGTTTCTCTCGGCAATTTATATTCCAGACAGTATTATTGATTTCCTTCACAGGTATCCTTCACAACCTGGAGATGGAGTAGAACAGAATATTAGCTTCAACTCAGATTATACAGTTTCTTACGGCACGTCTCCGCTCTGGAGGGCTCTCTATAATAAGAAACAATAATAATAATATCTGACGGCGGAGTCTTGCTTCGTGACGTCGTCAGTATCTAGCCCCCACTGTAGAGGATCTTCTCCCACAGCGGGGGTTCAGCTCCGAGCGAGCACCAGCCGCTGAGCCTACCGGCGTACATAACGAGTGCCTGCCTGCTAGGCAGTTCTCGATGCAATGTCTCAGAACTATATAAAGAATTGTAGGTTTCTTTCCGACCTTATTGTTCGTAGTTTCCTCGTCCTCGTCGCTGTGGCGGGGTAGCCTCCTTCCTGCCGCGCGGTCCGTGGAAACTGGACTCCTCTTCTGATTCTCTGTGGTTCTCACGTCGCCGTCACTGGCGGGGCTGCCTTCCTCCCGCAGCCCGATGCGTGAGAACCGGAACGCTTGTTCCTATATGTCCATGATACAGTCCCGTGGATTCTGTCGCTCGGACATAACCCTGGACTGATCCGATGTGTCCTTCATCCAGTCCTGTGGCTAGTGTCCCTCGGACACAATCCTAGACGGATTCTATAAAACCTGTGACGAGAGGAGAGTGACAGTTCAAGACATGCAGAGCCATACACATGAGCGTGCGTGTTTTGTGGAAGTGTGTGTGTGTGTCTGCTTACCCCCCGACGGCGTGCTTGTGCGTGCCTCCTTGAGCGTGTGTGAACCAGCCGCTGTCAGACGCACTACTCAGTCTCCCTTTTATCTGACGGGTGTGGCCGCTTGCTGATTTGGGTGCGGTCCGTCAATCAGCTCAATCTGGCGGAGGAGGGCGTTCCTAACGGCCCCGAGGCGTCTTCTGTCTGACAGCGTGCCTGGTTGCCCTGGCAACGCACTTACCATTGCGGGGGTCGCTCACCAGACCCCACAATATATATATATATATATATATATATATATATATATATATATATATATATATATGTATGTATATATATGGCTGAGTACAGTGAGGATATGGTGGCACAAACTCCCTGGAGTCATTAAAACCATGCAGGGAAAGCAGATGTGTTATTTTCCAATTATTTTCAAAGTAATAATCATAATCGTATATATATATATATATATATATGTGACGGTTGTGTACCCGTCCCGTCATGAAAGACACACACAGAGGCACTGGGTTGGATGTTGAGGTTCTTTTAGTGAGGTAGCTCTGCAAATGAGTGGTTTCAGACACAGAACATAATGGTTTAGCTCCTCCGCTGATATTGACGTCACAGCAGAGAGCTAGTCAGACTGTGTATAGTACAGAACATCTTAATAATACTTTACATTTTACATTAAATGCATTCAGATGTCTTTTACAACAGTAGTCTTCTTAACATGTGATCGTATAGTGGTTTTAACATTAATGCTTTATAATGAATTCGAATACAAACTGTTTTTAACTTAAGCTTTTAACCTACAACATCGTTTTTATATAGAAATGAAATAGAAAAGACAAATACATGACGTTAGTCAAACCAAATTAATAATCTGCATAACAGCACCCTCTGGTGGTACACAGTAAATACAGCCAGCACCACTTTTAGGCGCGATCGTTCTAAAATGGCATCCGCGGTACATAATACAATATGAACTTGTAAACATATCTGACTTAATACAGAACGTAGTGCAACAATATTTACCTGCAAATGAGTGGTTTCAGACACAGAACATAATGGTTTAGCTCCTCCGCTGATATTGACGTCTATAAGGAAGATAACATGGTATTCAGTATCAAAATAAATAGTACTACCAACGTGAGCAACAAACACAAAACGAAAATACACTGGGACAGCATCTCCAATGCTGTTACATGACTGTGTATCATACAAGAAACCTCACGTTAGCTTTTTAGTGTACTTTATAATACTTTTCTTAGAGCAGCTCCAGACAAGACACACTTACCACAGCAGAGAGCTAGTCAGACTGTGGGGAACTTCCGTTTCCGGTCACCTTTATAGACTACCAGTAGGGGGCGCTAAACAACCACTCACGCAGGAGGATAAACTATACACACATATCTTAGCAGGAATTTCACTACAATAACCAGAGTATTTCTTATACCCGTTACATACACCCCTCTGAAATTCTGCTAAATATAGGAAGTGCAACTCTGAGAGAAAAAGAAAAAAAAAGTGCGTATACTGAGTGCATCACTAGGAACAAATGTGTATATGTCAGTTAAAAAACTCTCCCCAAGGAGTATGTAAAGAAAGAAGGCGATCAAACCCCTAACTAAACACAGACTCAAAGATGCCAATTACACCTCTGAATTGTAAACACTGTTCCTGTAGCTTCAAGTGTACCAACTAAACACTTCTGTGGTTAATACTATCATAACCCTGTTACTCAAACTGAAAACGCATGGGTAAAGAACTAAACCAGGGAACTAACTGATACTGTGGACACAGAATCTTCATCTACTGCTTGGTTATTCATCTCACAGACTAGACGATTGGGGGGCCTGATGGACCTACGATCCCTGAGAACACGATGGCTAGGCCTTGTGTAAACTTCCTGAGGTAGGGAGCCTGGAACGCAAGTGTCTGAACTACCTGGAATGGCTGTCTCAGGGGTGTCGTTGTCTGGGGATTCAATGTCCGGGGGATTGTCAACAGGAGGGGCTAAGTCTGTGGGGGCATCGTCAGGAGGGGACATGTCTGAACAGACAGTGTTGGAAGGGGCCACGTCCGTGTCTGCAGGCAACATGTCTTCAGGGCAGTGTGGTGGGTCTTCCACACTGTCGACTGTCGAGTGGGCAACATCTTGGTCAGGGTGACTGGCTTGACTAGATGTGTCGACAGTGAGAGAGTCAGACTGGGAAACATCAGATCCCTGGTCAAGTGAGTCTTCGTCCTCTTCTGAATGGACTCCCTCACTACCGGCCTGCATCAGCCAGTTGACTGTACGCACATCACTGTCTTCCATCACATCAGGTACTTCAGGGCATAGATCACTTCCATGTGCAGCAGCATCACTTCCTGAGTGTGCAGATCCAAGGTCCTCATCTCTCTCACAGGGCAAGAAGCTAACAGAGAGTAACAGATTCCTGTGGACGACTCTCTCTCTGCCCGTCAGGGTATCCTTGACTCTGTAGACATTGATATCAGGCTTGACTGACATGACCTCATATGGAGTTGACTCCCACTTGTCTGCAACCTTGCGCTTCCCTGGCACGCCTCTGTTGGCAATCAGCACTCTGTCTCCAACGACGAGGGGCGAGCCCTTGACTCTGCGGTTGTACAGGTTGGCGTGGCGAGTCTGCTCCCTGAGACTGTTCTTCTGCACAATCTGAGCAGCCTCACGTAGATCTTTCTTCAGGTGGGACACAAAGTCTGAGTGACTGACAACAGTGTCATCGGTGAGGGCATGCTGAAACATGACGTCGACAGGGAGACGAGGAATCCTTCCAAACACAAGATAGAAGGGTGCAAACCCTGTCGTCTCATGCTCTGTGCAGTTGTAGCAGAAGGTGAGCAGTTGCAGCATTTGTGGCCACCTTGCTTTGGGCTGAGGGGGAAGGGACCTGATCATACCTCCCAGCGTCCTGTTAAATCGCTCTGTGACACCATTCCCCATGGGGTGATACGGAGTCGTATGGGATTTCTGTACCCCGGCCATCTCTAGAAGCTCCTTAATCAGCTTGCTCTCAAAGTTGGCTCCCTGGTCAGAATGGAGACGACGAGGAAAACCATAAATGAGAAAGAAGTCATTCCAGAGACGACGAGCGACTTGCTTGGCAGTCTGATTCCTGCACGGGAAGGCGTGTGCCATTTTGGAGAAATGATCAGTCACAACTAGAACATCAACAGACTTGTTCCCTTGCTCAGCGGACCAAAAGTCTATGCAGACTAACTCCATTGGCTCAGAGGTGACTATGTTCTTGAGTGGCGCACGGCTGTGTGGCTCAGGCGTCTTCCCTACTATGCAGCGCTGACAGGAGTGAACATAGTTCACAACGTCACGTTCCATGCCATTCCAGAAGAACCTTTGCCTCACCAGAGACAAGGTACGGTGCTGGCCTTGGTGACCCGCTGTGTCATGGAGACCATGGAGGACTTTCTGTTTCAATGAGTCAGGCACTATGAACTGGAAGATCTTCTTGTTCATGTGGGGATCTTTCTTTGTCTTGTACAGCATGCCATTCTTTATGGTGAGTTTACTCCAATGCTTCAGCAACTTAATCACACTTTGTGACTCAACAGCTCTCTCACGCTTGGTAGGTCTCTTGTGCCTCTGTACAAAGTACATGGCTCTGCTTATTGTGCTGTCAGCCTCCTGCTGAGTGACAAGCTGGCTCTGTGGGAGTGCAGTGGACTGGTCTTCCTTCTGCAGAAGATTGGGGCTAGCACCAGTTCCCATCACATGACTCACACCTCCGGTGGACTGAGCATTGAGGATGGCAGCGATGTCCTCTGAAGCGACCGAGCCTCTTGCGAACGGCGGAACTGCCTCCTGCACAGGCTCGTTCGATGCTTCACCAACGTCGTCCACAACAGCCTGACAGTTGTTGGACACTCTGAAGACGTCTTGTACGAGTCTGTCGTTCACACCGTTGACCTGGTCCAACAGCGAGGCATAATGCTCGTTCACAAGGCGATGACCCACACACGACTGGACAAACGGCTCACGGCTCAAGGCGTCGGCTACGATGTTCTTTGGGCCGGGGATGTACTTCAAGTCAAAGTCGTATGCAGCGAGCTTCGCCACCCATCGCTGTTCACACGCATCAAGTCTGGGTTTGGTCAGAATGTATGTCAAGGGGTTATTGTCAGTCCATATGGTGAAGTGTCTGCCTTTCAACCAATGGCTGAACTTGTCACATACTGCCCATTTCAAGGCAAGGAATTCAAGCCGGTGTGCAGGGTAGTTCAGCTGGGAGCGTGAGAGGGTTCTACTCGCAAAGGCGACTGGTCTGGCTACTTTCCCACCAGGCGGCAGTTGCGACAGGACAGCTCCAATCCCATCAAAGGACGCGTCGACGGCTAGAATGAACGGGGCATTGAAATCTGGGTGGGCTAGAGTGACACTTGTCATGAGGTCGTGCTTCAGTGTCTCAAAAGCGTTCTGACATGCGTCGGTCCAATCAGCAGGCGTCAGCTTCACATGACCTCCTTTCTTGACAGGTTTGCGACCTCTCTTGTGCTTGTGCTGAGCACCAGGTTCAGCTGTGAGCTTGAACAGCGGTTTCGCCTTCGCAGAACATGCTTCGATGAAACTTTGATAGTACATCACCATGCCTAGATACGATCTGATTTTACTAGGGCAAGGCGTTCTCCCATCGGGCTCCATGAGGTCGGTGACTTGGACGTCATTTATGGCTCTCACTTTCCCAGGGTCTGTCCGAACACCATCTTCACTGATGACATGCCCAAGAAACTTCACGGTCCTTCTGAAGAAGAAGCACTTCTTGGGTGCGAGTTTAAGGTTGTGCTCTTTGAGGCGGGCAAACACCATCTGCAGGCGTCGGAGTGCAGCTTCCTCTGTAGGCGCAAAGACCATCAAATCATCTAGGTAACACAATAGACTTGTGAAATTCTCATCACCAAATATGGACATCATCATCCTCATGAACGTGGCTGGACTGTTACATAGGCCTTGAGGGAGACGGTTGTATTCATGAAGTCCAAAGGGCGATGAGAATGCTGTATACTTCTTGTCGTCAGGGTGCATGGGGACATTATAAAAGCCTGATGTCAGGTCCATCGTGGAGAAGAAAGCGTTTCCACCGAGTGCGGCCAGAGCATCGGCTTGATGCGGCAGTGGGTAGGCATCCTTCACAGTTCTTGCGTTAAGCCACCTGAAGTCAGTGCAGACTCTGAGGTCTCCATTCGGTTTCCATACCAGAACGAGTGCAGATGCATACTCGCTGTTAGACTTCTGAATAATGCCTCTCTCTTCCATGTCATTCAGTGTCGTCCTCAGTTTCTCATACTGGCTCGGTGGTATGCGTCTGTAGGGTAGACGGAACGGCTTGTCGTCGACAAGGTGGATGCGATGCACAAACTCCTTAGCCTCTCCACAGTCCATCTTGTGTCGGGAGAAGATTGACTCGTACTGCTCGATGATGTTAAGGAGCTTGTCTTTCCACTGCAGCGACACTTCACATGACTTCAGGTCAATGTCTTGCAGACCCAGAGCCTCCAGTGCACGCACCATGTCCTCTTCTGACCTCGGCTGCACGTCTTCGCTCTGCACACTCTGCACATTACACTTGACCTCATCTGCTTTTGGCAGGTCTTCAACTGCAATACAGGGAGAAACATCTGCTATCTTGGCGTTCCTTCTCAGCACCACAGCTCGGTCTGTAGGGTTGATGATTTTAACAGGCACCCATCGATCTCCCCAAAGAGGAGTGACAACTCTCCCAACAAGGATCTGTTTGGGTCTGGCTTTAGACTGCGTTGGCTCAACGATCACTGTACTTCCTGCCGACATCACTGCTGACTCAGGTAACTTGCCCCAGACAAGGTGCTCACTCCGTGGTTTCAGTGTCACACAACTCTTGACTTTCACTGTCCCCACCTTATCCGGAATGCAATCACCTCTCCATCGCTCTGTGTTGGAAATCAGTGACAGGAATTGGCAGTGGTCATCAGTCTGACCATTGTTGGGCGAGGAAACTAGTTTCCAGTAGCCGTCAGTGCTCTTTAGTTGGGTTAGAATGTGCTTGATGGCGTTGCTGCCAAGGATCATCTGTTCGGTCTGGCCTGGAACAACCATCGACGGAATGATCATTCTGCATCCGTAAACTGTGACATCAAGGTCATACATGTCTTTGGGGGAAACGCGGTGTCCACCGCAGCCTATAATGACATAACCATTAGCCGTGTCTCCTATCATGTCAGGGTTTTGCTGTAGCAGGGACTCAACAGAGGACTCACTTATTGTACAGGCCATCGATCCGCTGTCTAACAGTGCTTTGAGAGTGGGGCCATTCTTCACAGACACAGGCGTGTAGAACAGGCTGTCAGTCTCTGCTATTCTCTGGGATCCCTGAAAGATCAGTTTCTTGGACGGGGGCAATGTACTGCTGTACAACTCGTAGAGGGACTCTCTATCTTGCATGTCGGGTGTCTCATTACTGGTGGGAGGCCTACTGGGTTCATCTGCACTGTCCTCCCCTGTGTGCAGACTAGTCAGTTTCCCTGATGCTCCGGGACAGCCCTTTTGGCCGGACAGTCGTTGCGTGAATGGCCTGGAGCATGGCACTTGAAACAAAGTCTATTTTCTCTGCAATGAGAGAAAGCACTGTGATCGTCGCTTTTGCAGATAATGCACGGCTTGTCAGTGAAACCGTCAATCCTGTCTGCACTGTCTGTAGGACGTCTGGGTGGAGCTCGCCTCCTCACTTGTGACTGGTCAGACGCTCCACGCAGCAGAACCTTCTCCAACATGGACATCACGTCTGCTAGGGGGACATACTGTGGGCTCTGTGCCTGAGGTGGCTCCTGACTGCTGTGGGTAGGGACTGGGCTATGGCTCACCTCTGCTCTGTGCACGGCAATGTCCACCTTCTTCACAGGATGCACTGGGGAAGTTGCTTTGCAGCCCATTTCAGCGTGATATTCGTTCAGCACCTCCAGGACTTCACACGCTGACCACCTGTCGATAGTCTTGGATCTGAAAGTCAGGGCTAGGTCTTTACAGGGACAGTTCCTAATAAACATGCGAGTCACCTCCACTTCAGGGTTGTCAAGTGTTTTGCCCTGCTCTCTCAGGCAGTCAGTGGCGAGGTCAGCTGCTCTGTTTAGTCTCAGCCAGTAGTCATAGGGGTCTTCCTGGTCTTTGGGCAAAGTCGAGTAAAAGTCAGCTAAAGGGACAGCAGAGTACCTAGTAGAACTAAAGTGCTTTCTGAGGAGAACATAAATCATGTCAGGGTGAGCAGTAATGTCAATGTTGCTATTTCTAATACCAAACCTAACTACATCCTTAGCCTTTCCCCTCAAATGCATAAGGATTTCCTCAGCCTGCTCTGCAACCCTAACATTGCTCTTCTTTATGAATGTTCTCATCTGATCTTCCCAGTCATGCACTGTGACTGAGCCTGACTCATTGCCTACAAAACAAGGCGGTTCCTTAACCTTTCTCTGTGTGACAACCTGGACCTGAGATAAATCTGACACATGACTGGACTGACTCAATGTGCTCGCTACATGTTGCGTGGCTGTAGAACTGGGAGCCACTGTGTTGTGAGGCTGTATGCGTGACATGATGCTGTCACCTAACTGACGTCCTATCTCCTGGATAACAGTCCTCATCTGGTCACTTACACACTCAGAACTGGTACTAGTAGGATGTGGCGTAGATGTGACATGAGGTGTAGGTGTGCTGGCGTGATGGTCAGCTGCATCACGGACCCTGACACTAGAAACTGCCTCTAATGAGGGCATAACACCACCTGGAGTAGGACTATCAACAGAAAAGGGAATAGGAGCATGTATACCCCTGCCTCTACCAACACTAATGGGTGTGCCAAACCGAAGGTGGTTACTCTGAGTAAACATTGTTCAAAATTGTTTGACACAATTATGGATGTTCAAAATCCAATACAGTATTCCACCATGGAATGTGAAATCATCAATAGAAAAAAATGGTAAATAAATAAAAATGACAAAAACAAATCAGTGGCTTATGTGACGCGTCACTGGTGTGGGACATAAAGTCCTCTGTGTCACTGTGACACACTGTACAGTGTACAGTAATACTTTTCACTGCAATGCTACCGTGTCAACTGTGAACCCACAAATACTGTGAACTGATGTCTTCATGAAGCAGCAGACAGGACGGTCACCGGTTCGCTGAACTTGATTGAAGTCACGGGTCACGGCACCAATGTGACGGTTGTGTACCCGTCCCGTCATGAAAGACACACACAGAGGCACTGGGTTGGATGTTGAGGTTCTTTTAGTGAGGTAGCTCTGCAAATGAGTGGTTTCAGACACAGAACATAATGGTTTAGCTCCTCCGCTGATATTGACGTCACAGCAGAGAGCTAGTCAGACTGTGTATAGTACAGAACATCTTAATAATACTTTACATTTTACATTAAATGCATTCAGATGTCTTTTACAACAGTAGTCTTCTTAACATGTGATCGTATAGTGGTTTTAACATTAATGCTTTATAATGAATTCGAATACAAACTGTTTTTAACTTAAGCTTTTAACCTACAACATCGTTTTTATATAGAAATGAAATAGAAAAGACAAATACATGACGTTAGTCAAACCAAATTAATAATCTGCATAACAGCACCCTCTGGTGGTACACAGTAAATACAGCCAGCACCACTTTTAGGCGCGATCGTTCTAAAATGGCATCCGCGGTACATAATACAATATGAACTTGTAAACATATCTGACTTAATACAGAACGTAGTGCAACAACATTTACCTGCAAATGAGTGGTTTCAGACACAGAACATAATGGTTTAGCTCCTCCGCTGATATTGACGTCTATAAGGAAGATAACATGGTATTCAGTATCAAAATAAATAGTACTACCAACGTGAGCAACAAACACAAAACGAAAATACACTGGGACAGCATCTCCAATGCTGTTACATGACTGTGTATCATACAAGAAACCTCACGTTAGCTTTTTAGTGTACTTTATAATACTTTTCTTAGAGCAGCTCCAGACAAGACACACTTACCAGGCCCAATCCCAATTGCCTCCCTCAAGCCCTGAGCCCTGAACCCTCATTGACTTTAGTGACGTCAGCTGTAAGTGCTTGAGGGTGAGAGGCTGCAAGGGCTCCAAATTGTTGTGAAAGAAATGGGACAGCACTTTGAAGATGAGTCCGCCATTCATGACACTTTGCATCACTTTATACAAACTGTCCTTATTCACAGCCAGTGCCTACCTACATGCTTGGCCTATTTATACATGTCTATCATGTCTATTTTAGTATTTAAGATGATCGTTTTATTATTAGTTTAATAAATACACTTTCCTGTGTGATATGAGTTGTAATATTCATATATAATAATGTGTATTATACATTTCATTTCCATATTCTTTTACTTTGCTCATTAGTCATTTCTCATCATGTTTCCCTTAATATTATTATTGTTATTAAATATATAGCCTATATCCTTCCACTCCGTCTCCTTTTGAGAACAGTAAGAAAGCACTATTGTGTTTGTTGACATTCTAATCGTGATACATAACTAATTTGCATACCTAAATTATTGACGTTCGGAGGATCCCCCTCATTCCACTGGTAACGCTATGAACTGTGGGTAATTTATTTGCCAAGTCAGCCTAAAGTCAGCATCGACGCTGACTTTGGCAAAGGGCACATAAAGGGGCGGGGCTGAACCCTCACTGACTTACCGATTTCAAATGGGACATCCCTCAAGCCCTCGCAGACTTCACATGAACGCGCAGCTAAGTCAGTGAGGGCTCATTGAGTCAGCAAGGGAGTGGATTGGGATTGGGCCTTACCACAGCAGAGAGCTAGTCAGACTGTGGGGAACTTCCGTTTCCGGTCACCTTTATAGACTACCAGTAGGGGGCGCTAAACAACCACTCACGCAGGAGGATAAACTATACACACATATCTTAGCAGGAATTTCACTACAATAACCAGAGTATTTCTTATACCCGTTACATATATATATATATATAGTTTGTGGAGTTGAGGCATTCAATTTCCGTTGCTCACTTCCACAGATACATATTGTGAAACTATAGCAGATCTACAAGCTCACCTTGTGGATCTTTCTAGTTCCACAATGTTTGCCTCCTTCTTATACTATGTGTCAATGTGTGTGCTGGAGACTCAGTGTTGGAGCAGTTGTAGTATATGCTAGTTGTTCCCAATGTCAAGGACCCCCAAATCTACACTAATTAACCCGCGGACCCCCATTTGAAGAGATATGCCAGGGACTCTCCATAAGAGAAGAGTTGTATGGCAACTAGCAGTGATTTCAAGGACCACTATAGTCTGACCTGCTTAATAGTCTACAGACCCCCATTTAATGGCATTTCTATCTCTGGGACCCCAATTTATATAGTATTTGTACAAATGGAGCCAAACGGACCCGCCAGGGTCCATTTGGTTCCAATTGTATACTCTCAGAGTTACAGACCCATAAGGGTCCATTTGGTTCCAATTGTATACTCTCAGAGTTACAGACCCATAAGGGTCCATTTGGTTCCAATTGTATACTCTCAGAGTTACAGACCCATAAGGGTCCATTTGGTTCCAATTGTATACTCTCAGAGTTCCAATCCTATAACTATCATTTAGCTGGGGACCCCCTGGAACTCCCTCAAGGACCCCTGGGGGTCCCCTGGGGGTCCCCTGGGGGTCCCCGGACCCCACATAGGGAACCTCTGGCCTATACTGCGAAATTGAGGAAGACGAACTCCGCAAAACTATATCACAGATGACATCATCCTCCTGTTCATTAGATACAATTCCCACCAACTTTCTCAAAGAAGTCTTAGACAGTGTGATTGGAGATATCCTAAAAATTGTAAACAGCTCTCTACAATCAGGCGTCTTCCCAGACTCACTGAAGACTGCTGTAGTTAAGCCCCTTCTCAAGAAACACAATCTTGATCCCTCTGTTTTGGGTAACTATCGACCCATTTCAAATCTACCCTTTCTGGGCAAGGTTTTAGAAAAATGTATCTTTCATCAATTGGATGTGTTTCTACAGAACAATAATGTACACAACAAATTCCAATCTGGCTTTAGGAAAGGCCACAGCACAGAAACAGCACTTGTAAAAGTAATGAATGATCTGAGGGTGTCTGCTGACAAGAAACATGTATCCGTTCTCTTACTTCTAGATTTAACGGCTGCATTTGACACGATTGATCACTCAATTTTAATACAGCGTCTGGAGCACTGGATAGGCCTGTCTGGTACGGCCCTGTCCTGGTTTTCCTCCTACCTATCAAACAGAAGTTACTTTGTCAATCTAGCCGAGTTTGACTCAGACAAACACGACATCAGTTCTGGTATTCCACAGGGCTCGATTCTTGGCCCTCTGCTTTTCTCCTTGTACATACTGCCACTGGGCGAACTCATTGCCAATCACGGAGTCAATTTTCATTTCTATGCTGATGATACCCAATTATATCTATCTGTGGCTCCAGATGATCCCTGTGCTTTAGACCCGCTGCTTACCTGTCTGTCTAGCATCAAATGTTGGATGAGTGAGAACTTTCTCAAGCTAAATGAGGACAAGACAGAAGTTCTCATAATCGGCTCTAGTGAGCAGGAAGAATCAATATTAAGCAGACTTGGCAACCTGACTGTAGACAGTAACAGTACAGTAAAGAACCTGGGGGTTATTATTGATTCCGAATTGAATTTTAATTCACACATTAATCATGTTACCAAGATTGCCTTTTTTCACCTTAGAAATATTGCACGAATCAGAGCCTATGTGTCCTTGGACGATGCAAAAACGCTAATCCACGCCTTTGTTTTCTCTCGGCTTGATTACTGCAATGCACTTTTTTCAGGACTGCCTAAGAAAACAACTGACAGATTACAACTTGTCCAAAATGCAGCAGCCAGAGTTTTAACTAGAACTAAGATGAGAGAACATATTACTCCAGTTTTGGCATCACTGCACTGGCTTCCGGTTGTTTTTAGGATTGATTTTAAAATTCTTTTACTTGTCTATAAAGCCCTCAATGGTCTCGCACCTTCCTACCTACATGACTGCTTGCCTAAATATGTCCCAAACCGCTCGCTAAGGTCTTCCACTGCTGGCCTGCTCGCTTTGCCTAAAAAAATGGCAACTAAAAAATACGGGGAAGCAGCTTTTTGCTTCTACGGGCCATCGGCATGGAACAAGCTCCCTCTGTACCTTCGTCAGGCAGCCTCTGTAGACATTTTTAAAGCTCAGCTCAAGACCCACTTCTACAACATTGCCTTTAAGTGATCTTATATTTTGTGTTATTCATGTCCTCACTGTATTGCATTACTGCTTGTTTTTTAATGTCGTTGCCTTGCTTTTCTTTTATGCTTTGCTTTTATTTTATTCTCCATTGTTCTGTAAAGCACTTTGAGCTGCATTTGATGTCATGAAAGGTGCTATACAAATAAAGTTTTATTATTATTATTATTATACTATAATAAAGTAGTGTTGGAGAAGTTATAGTATAGCCTATATATATACTGTAATAAAGTTTGTTGATTATTTCTGACGCAGTAAAATGTCTGTTTTAAAGCTTTGTCATGTGATCCCAGAGACGGAGAGAGGAACCATCAGGATGTTGGTGGAAAGGGTACGCACGCAGACACGCACGCACGCACGTGATGTAAATTAAACTCCCACTACACTAACTACAACTGGACTAAAATAGAGACAAAAAGGACGAAGAGTATCAGGCATCAAAGCCTCAGACGCTCAGACGATGGGATGAAGGAACAAGCAGGCAGAGATGTGAACTGAAGTGTAGAGTTGACCATTTATTCAATCAGAAAACAGAGTCCAGAGTGACGGAATAGCATCAGCTCCCCCGTGGCCTGTGTGCCACGGGAGCACACGGACAGACCCACCACCTGCGATGGTCAGCCTGCTAAGAGACCCCCTATTTCCTCCTCAACATCAGATTATATGCAGTTCAAACAGTGGTTTCTGGGTGTTGGTTGATTTTACATACATAGGAATCGCAGATGCATACATAATCAAGTGACCTTTTGTTGAGACAATAGCATGCTAACTTCCTTAGGTGTGACCCAGGATCTGGACTTAAACAAAAGGCATGTAAAACAGGCCAACGACACCTTGACTTTAAATATCAAAGACAGGCCTCTGAGACTATCAGGTCGATTTTGAAGGTGCAGTTTACCAGGTCGTGATACATAAATTGGCCTCGCTCTGCGCACATTCGTATTATGAAAGGCATATCGGCCCGTGTTGAACGCACTCGGCCCGTGTTGAACGCACACACATTTGGCATACCGCGTCCCTGAATATTTTAGCATTGTGGGAGTGTCCATATGTTAATTATTCTCGCTTTGCGCAATTTGCTATTAAGCCCCTTGACCTAAAGACACTCAGCGCATAACGATTAGACGTGGGTCTGACCACCTCATAAACGCAAAAAGCACTGTTTGATTTGACACTTGAGCGGCTCTGGAAGGCTGGTAGAGTGTTGCCATGTCTGTTTATTATAAGCGGCTTATTTTTCTGTAAAGTTGCTTTGTGTGGTTGCTTTTCTTGTTTCTAAAGTGGTTATTTGGGCTTTTCTCCTAATGTTGTTTAAACCAGTGATCGTCACACAGCACATTCCCATGTCAAGGATCCCCAGATGAATGCATTTGCCCAACTAAGGACAGCTAATCCAAAAATTAAATAAAAAGATTACTTTTGAAAATAGCAGATCTATACCAGCTCACAATGCATCACATTCATTCATTAAAACTATGAACTCTGACTGCAGGGGGATATATAATAATCATTATAACAATGTGCAAGAACATATTTAAAAAGAAGGAAGAACTTTATATTTGTGGACAATCAAAATATGTTTTTTTATTTTAATGTGGTGTCATTCAAATTAATCTGGATATGGCAGACTCATTATTTAGAAAATAAAAACATGGCACTTCATTTAAAATAGGTTACAGACCCCTGTTATATGCGCTTATTTTTATAGACCTATTTACTTGTTTCTATGAGACATGGCAGTTTTGCGTCTTTTAAAAAAAAATGTTGAGATTAGAAACGGCCATAATTCTTTCATTTCTCAACCTTAAAAATAAATAAAAACATCTCCATAATCCGTGGGAAATGTGCTTTCATATGCTGTATCACACCCGATTCAAGTCTTCTTCAATAAAATGCTACGAGCGAACTCAGCGAAGACCATACCATCGGGGCCACAGCATTACGCAGCACGCATTCAACTCATTCCTTCGTCGTGACTTGAATGAAATAAAATATAATAAACGTTATTTTACTGGTGTTTTTCAATAGAAACAAATAAAGAGCGTGTGTAGGCTACTGTGTGCAAGTGCAACAGTGCATATACATGCATGCACTAGGCTATATTTCTTCCGTGTGGGGATGGTGATTGAGCTCTTCAAGTTCACAGCCCGTTTGGTCTTTCATAAAAAAAACGTTGATATTAGCCTATATAAACACTCATGGTTCTCTCATTTCTCAACCGTTTTATTAAATGTAAAAATCTCCATATTCCTTATGAATCTTGCTTTCATTCGCTGTATGGTACATGGTTCTATCGTTATCGAATTAATTAATTACGCATGGATTGGCAATTTGCCAATATGCTGCTATCTACTCGCAATTCCATTCCGATCTGAAAGGTGGGTCTGTTCTTTTGAGGCATAAAGGTGACAGCATGCAGTGCAATAGGAATAATTAACCCAAATGTGACAAAGGCATGTCATGTCTTCTATGGTGCCAGCCTGAAGAAATGTCATACCACGACCCCCAAAGTGCGCATTCCGTATGTGACATCAGCTGACTGGTAAAGAGAATAGTACGGACATGTTGATTGGGTACGTCTCAAACACGCCTTAAACACACCCATGACTAATTCAAGGCCGTTTTGCGCACTCCGCGGGGTGTCAAAAGCGCTTCTTAACATGCCCAAAATTGCAATATGACATACTACACGCCCCCAGATCATAATACTGTAATTAGATTAGTAATATAGAAGTAAGTAACATAGAAGTCCTAAATCGACCCCTAAGTGTCACAATGCAGAGTACTCGACTGTGGCTGCTTTCAGCTAGACAGACAGACCCCAACATTTTACTTAGCACAGAGTGTAGTTGATTATAGAATGATTATAGTATACAAATTATTGTCCATATACGACACACGCACACACACATGCACGCACACACACACGGTTACATGCATGCACACACGCAGTTTCAATGTGTAATGGAACCATGAGGACAGGTCACACACGCTATAATACCAGAGAGAGAGAGAGAGAGAGAGAGAGAGAGAGAGAGAGAGAGAGAGAGAGAGAGTGACCCTGCCTGTTACCATTATAAAGCCCTTGCCTGCCAAGAGTTGAACATCCAAAGGAGCCCCCTCAGTCAGCTGGTTCTGAAACTAGCTGACCTCTCACCTCCTGACATCACAAACCCCAGACAGCCTCAGTGCAGCTACACGATCACTCAGAAGATTAGACCTAACCAAATTATAACTACAGAAAAAGATAAATACATCACATATTGGAACGAACTCACACAATCACAACACAAACTAGAAACATATTTGGCTCTAAACAGACAGTATACTGTGGCAGACTACCTAACCAGTAACCACAGTAACTGATAAAAAACCTGAGAAAGACTTTGACAATGTACAGACTGAGTGATCATAGTCTGGCAATAGAGAAGGGCAGACGCAGACAGACCTGGCTGCCCAGAGAGGAGAGGCTGTGCTGTCACTGTGATGACGGAGCTATAGAGACAGAGTTACACTTCTTAACACAATGTAAAAACTACACACTGTGATGACGGAGCTATAGAGACAGAGTTACACTTCTTAACACAATGTAAAAACTACACACTGTGATGACGGAGATATAGAGACAGAGTTACACTTTTTAACACAATGTAAAAACTACACACTGTGATGACAATGTAAAAACTACACACTGTGATGACGGAGCTATAGAGACAGAGTTACACTTTTTAACACAATGTAAAAACTACACACTGTGATGACGGAGCTATAGAGACAGAGTTACACTTCTTAACACAATGTAAAAACTACACACTGTGATGACGGAGATATAGAGACAGAGTTACACTTTTTAACACAATGTAAAAACTACACACTGTGATGACGGAGCTATAGAGACAGAGTTACACTTTTTAACACAATGTAAAAACTACACACTGTGATGACGGAGCTATAGAGACAGAGTTACACTTCTTAACACAATGTAAAAACTACACACTGTGATGACGGAGATATAGAGACAGAGTTACACTTCTTAACACAATGTAAAAACTACACACTGTGATGACGGAGCTATAGAGACAGAGTTACACTTTTTAACACAATGTAAAAACTACACACTGTGATGACGGAGATATAGAGACAGAGTTACACTTCTTAACACAATGTAAAAACGACACACTGTGATGACGGAGCTATAGAGACAGAGTTACACTTCTTAACACAATGTAAAAACTACACACTGTGATGACGGAGCTATAGAGACAGAGTTACACTTTTTAACACAATGTAAAAACTACACACTGTGATGACGGAGCTATAGAGACAGAGTTACACTTTTTAACACAATGTAAAAACTACACACTGTGATGACGGAGCTATAGAGACAGAGTTACACTTCTTAACACAATGTAAAAACTACACACTGTGATGACGGAGCTATAGAGACAGAGTTACACTTCTTAACACAATGTAAAAACTACACACTGTGATGACGGAGCTATAGAGACAGAGTTACACTTTTTAACACAATGGAAAAACTACACACTGTGATGACGGAGCTATAGAGACAGAGTTACACTTCTTAACACAATGTAAAAACTGCACACTGTGATGACGGAGCTATAGAGACAGAGTTACACTTCTTAACACAGTGTAAAAACTACACACTTTGATGACGGAGCTATAGAGACAGAGTTACACTTCTTAACACAATGTAAAAACTACACACTGTGATGACGGAGCTATAGAGACAGAGTTACACTTCTTAACCCTTGGACTGCCAGTCCCAATTTTTTTGTTTGGGTAACAAATTGGCATATTTTTAATTCATCGTTTTAACATACAAGAAAGATCTGGTGGATTGAAGAGATGTTTTTTTTTTTTCATTCTTTGCAAATGTATTCTCTCGATTCGCCACCAGATGGCGGGAAAGCACCATTATGCTGATTTTGGCTAAAATAGACGGATCTTCCTAAGTCACTTCCGGTTCAACGATCAACAACATCCTGTAGTATTTTGACCCTAGTCAATAGCTTGGCTGGTCCGGATTGCTAAGCTAATGCTATATTTTTCATAACTAAGTCAAATTAACCTCAAATCAACCCCAAAAGATCGCAAAATATCACATTTTTTACAGCGACGCACATAGACGGCGCGCGTGCACGATAGCGCACGATCACGCAGATTTCGGCCGTTTTTTGGTAAATTACATCCAACATTAGTGATATTAGCGAAAAAATATAAATTTTTGCTCTTTTGACCCCGCGATAACTGATATTGATTGTCATTCCGTTTTTTCCGTTAACGGGAGGTTTAGATTTTTCGATTAATTCCGTTTTTTCCGTGAATTGTAGGCCAAGGGTTAACACAATGTAAAAACGACACACTGTGATGACGGAGCTATAGAGACAGAGTTACACTTCTTAACACAATGTAAAAACTACACACTGTGATGACGGAGATATAGAGACAGAGTTACACTTCTTAACACAATGTAAAAACTACACAAATATTAGAGAGGAGTTCTTCCGAAAATTTGAAACAAATTTCCCAGAATTCCGAAGTATGACAGAAAGGGAAAGATTACCAGTCCTTCTGGGGGAACAGAAATAATGTAAAGTTTTGGCTGCAAAATATGTCAATTCCTGTCACAAGAAAAGGGACAACCAGTAGGACACACATACAGTATGCCATGTTTTATTTTCTGCACCACCTGCTTTATTTTATATTATTTTATATTATTTTTTCATGTAATTGATATTATGTTATGTTGTTGTTTGTCATATCTGTGATTGTGCTTTGGCAACACTTGTAAAATGTCATGCCAATAAAGCCTGTTGAATTGAATTGAATTGAGAGAGAGAGAGAGAGAGAGAGAGAGAGAGAGAGAGAGAGAGAGAGAGAGAGAGAGAGAGAGGGGGGGGGGAGGAGGGGGGGGGTTAACCATTAACCATTAGACAGATAGATTGAAGGATTGAAGGTCTGCTCTCCAGAGATCGTTTTGTGTGACTGACAAGATGTGTATTCCTTCCTAGCCACGTGCGTGCGTGCGTGCGTGCGTGCGTCCTGATGAAGACCAAATTCTACACATGTCTTCTAAAGCCTAACAGTTTTCTAAACTATGTTGTTATATCAGTGGTTCTCAAACTAAAAGATAAAATAATGTTAAACTATGTTGTCATTAGTGCCCATACCCGAGGCGGGGTTGGCGAAAGGGCCTTTCTGTGTGGAGTTTGCATGTTCTCCCCGTGTCCCCTAGGGTACTGCACAAAAACATGCAGTAATCCTGGTCTCTAAACTGCCTCCCCCTGGCCAGCCGGGGCGCCTGATGGAGGGGAAAGGAACTGGTCGGAATAACGTGTTCCTTCCACGCGCTATGTCTGGCCGGGGTATTATACACTTTACATCCATATATGGAGCCCTATAGAGCTCGCGTCATGCCGATGTAGGTAAATCCCCATATAAGGACATATCTGAGTCGGCGTGACATCCCAGCTGAGCATTGATTATATTGCAGTCCCGTCATGAGTTTAGACCAGGGGTGGGAAACTTTGACGATGGAGAGGGCCACTATATTTCCACACTCACTCCCTATAGGGCCATATATTATACTGTCATAGCAAAAATAGCCGATCTACATGCTCAAATCGGCTATTTTTGCTATTATTTGAATTGAAATATTGAATTTTTGCTATTTTTGAATTGGAATCCTAAAAATTAACATGTTTATGTCATTGCAAATGCCTTTAAATTATACTTGTGTTGAGCAATGAGCTACTAATTTAGACTGAAGTCATTAAAGGTTCATGTTTGTGGAATTGAAATGTTGTGGAATTGTAAACAGCTGAAACCAACATTATATCAGTGTTCTGACATCAACCTGAGGGCCACTTTAAGTGAAGGTGCGGGGCCACATGTGGCCCCCGGGTCACATTAAGTGTCCCGGGGTGTGACCCACCTAGAGATTATTAAAAAGTCAACAGTCGCCTATAACAAAGCCCTGCGTCTAGCAAGGCAGGCTTATTTCTCTGGCATTATTAATGAGAACAAGAAAAATGCCAGAGTCCTATTCTCTACCATTGAACGACTGTTACCCCCCCCCCCCCCCCCCCCCAGTCCTACAAGCAGTCATTCCCGGCCTCTAAAGCTAAGTGTAATGAGTTTGCATGCTTTTTTGACAACAACATTTTTAACATTAGAGCTGATATTATGAATGGTGCTGCTGCTAGCGCAAACCTTCAAACAGCAGCAAATGGTCCCAGGGTAGATCTCTCCAGGGGGAGCCTATTATCGTTCTGCGCAATTGATGAAGACGAACTCCGCAAAACCATATCACAGATGACATCATCCTCCTGTTCATTGGATACAATTCCCACCACCTTTCTCAAAGAGGTCTTAGACAGTGTGATTGGAGATATCCTAAAAATTGTAAACAGCTCTCTACAATCAGGCGTCTTCCCAGACTCACTGAAGACTGCTGTAGTCAGGCCCCTACTCAAGAAACACAATCTTGATCCCGCTGTTTTGGGTAACTATCGACCCATTTCAAATCTACCCTTTCTGGGCAAGGTTTTAGAAAAATGCATCTTCCATCAATTGGATGCGTTTCTACAGAACAATAATGTCCACAATAAATTCCAATCTGGCTTTAGAAAAGGTCACAGCACTTGTAAAAGTAATGAATGATCTTAGGGTGTCTGCTGACAAGAAACATGTATCCGTTCTCTTACTTCTAGATCTAACGGCTGCATTTGACACGATTGACCATTCAATTTTAATACAGCGTCTGGAGCACTGGATAGGCCTGTCTGGTACGGCCCTGTCCTGGTTTTCCTCCTATCTATCAAACAGAAGTTACTTTGTCAATCTAGCCGAGTTTGACTCAGACAAACATGTCATCAGTTCTGGTATTCCACAGGGCTCGATTCTTGGCCCTCTGCTTTTCTCCTTGTATATACTGCCATTGGGCGAACTCATTACCAATCACGGAGTCAATTTTCATTTCTATGCTGATGATACCCAACTATATCTTTCTGTGGCTCCAGATGATCCCTGTGCTTTAGACCCGCTGTTGACCTGCCTGTCTAGCATCAAATGTTGGATGAGTGAGAACTTTCTCAAGCTAAATGAGGATAAGACAGAAGTTCTCATAATCGGTTCTAGTGAGCAGAAATAATCAATAATAAGCAGACTGGGCAACCTAACTGTAGAAACTAACAGTACAGTAAAGAACCTGGGGGTTATTATTGATTCTGAATTGAACTTTATTTCACACATTAATCATGTCACCAAGATTGCCTTTTTTCACCTTAGAAATATTGCAAGAATCAGAGCCTATTTGTCCTTGGACGATGCAAAAACGCTAATCCACGCCTTTGTTTTTTCTCGGCTTGATTACTGCAATGCACTTTTTTCAGGACTGCCTAAGAAAACAACTGACAGATTACAACTTGTCCAAAATGCAGCAGCCAGAGTTTTAACTAGAACTAAGATGAGAGAACATATTACTCCAGTTTTGGCATCGCTGCACTGGCTTCCGGTTGTTTTTAGGATTGATTTTAAAATTATTTTACTTGTCTATAAAGCTCTCAATGGTCTCGCACCTTCCTACCTACATGACTGCCTGCCTAAATATGTCCCAAACCGCCCCCTAAGGTCTTCCACTGCCGGCCTGCTCGCTTTGCCCCAAAAAATGGCAACAAAAAAATACGGGGAAGCAGCTTTTTGCTTCTACGGGCCGTCGGCATGGAACAAGCTCCCACTGTACCTTCGTCAGGCAGCCTCTGTAGACATTTTTAAAGCTCAGCTCAAGACCCACTTCTACAACATTGCCTTTAATTGATCTTATATTTTTTATTTTTCATGTCCTCACTGTACTGCATTACTGCTTGTTTTTTAATGTCATTGCCTTGCTTTTCTTTTATTCTCCATTGTTCTGTAAAGCACTTTGAGCTGCATTTCATGTCATGAAAGGTGCTATACAAATAAAGTTTTATTATTATTATTATTTTTATTATTAAGTGAAGGTGTGGGGCCACATTAAGTGAAGGTGCGGGGCCACATGTGGCCCCCGGGCCACACAGTTGCCCAGCCCTGGTTGAGACGCAAACAGCCTTTTTTCCCTGAACCTCCACGACGAGACTTTCCCCATCCTCGATCAGAGTCGGGCCCTTCTGTACAAACAGGGACGTTTTGGCCTTTACAACCTTATGTATGATGTTCTCTGCATCGTGCAGGGCTCTTTACATCCATACTCCGTTAACCATTTAGGCCTGACATTAAAAAAAGGCTTCTGAAAGAATATATATTCTTTTTTTGGTAACCCTTTCTTTTACAGTACAGTAATAACCATGCAATTATATGGTTATTATATGGTTATTACTGTGTATTTACTAGGTATTACTGGGTATTTACTATGTAATTACATGGTAACTACATGGTAATTTATATGAAAACTAATCAGTAATTACTAGGTAATTATTAAGTGACTACTACCCAGTAATTGCCATGTAAGTATGAGTATTTACCAGGTAATTACAAGGTAATGTGACCGGTAATTACAATACCAGTAATTTAAACCTATAATTGAAAATACAAAGTTTTCCCCAGTAAGTACTAGGTAATCCTTACGTATTGTCCTGCCAACTACCAGGAAATTATAACCTATATACTAGGTAGTTACCAATTAATTACACTGTAAATACTGGATAATGGTCATGTAGTTACCTAGCAGTTACCTAGTATTTACTATACAATTCACTGACGACTACCAGGTATTTACCCATTAATTATTCATTCATGTGTTATCAATCAATTGGTACAGTTGACCGTGAGGCTGTTAATGACAGTATTTACATTGTTATTACCATATATTAACCTGATAACTACCATGTATTACCCAGTCAATTACATGTCAACTACAGGGAAATATACCCAGTAAGTACTAGGTAATTATCAAATATTTTCTTAACTACTACCCGGGAATTGCCATGTAATTTGAGTACTTATTATTGATTCATGCATTATCAATCAAGTGGTGCAGTGACCGTGCGGCTGTTAATGACTATTTACATTGTAATTACCAGATATTAACCTGATGACTACCATGTGTTACCTGGTAATTACCCCTAGTATTTACCTAGTATATACTAAGTAATTAAAGTGGAACTGTGACTGTAAAAGAAAGCGTGGTTTGTTTCCATATTACTACCTGGTACTTTCAGTATTTACACAGTAATTACAGTGGAACTGGACTGTAAAAGAAAGCGTGGTTTGTTTCCATTATATTACCTGATACTCTCTCAGTATTTACACAAATATTTACCTGGTATTTACACAGTAATTACTGTAGAACTGTGACTGTAAAAGAAAGCATGGATTGTTTCCATATTACTACCTGGTACTTTCAGTATTTACACAGTAATTACGGTGGAACTGGACTGTAAAAGAAAGCGTGGTTTGTTTCCATTATATTACCTGGTACTCTCTCAGTATTTACACAAATATTTACCTGGTATTTACACAGTAATTACGGTGGAACTGGACTGTAAAAGAAAGCGTGTTTTGTTTCCACAATATTACCCTGTACTTACCTGGTAATTGTAGCTTCTAAAGAGTTGAACAATGGGCAATAAGTCTGATAATTACATCGTCTTTACCCAGTAATTAGAAAGTTGGACCACACGTGACATTTCCATTAGAATTACACCTCCTCACACACGCCACCCTGTGACAAATGCGCTAAAACAGGTGAGCTGTCAAAGATAGATTTTAATCTTTACAAAAACCTGAGTGAAATGTGTAACGGCAATATTGGGCTAATATAGGCTACCAATATGTACGACACAGCGGTTTACGGACGGAATGAACGTTATATATATTATATATATCTGATCATCTACAGTCGACAGACCGCAGTGCTGTAAACAATGCAACAGTAAACAAGTAAACAATTATAAAACTATAAAATTAAATGTAAACCATCTCGGTCACAGGAATGCACATTATCATGTGTTTTCTGCAGACCGGTCTGGCCCCCAAGCACTGGAAGAGTGTTTTGCAGAAACCAAAAAGTGGAAGATGTTTTTTTTTTTTTTTACTTTTTGGTTTCTGAAATACACTCAACCGGTACTGGCACCCACCCGGGGCAGACAGGTCCTCAGAAGACATTTGATAATGTGAATTCCTGTGACCGAGATGGTTTACCTGGACCACATGAGTGCAAATAAAGGAACAGGAACAGTACCATTTTCTTTTACAATTCCATCTTAACAAAAAAAGAGCCGAACTTAGTGCAAACAATGCAACAGTAAACAATTATAAAACTATAAAATTAAATGTAAACCATCTCGGTCACAGGAATTCACATTATCATGTGTTTTCTGCAGACCGGTCTGGCCCCCAAGCACTGGAAGAGTGTTTTGCAGAAACCAAAAAGTGGAAGATGTTTTTTTTTTTTTTTACTTTTTGGTTTCTGAAATACACTCAACCGGTACTGGCACCCACCCGGGGCAGACAGGTCCTCAGAAGACATTTGATAATGTGAATTCCTGTGACCGAGATGGTTTACCTGGACCACATGAGTGCAAATAAAGGAACAGGAACAGTACCATTTTCTTTTACAATTCCATCTTAACAACAAAAAAAGAGACGAACTTAGTGCAAACAATGCAACAGTAAACAAGAATTATAAAACTATAAAATTATAAAAAATTAAATGTAAACCCTCTCGGTCACAGGAATTCACATCATGTGTTTTCTGCAGACCGGTCTGGCCCCAAGCACTGGATGAGTGTTTTTCAGAAACCAAAAAGTGGAAGATGTTTTTTTTTAAACTTTTTGGTTTCTGAAAAACACTCAACCGGTACTGGCACCCACCCGGGCCGGACAGGTCCTCAGAAGACACTTGATAATGTAAATTCCTGTGACCGAGATGGTTTACCTGGACCACATGCCCCTCATTTCTGTAGCTTATAGGTAATGCGGAGGAGCTCTGTGGCGTTCCTCATCTTCTCCACTTGTTGCTGAAGACCTAAGTTAGCATCTAAAAATTCTTTGCAGATTTTGGCATAGCTTGCCAAACTCTGCTTTTGCTGAATTATTGGCAGCTCTCCAAAATCCCCACCCTCTCCCGCAATGAGGACATCTGCGATCACTGCTGTCCATGCAATAGTGTTGCGGTCCACGTCAAGCGCTTCACAGGTCCTCGACATGCTGCGGGTCTTCTTGAAGGATTTTAGGAACCTTTTGTACCGATGGACCACATCCTCTGGGCTCATAACTACAAGAGAAATGAAAATATATAAATTAAGACCGTTATAATTCAAATGATGATCAGTACTACATTCCAGTCTTAAATTGATCTAGCCCTGGACACTTAACCGTTTCATAATAGGACCAGCCTTGACTATGGTAAATGTAGCCGATATGAGATTGTGAGTTGGTGGAATATAATTTAGCGCAGCACCAAGTGCTGCACTATGAGCTTGCAGATCTGCCAAGTTATCTTAGCATTATGCTTGATGGAAAAATAAGACACAAGTCATGATTATGGTATACTGAATTTATGATGTCAATGTGACTGCAGTGTCACAATAAAAGATGTTTCTACTAAGATGAAAATCTTTCATAGACCTTGCCATGTGTGTGAGTCTGAAAGCTACCCAATGGCACACTGCCCCATATTTGCTCAGATTATGCTGTCGCTCGCCGACAAAACCACCGATCTGACGTAAAATTGGGCTTTGATCGGCAAGGTTTTGCTCGCCGTGTGTGAAAGGAGCTGCAAGAAGATCCAGCGCCGATAAAAGCTCTCGCCGACGCCTCCCCGACTGGATATCATACAGTATGAACTGGGTTGCGACTGCGCCCCGATAAGGCCTGCATTACAGCCAATGAGAGCACACTGCTCACAGCACTGCGGTCTGTCTGTCTGTCGACTATATAGATGATCATTATATATATATATATATATATATATACACACACACAATGTTCATTCCGTCTGTAAATCCCTGTGTCGTACATATTGGTAGCCTATATTATATATATATATATATAATATTATATTGCTGTTACGCATTTCACTTGAATAATGTTGATACAACCGCATCGGAATCAACAGTGCAGAGCAAACTTTTGGTCCTTGTGCGCTGTGTGTGCATTGTACAGAAAGAAGCAATGTGAGTAATCCGTTTTACCTCGCTTTCCAAATGAAGCCTGCTTCTTCAGCTTCTTCTTCGACCTGCGGTCATCTGAAGAGGAGTCTGAAGAAGACGACTTCCTCCGCCTTTTCTTCTCTCTCCTCTTTGGTCTCTCCTCTGAATCGGAGTTCGAGGAGACAGAGGAATCTCCACGGCTCCTTTTGCTTGACCCTTTAAGTTAGCAAATGTAAAAGTTAAAAGCAAATCTATACGTTTGTTATTTCTATCCTTTTTTATTTAAGACATAATAATTGCAGCAGCACCACAAAACCAATAACATGAGTACTTACAAATGTGACATCACCTCACCATATTATATTGATATTCTGATAATCTGTTTGGTTCCCCCAACCTGTATCCCTGGGCTGACATATTGCAGCAACAGTAACTCAGTGAGTCACAGATGGCATTCTTGATTTGATTTAGCCCAGTATAGAGCATACATTAAATCATACAAAAATAAATAAAACGGAAAGTGCCAGGAGGAGGCAAAGAAGCCCTGGGGGATCTTGGATTTGTTACCGCTCTTTTTAAAGGTAGTTACAGATATACGTCTGCCCTGCATCCAGGACTACAGGAGCGATGTAGATAACACAGCCCCCCCGCTGTGTTGGGGCTTTCAAGTCACATAATATAGATCCATTTACACTTGCATACATGGGCCACATGAGGCCCCCACCATAACTTAATGCGGCCCACAAAAATTCAAATAAAAAATAAAGCAAAATATTGTTCAGGATTTAAATTCAAATATAACGGATAACGGTAGCTAAAACAGATTTACAAGCTCAAAACACATTGCACTGCGACACGTTTTGAGCTTGTAGATCGGCTAGTTTTTTTCTACGACAGCAATGTGGCCTTCTGGAGTGAGTGTGGAAATAATAGTGGCCCTCCATCGTCAGTTTCCCACCCCCGTTTTAACTAATCAAGACTCCTTTAGATTGTAGTAGAGCCTTACATGTTGTTTTTGGGAGGAACTGTCTAGTTACTGTACCTTTTGAAGTTAGGGGGCCAGCCTCTGAGAAGCGAGCCTTCTGGGTGCCGGCCTCAGAGAAGCGAGCCTTCTCTACATGGAAGTCTCGCTGCTCCTTGAGGAGTCTGTTCTCCTCCTTGAGGAGACGAATCTCTTCTTTGAGGAGCCGGTTCTGCCCTTTAATGTGGTTGAAATCCATTTTGAATTTCTCCATGGTGGATGAGGTGGGTGCATGTTGAACCTCTTCAACTGAAAAGGATGCAGAAAGATGTATTCAATACTTTGACTGTCTTTACTCCCTAAGCTGTTCCTTTGTAAGGAATGTTTTACTTGCCCAAAGGTCATGCCCACGTGCCCGAAAAGTACATTTTCCATTATAAAATAGTTAACATTTGCACATTAAATCCAAACGATAACTGCAGAGTGGCAACAGTCACTTGGAAAATCCAGAATGAGCTAAACTGCTAGTAGTACAAAGTAGCATTGTTCTTCATAAATAGCCAATAATATGTAATGACACTGTTGATTTACATTTCAAGGGCAGTCGGGCAAACACATTATGGAAAACTGATTTAAACTAAATTAAAGCACCCACTTGCCACTTCATGCCGATTCCTCAGCTGGCAGGCCAGAGCCTCTGCATGCTCCCTACCACTCTTCCCCCTGGGCCTTCCCTTTATCACAGCCACGGCCACAGAAAGCTTAGCTCTCTTTGAGAGCCACTGTGCACTTGTCGTATCTGGAACAATAATAATCATTCTATAATCAAACTACATGTCTGGGCAGTCAATTGTCTGTATGTCTATCTGAAAGCAGCCACAGTCGAGTAGCCTACTCTGCATTGTGACAATTAGTCTCAGAGGCCTGTCTTTGATATTCTAAAGTCAAGGTGTCGTTGGCCTGTCTTACATGCCTTTTGTTTGCAGGAAGGTGGCATACTATTGTCTCAACAACAGGTCACTTGATTACATCTCAGACGTCACTCTTTATGCATTCCCCCACTGTTGATATGTAAAAGTGTAAAACATCTCTGTTTGACGGAACTGTATAAAATGTCCCTTTTGTAAGTGAAAGGGAAGTCTTGTGTGGCAGGCTGACCATCGAGGTGGTCAGTAGGCCCTGAGCTCCGCGGCTCACCCAGGGCCGCGGGAAGCTCTGCTGTGTTCTTGGTCTGACTAATTGCAATAAATACAACTCTGATGCATCTTCAATTCAGCTCATCTCTGCCTGCTTGTTTCCTTCGTCCTCATCGTCTGATGCCATTTGCCTTGTTACTTTTCCTGCAGTATGCTATTTAGTATAGAGAAACTCATTCAGCCTTTTTTGTCTATTTAGTCCAGTTTAGTTAGTGTACTTGAAGTTGAAATTATACTTCACACTACATCACCTAATCATAGCTGTAAGATAAGTCCCTCACTTCACACAAGTGTGATTTTTAATTCCAATGTTCTCAGCTACAAACCTGTAAGGAATCGGCATCAAGGAACTGCAAGGGTTCCTTTTTAGACTCACTTTATTATGCATTTTGTGGCTGATTTTTTCCAGATGCCCGAGTGCCCAGTGGCTCTCAAAGAGAGCTAGGTTTGGTGTGGCTGTGATAAATCTTTGACAATAGAGACCCTGACAATCTCTTGCCATGCGAGACAAATGTATTTACAACAAAGATTCTAAAATAAAATAAAAACCTTACCTTCAATATCAGACTGGATCACCTCCATGGGGTTCTCCTCTGGTGAATTCCTCTTCCCTCTGCGACCGTGTGGTTGTGGCATGACTATGGGGGAATAAGACATGTTGTACAGTTGAAACATAAACATTGAGACGATTATATATGGCTTATCCATTATGGATTTGCCCAGTAATTTTCAACCTTTTTCATGTCAAGGCCCATTATTTATTCAGCATTTGAGCCACAGACCACCATTTCATGACATTTAGGGCCGATTCATACTCCTATTTTAGAGCCGAATAAAAGTCGGTTCGGCTCTGTAGAGCCTACAATTTGACGTAATTTGAGGTTCGGGGGGGCGGGCGGGTACCATCCTAAAGTCGGCTCTTCGGTGCTACTGAAAATTTCTGACGAGCCGAAATCATTTCGGCACTACAGCGCCGAAACAGCGGTAAAATAGGAGTATGAATCGGCCCTTAGCCTCTCAGACCCAAAACTAAAGAATAATTAGTTGTTGACCTGTACGTGTCCATCTGGTTTTATTTGGCACTCAAGAGTTAAAGATCTTTAAGGTGTTCAATTGGTTAACAACTCTCCATCATTTAGCTGGGGACCACCTGGAACCACCTCAAGGATCACTGGTCGTCCCCGGACCACTGGTTGAAAACCACTGGATTAATATGATCAAATTCAATTTAAAATAAATAATAATCCGTTGCAAAGCCTATATTGTCATACCAAACCAAAATGTGCCTGGGATGTGTCTGACTCTGTGCATTGGAGATGAACTCCAATCAAGATACAGTTTTGCAGGATTTAACAGGTGTAGGGAATTCTTCTAATCAGGCTTAGGTTGCCATGGCAATTAGTCTTTATACACGTTAAACAAGCGGTTTTCAACCAGTAGTCCAGGCCCAGGGACCACCATGTCCCTGTTAGTAACCATATGGACCCTTAGCACTAAAAGATAGTTGTTAGCACTTTAATCCATTCTGGGCGGGAACCCCTTTTGGTGTTTTAAGCATTATGTTGTGCTCTAGCTGTTGAAAAATAGAAGATCTACAAGCTTGTAGATCTGCTATTTTTGAAAAATCGTTAATGTGTCAAATCTTTGAATATAATATTATTTCAGAGCAAACTACATATTTTCAGATGGGGGTCAGCGGCCAATTACATATATTTTTGGGGGTCTTGGGATTAACATGAAATATTGAGCACCACTGACATAGAAACATGGTTTTTTTCAGAAATTTCTCATGATTTAGAAGACTTTTTTATTTATTTGCCTAAATGGGTTAAGATAAAATACACATCCCTATTATCCATAGCTTAAAACAGGTCTTCAACAGCGGTCCAGGACCCCTAATGGTTACTACCGGGGGGTGGGGGCTTTGTACGTGCACTGAATACCAAGGTATGTGAATACATTAACACAATTTTTTTTAGCTCATCTTTGACAATAGAGGCCATGCGAGACCACTGTATTTACAACAAAGATTCAATAAAAACCTTACCTTCAATATCCGGCTGGGCTAGATCCATGGAGTTCTCTGGTGGAATCTTCTTCCCCTTGCGACCGCGTGGTTGTGCCATGACTCTGGGGGGAGGGGAAATATATATATAAGATACAATTCAACAGACATGTTGTAAGACTTATCCATTAGTAATGTGACCCATCAATCAAAAACAATTATTTTAAATAATAACTAATAATCCGTTGCAAAGGTATTGTCATCCAAACAGGACTTTAAGCCTACCAAACCAAAATGTGCCTGACTGTGCAGCTTGCATGAGTGAGTGGACTGAGTGAGTGGAGAATCAAGATACAAGTTTGGGGGATTTAACAGGTGTAGGGAATTATTCTAATCAGGCTTAAATTAGGGTTGCCAATTGCCATGGCATGGTCCAATGTGGTGCTTGAGGGGGTTCCAGGTGGTACTCATCTAAATGATAGTAACCACATGGGCCCTCAACAGTAACAAAAGAATAATAAAAATAAATAATAATAATACACATCCCTATATTATCGATAGCTTAAAACAGGCTTTCAAAAGGTGGTCCGGGAGCCCTAGTAGTTACTACAGGGGCACAAAAAAATAGCTTAGATTAACCACTTAACCACCGCAAAATCCCTATTCCGAGGGGAATATTAGCCACAAAAAATAGCCGGTCTACAAGCTCACAACTGACGTTTTCTAAATGTTGTGGGTCTTCTACATTAACACATGAGCTATACAATTCTAACGCCAGAAATGGGGTCCTTGGCCAGTGGCCACGTTCAGAATGTTTTTGTTGGATTGTACAGCTTGTTTCCAGTAAGCACTAGTTAGTTAATAGTTAGCATGCTAAAGGAGGGAGTCCTACATGCAGTGGATTACATTTGATCATGTATTCATTAAAATACACAAACTTAACCTCGCGTCAACAGGCTTTCAGTTTGGTCGCATTACTTACCAAGATGGTTTTCTTTCGTTGAAAAGTTTCCCTGATCGGACTTGTGCAGGTACTTCTCCTCGGCGGCTATGTCCTATTTTGCGTGGTGACGTAGTTGACGCTGCATACGTAATTCCGCTGTGGACGGTGGAGGTGTCAAGCGCCCAATGCAAATCCGACATTCCATAATCCAATATACTTCATCAACTCACGGGTTATTTACTGGTTGGAATTAAAAATAAAAATAAACTCATTGAACGGGGTCCCACAGCAAACCTGGGTTCTGAAATTATGACAATTCAATAAATTAATATGTAACTAGTCTAGTCACAGTGCTCATGGTTAGTGTATTTCATCTCTCCGAGTTGTTGTGAACGCAACATCCGGTGATGCAACAGCGCGCTCCTACAAACTACTCTAGCCGCCAAATTCATTTGGACTGTGAGTGCACAGTGGTGCAGATCTGTGCACTGCGTGAGAGTGAGAGGCAGGCGGAGACAATAAAACAACATGACTTTGACAAGAAGACTACTTGAAAGGACAGCGCGAGGAGGTAAAACGCTGATAAAATGGCTTCAGGAGGAGAGGCTATTGGCTAGGAAGAAAAGATGCCCTGTTTGCTACAACAGAATGCAACTGAAAACAACAAGCACGACCAAGGATGGCTATCGGTGGTAAGTAAATTATCTTTATTGCCACACAGTGCTTCGACCGGAGGCCCGAGCCACGTATTTCACAGTATTGTACGGCCCCGTTGTTCAATAAAAACATTGTAATCCTCTGTGGCTTTTTTAATGTAGGCATATCAGAGCTGCAATACACTAAAAATCCCATAGACTGTAGGTTCTCATATTTGAAAGCAAATGGAGAAAAATCGGAGAAAGTGACCATCGATCTGATTAAAATGCTTTTTATTTAACAATACGGAATATACGGGTAATTCTCTGGAACCGTGCAGTATTGTAGCAGCCGTGAGGACCGTCAACGTTTATAGATGTAAGGGACAAATATGGATAAAGTGCGCAAAATCAGGTTGAAGCTGACCTATGACAGATGTTTCAGGGCAAAGGCAACACCCAGTCTGTAGCCACACTCACAGCAAACGTTATATATCTGATTGCAAATACATGTTTTGTTGTTTTACATTGAAGTCAATGGCCAGTGGCTTGTGTTTTCCTCCTAAAAGGGCCAGGGCCATATTGCCAATCTGATGTAGGTCTCCTACTCATTATAATCTATGTTACTACTTAGTTTAAACTATATTTACAGACATGGATGGTATGTTATCAGGTTCAGGTTTATTTGTCATTTGTATAGATGCAGAGTATACATACAATGAAATTTATTTTGCTCAGAGCACTCTCAGTCTTACATACACAGGACATAACAAACATCTATAGTGCAAGAAAAGACAAAAACAGGAAAAGAAAAGTGCAAGTGAAGTGAAGTGCAATACAGTTCAAGGTCAGCTGTTCAGCAGCCTGACTGCCTGGGGGTAGAAACTGTTACTGAGACGGGTGGTACGAGATTTGATGCTCACTCTATGTTACAGGAGCTGCAGAAGGTCAACCCACAGGGGAAGGACTATCACAAGGACCATCAGAGATGGCTCAATATTCTCCAGGTCTCACATCTCATTTGCATCATGGATGCAAATTATGCACAGGTGGGAAGCTCTCTCTCTCTTCAATGCATATGGGGCATGGCAGTGTATAGGCATGATGTAATGCATTTGTCTCTCATGCTCTCTCAAGCTGTGTAAATGTGTTTTGTTGCACAATAATTAGCTTTTTTGTGCATCTCAGTTCATCTCATTTTATCTTTACATGCAGATGCAGATACCACATGTACAGTGTCTCTTAATATAAATAACCAAATGCATACTGACTATTACATATAGTGCACAATCCAAAGAAATCCAAGAAATCATGCTTCACTTCATTGTTCATCACAACATGCACAATGGATATTGTAGCACCAACCTAATTATTTAACGAACCCTCCCTGACTACAATACTTTCCTATCCCAATTGCTAATATGTTGATAGTTGTCCTCTTTTTTTGGCTCAGTTTGTCACAGGGTTTGAGGAGAAGGCATGTGGATATGATAGAGGATGGAGTATGTGCGGGCAGCAAATCACTGACCAGGGTCACAACACTTCTCCGGGAGATTTGCTGTGAAGCAGTCAGACGACTGGAAAGAAGACGGGACATGCGGATAGGAGGGAGAAGAGCGTTCGTAGCGATTGACGAGAGCAAATTCAGACACAAAAGAAAGGTAGGATTTTATTTTGTTCATAGCCTGTGTTGTACAGTGCAGTAATGCGATGCTGCTAAAACAGGGACAATAGGTTGTAAAAAAGTGAAAGGGATAGTCGACTCAAAAACATATACAGACTATACAATGTATCCACAGGTCCATGGAAGTTTGTGATTTTTTGGGGGGGGGAGGCAGTAAAAGCACTGTTTCCTAAACACTGGGTCAGGACCCATTTGTGGGTCTGTTCTTCATTGTTGTCTTCTGACGAAAAAAATCACACCCGTGTGAAGTGAGGGCGCTCTTATCAGCTTGATTAGATGATGTAATGCTTATGTAAAACAAACATTAAATTATCTTTATTGTCAATGGCGTTCTTTTAAACAAACTGTGAACTAAAAATCACACCTGTGTGAAGTGAGGGGCAGTAATATATTAAAGTCTAACTCATGTTGATTAGGTGATGTAATGGAGATATAAAACAAATGGTGCAAACACAAACATTAAACGCCATTAACAATAAAGAGCCAATATGACGTAAATGACACATTATGACGTAAACTTTCCCTTCATTGTCAATGCATTTACTAAACAAACATTGAACTAAAGGACTCAGTGGCCTTGTGGTTAGAGGGTCTGCCGTGAGACTGGGAGGTCGGGGTTCGATCCCCGGCCGGGTCATACCAAAGACTGTAAAAATGGGACCCAATGCATCCCTGCTTGACACTCAGTATCAAGGGATGGATTGGGGGTAAGCCCCTGCGACATACTAGCGTCATGTCCAGGGGGTGTACTTGTTCATCAAGCTGCCTCACGCTACAGAAACAGGAGATGGTCACAGCCAACGTATTTCCTGTAGGCGGAGTCGACATACCTGCAGTTTAAATCTGCACCTCTTCTACTACAGTGAATGGAAAACTGACTGATAGTCTGCCTCAAACGTTACTCTTTTACCTGCTTTTTACTAACACTAACATTACAAAGATGCCCAGAACATCGGGATGAACCTGTGTAGTTTATGGCTGCTCCAACATTAGTGGCAACATTCTAAAAAAAAAAAAGAACGAATGTGAAAATATCCACCGTGGTGGCTGAGACCAGAGCCATAGAGTAATGGTTGAGACAAAGCTGTGAAAGGTCCTGAAAGACACATAATGTCAGTCTTACCCAAAAATACCCAATCTTTCTGTTTTATGAACACAAGGCTGCTGTACTTTATAGTATACCTCATACTTTAAATGCTTAGTATGAGGTGGACTGCCATTAAGCATGACATTTTGTTTCATTTCAGTACGGACGTGGAAGACACGGGAACACCTGGCGAAGACGCTCCTGGGTCTTCGGGATGATTGAGGTGAAGGGGTCCCGTAGACGCCCTGTGCTGAAACTAGTGCAAAACCGATCCAGGAGGAGATTGGAGCCAATAATACACAAATATATTAGACCTGGAAGTGAGGTAATCAGTGACTGTTGGGGTGCCTATGATAGGTTGGCCCGTGATGGGTACATTCACTACCAGGTCAATCATCGGCGGTATTTTGTCCACCCTGGGACTGGTGCTCACACGCAGCACATTGAGCGGGCATGGCGGAGCTACAAGGAGGACATCTACCGGTACAGGGGGAACCTGACTGAGAAAGCATTGAAAATGAACTTAAGATTCATTGAATGGAACCACTGGCTTGGGAAGGAGCACAGGGAGGGCGTTCTTGGACGCTTGTTCAAAGACATTCGAGCTTGTTACAAAGTGTAACCAGGATGAAGCGTGCGTTTTAACCCATTTAGACCTGAGAATGCATCTGTGTCCACCAGCACCACAAGCTGTTGAAAAATAGCAGATCTACAAGCTCATAGCGCGGCACTCAGCACAGAGTGCTGAGTGCTGCGATCTGCTATTTTATAATTCTTGTTTGCTGTTGCATTGTTTGCACTAAGTTCGTCTCTCTCTTTTGTTGTTGTAAAGATGAAGTGTAAAAGAAAATAGTACTGTTCCGGTTCCATGTGGTCCAGGTAAACCATCTCGGTCACAGGAATTTACATTATCAAGTGTCTTCTGAGGACCTGTCCGGCCCGGGTGGGTGCCAGTACCGGTTGAGTGTTTTTCAGAAACCAAAAAGTTAAAAAAAAAACATCTTCCACTTTTTGGTTTCTGAAAAACACTCATCCAGTGCTTGGGGCCAGACCGGTCTGCAGAAAACACATGATGTGAATTCCTGTGACCGAGAGGGTTTACATTTAATTTTTTATAATTTTATAGTTTTATAATTCTTGTTTACTGTTGCATTGTTTGAACTAAGTTTGTCTCTTTTTTTGTTGTTAAGATGGAATTGTAAAAGAAAATGGTACTGTTCCTGTTCCTTTATTTGCACTCATGTGGTCCAGGTAAACCATCTCGGTCACAGGAATTCACATTATCAAATGTCTTCTGAGGACCTGTCTGCCCCGGGTGGGTGCCAGTACCGGTTGAGTGTATTTCAGAAACCAAAAAGTAAAAAAAAAAAAAAACATCTTCCACTTTTTGGTTTCTGCAAAACACTCTTCCAGTGCTTGGGGGCCAGACCGGTCTGCAGAAAACACATGATAATGTGAATTCCTGTGACCGAGATGGTTTACATAAAATTTTATAGTTTTATAATTGTTTACTTGTTTACTGTTGCATTGTTTGCACTAAGTTCGTCTCTCTTTTGTTTCCATTATTTGCACTAATGTATTTCAGAAACCAAAAAGTTAAAAAAAAAACATCTTCCACTTTTTGGTTTCTGCAAAACACTCATCCAGTGCTTGGGGCCGGTCTGCAGAAAACACTGTGACCGAGATGGTTTACATTTTATTTTATTCTTGTTTACTGTTGCATTGTTTACAGCACTGCGGTCTGTCTGTCGACTGTAGATGATCAGATATATATAATATATATATATATATACACAACGTTCATTCCGTCCGTAAATCGCTGTGTCGTACATATTGGTAGCCTATATTAGCCCAATATTGCCGTTACACATTTCACTGAGGTTTTTGTAAAGATTAAAATCTATCTTTGACAGCTCACCTGTTTTAGCGCATTTGTCACAGGGTGGCGTGTGTGAGGAGGTGTAATTCTAATGGAAATGTCACGTGTGGTCCAACTTTCTAATTACTGGGTAAAGACGATGTAATTATCAGACTTATTGCCCATTGTTCAACTCTTTAGAAGCTACAATTACCAGGTAAGTACAGGGTAATATTGTGGAAACAAAACACGCTTTCTTTTACAGTCCAGTTCCACCGTAATTACTGTGTAAATACCAGGTAAATATTTGTGTAAATACTGAGAGAGTACCAGGTAATATAATGGAAACAAACCACGCTTTCTTTTACAGTCCAGTTCCACCGTAATTACTGTGTAAATACTGAAAGTACCAGGTAGTAATATGGAAACAAACCACGCTTTCTTTTACAGTCACAGTTCCACTTTAATTACTTAGTATATACTAGGTAAATACTAGGGGTAATTACCAGGTAACACATGGTAGTCATCAGGTTAATATCTGGTAATTACAATGTAAATAGTCATTAACAGCCGCACGGTCACTGCACCACTTGATTGATAATGCATGAATCAATAATAAGTACTCATAATTACATGGCAATTCCCGGGTAGTAGTTAAGAAAATATTTGATAATTACCTAGTACTTACTGGGTATATTTCCCTGTAGTTGACATGTAATTGACTGGGTAATACATGGTAGTTATCAGGTTAATATATGGTAATAACAATGTAAATACTGTCATTAACAGCCTCACGGTCAACTGTACCAATTGATTGATAACACATGAATGAATAATTAATGGGTAAATACCTGGTAGTCGTCAGTGAATTGTATAGTAAATACTAGGTAACTGCTAGGTAACTACATGACCATTATCCAGTATTTACAGTGTAATTAATTGGTAACTACCTAGTATATAGGTTATAATTTCCTGGTAGTTGGCAGGACAATACGTAAGGATTACCTAGTACTTACTGGGGAAAACTTTGTATTTTCAATTATAGGTTTAAATTACTGGTATTGTAATTACCGGTCACATTACCTTGTAATTACCTGGTAAATACTCATACTTACATGGCAATTACTGGGTAGTAGTCAAGAAATTACTTGATAATTACCTAGTAATTACTGATTAGTTTTCATATGAATTACCATGTAGTTACCATGTAATTACATAGTAAATACCCAGTAATACCTAGTAAATACACAGTAATAACCATATAATAACCATATAATTGCATGGTTATTACTGTACTGTAAAAGAAAGGGTTACCCTTTTTTTTTAATATATATATTTTTTATCCCACGATTTTGTAACCCATTTTTCACCCCTGTGTCAATCATCTAATGTGATCCTGGGCTCTACACACCCTCCGCCAACCTAGTCCCCATATATGGGGGACAAGGGGAGAGCAACCTAGTCCCCATATATGGGGGACAAGGGGAGACCAACCTAGTCCCCATATATGTGGGACAAGGGGAGGGCAACGGACTTGAACTCATGCTTCCTTCATGCCTGAGACAGACAGACAGACAGACAGGCAGGCAGGCAGGCAGTCAGACAGACATACACCCAGGCAGGCAGGCAGGCAGGCAGGCAGGCAGGCAGGCAGGCAGACAGACAGACACACCCAGGCAGGCAGGCAGGCAGACAGACAGACAGACAGACAGACAGACAGACAGACACCAGGCAGGCAGGAAGGCAGGCAGGCAGGCAGGCAGACAGACAGACAGGCATAATAAAGTGAGTCTAGAGAGGTACCTGTCGGATTAAAAAAAAAAATTACACAACAATCACCGTAGTTTGAGGGTTAGCGCCACCAAAGGTCAAGGGTTGACCTTTGAAGGCTTCGTTTCGGGCCTTCGCTTCTAAAAATCAATAAAAGATATTCAAAACAAATCCTTTCTTTCCAAACACACTTCTAACTTGCCACCAAATCAAAAGAGACACGTTTTTTCCCCAAAAGCTCAAATAATTTATTTATTTTTCAAACACCACTTTTTCGGACTCACTTTTTCACGCTGGATTCAATGGAATTGGTCCCGTTGAAAGAAAATGTTTCGTTATTTGTCTAACCTCTTTAAGGCTTCTAAGTCAAAAACGTTCGATATTACGGGCCCATCTTTTAGTATGTTATATAGCTTGTCAGGACGAACAATCTGATATGTGTTAACCCTAACCCTAGGGTTAGACTTTGACGCGTGATAGCTCCTCCCACAAAGGTCGAAAATGGAAGTGCTTTGGATCCACGCATAGCTATTGATGAGACGAACACGCTGATATGTGTCTCCCTGCACACGGATGTGCGGTTCTCAAATTTAGGGTTAGCATTTCACTGCAGTCAATACACTGTAAGGTTCACTGCCAGGAAACACAGGAAGTAGGCTTTTACACCCACTTCCTGAGGTCATAGAGAGACAGGACCACCACCGTTGGAATCGGGGCAAAAAAGAAAGTGGGAATACATGCCCCTTGATTAAAAAGATTTATAGGAAATATGTTGTTTTTGGATGCATTGGTGACATTTTTACAAACTTTGGCGTCCTTTTTCACCACTTTCCTGAGGTCAGGCCTGTCTGTCTGTCTGTCTGTCTGTCTGTCTGCCTGCCTGTCTGTCTGTCTGTGAAAATGAAAAACCTCATGTTGAAGGTGAAGTGATATTGTGAAATTGTGATTGGCCGGCATGAGATGATGTATGATATAGCGTTAGAGCGCCCCTCACTTCACATGGGTGTGATTTTATTTTAAATTAAAATCCAAATTTCACCCACTTCTAGTGGTCAGAGGCCAAATGAAGGTTGTTCACATACACTTGTTTGGGGGTTAGCAACCCTTTTCTGAGACATTTGGACCTTTACTCTTGTAAATGTCCCATAGGGAAATTGACAAATAGGTTTTAACGTCAAACTAAGACCATTATCTGTTGAACCAAACATCAGAGAAATATGTCACTTGCAGCTTTAGAAGCACCTGATCCATAACTTTCTTTTCATATAAGCTAATATGACCTTTGGTCACTTTCTGACCATGTGCTTATTGTCCATACGAAAGTCCATACAAAATCACACTGGCATTGGATGCGTCTTTCTTAGTGTATGTGGTTCAGTGCTGATACAGTAGTTACTCCAAGCTGGAGAAACAAATACAAAATTAATCCTTTGAATCATCTCAACATTGCAATGGACAGATCATGCTATGGGTTAAAATCTGGTTAACTAGCTTGTGCTGCACACCTGCTGCTCATTCCTGATTGCAAATGTTGCCCCGCCCAACACCCCTATAAAAGTGTGAGAGTCCCATGCTCCTGCTTTTTCATTCATTCAGTCAGTCAATGCAGCACAGAACAGCATGACTCCTGTTTCTCTAACTATGCGATTTTAAGTTTAGTGGGTTTTTTATTTTGGGAGTGGTTAGAATGGTCCTATGTGGGACTTGCCTAGCTCCTCTCCTTTCCTTTCTTTTTCAGTTTGGCTGATATATCCAGTCACTTTTGGTTATTTTTCATCTTGATTGACTCCTGAGTTTAATTCTACTTTCAAATGAGTCATTCTGTCATCCACTTATTTCCTCAGCGGATTGACCAATCTGAAGTGCATGGCAAGAGAGTGCACCAAGACATATTATTCACTCTGCCTAAATTAAATCCATGAAATCCATTTATTTAGCATCTTTTGTAAACGCACAAGTTTGCAGTGGCAAACTTGGCCTCTGGGACAAGAGATGAATTTGTCAATATTTAAGAAAAAATAATTAAACAATAGCTGATCTACAAGCTTGCAGTGCTGTGCGCTTGTACAACAAGGTTCAAGTTTTCTTTAGTTTGTCTCCCAAGGGAGAAATTTGTCTTGGACCCCAAGGACCCGCCCTGCAGCATACAGATGCAATACAATACAATACAAGACAACAAAGGCACACAGTGACCTGTACAACATTAAAAAAACACACACCAACATACCTAGTGCAAAAGAGGAAGAACATCACCTCATAACCTTCAACCCTACCCTGTCTGCCCTCTGCAAGGTCTCTGTTAAGGAGTGTGATTGACAGAACCAGCTATTACACACTGTAGTTAGCAGAGCAGTGTGTTGGACACAATCACAACAACAACACATTAGTCTGGGGGGGACAGACTATAGCAACTACTCTAAAGAGAAACATTGTGGATAGTCACTCTTAAAGCAACATTCACTGGTCTGAATGATAACGTTGACATCGCTCCCTTTCTTTAAAATATCTTGTATCTTACATTAATGTTGAGTTATTGGTAGTGACTTCTCTCGTCTCCTCAACAACAGGCTAGTTGTGTGCATCCCACTCTTTTATCCCACTGTTTTATCGACTAAACATATGACAAAAAATGTTTGTCGACTACCCTTCTTTCACTGATGAAAACCAAATAAAAGCAATAAAAACTAAGCTATGATGACTAAGACTAAGTATATTGACAATTACGTCAATAAATAAAAACTAGACTAAAGTGTTAGGGAGGGACTAGTGGAGAAGAGATCCAGTAGAACAAAAACATAAGTAATGTTGTGTTTGGTTGCGCTCTGAAATAGTGGATCTTCAAGCTCAGCTTGTAGATCTGCTATTTTCAGCATGCAACACACAGTTCAAATACAGTTCAGATACATTCAATTTCATGACATGGTAACTTAGAAGTTCCCTGACTTCCCTCGCTCACCTGTGTCCCATCTTAAATTTTAATTTAAACTGTATGAAATACTTTAATTAATATAGTGGTTGCAACTGTAATAATTGATTGCCCGGGTCCCGTGGTGGGAGTTCTTCTCTGGTTTTGGTCAAATACTACCATAATGCACGGTCTTTGTTCATTATGGCTCATAATCTGCTCAAAATGAGATATTTTTTTGTTTTTTAGCTGTCTGGCAGAAATGACTGCATGGGCAGCTCTGCCGCCCTCTGCCGGTGAACCAGTTAAAAACACTGAATTATTTTGCCGATCAAATAAAAAACGTAAAATTTAAAATGAAATATCCCATCTAAAAATTCAAATAACGTAAAATACAAATCGAAATTTCGCTAGTATCCATTACATTTGTGAGAATCAATACATTGTTCAATGTCTCAGTCTTACCGTACCTTACCGTTGGGTGGTGTAAACTAGAAAGGTGGAGTTTGAACGCATGGGGACGTTGATCATCATCCCTGGCGGCCCCGCGGGGTCTGGCATCTGGAGCCTCATGTTGGTTAGGTCAACAGTCACATGGTAATACAATCTAGATCTTGGCATCTTGGTCTGAAAAAGATTATCACGGACATCTCAAAAACCTATTATGCCCAAAATAAAGCTGTGTAAGTTCCTACTATGCATGGTTAACTGCTGGCCATGTGGGCTTCACCTGCAAGATGGCGGCTGTCGTCAAACGACAACGAAACCAACTGCATTGGCGTTATTGTTGGAAATAGTCTAGAAAATACATTTTAATATAAAACTGTCATTGTCACGTACAGGCCTAATAAAAAGCATGTGTACTGCCTTATTGCTCACTTTAAAGCTTCAACACACACACACACACACAACCCTGCCCCAAGTGCCCCGGTTAACAAACATGAATTTGAACAGTATTCATTAATAGTTATAGTACAAATTCTCCATTCTTACACAGGTATATGGTCAATTGGTCATACCCAGGGGTCAAACCACCCTTTTTTTTAGGAAACCTGCATTTGCCATGACCTCAAAGGTTGTCCACCAGAAATAATATCTATGACCCCGTAGGATCACGACCTATAGGGACAACCCGGTCAATTTTGTGCTGGAAATCCAATATGGCCGCCCAAATATTAGCCCCTATTAGTTATAATGGGGGGGGGGGTGAATAGGACAACATTTTTTGTATTGCAAGTTTCCATGAAATCCAATATGGCCACCACAATATGGCCGCCATAATATTAGCACCCAGAAAATAGGTTTGGCTTTAACTTCTGAATGAGATGAGCTAGAAATGCAATCTTGGTGTCTATTTCATGGTTTCTGACCGTGATAGACTCAATGGAATACCTATTTTTATTATTGGGTGTGTCTGGTCTAGGCATGCCGCGGTTTTTTGAATTTCGGTAATACCGCGACAGGAACAGCCACGGTGTTGATACCGTGAGATTTCCGAGTTTACGGTATTTGAATACAGCGTCGGTGGGCGGCGCATGCTGCGCATATGCAAAGCAACTCCACTCGCAGATTAAGGCAAAACATTTATTTTCACCACACAGCTGCAGTAGATTGAAAAGCTTCCTACCTTTGACTTAGTGTTGCTGAAAGACACCCAGATCCAATTGTATATTCCATATTTCCATAATTATGTACTAACTAAGTGTGAACTGTCAACACGGAGTTGTTCCATGCACACAGTTGTGAGCATGCGCAGATTGAACTACCACTGCTCCAGCGTACAGGGTAAAAAACAGCCATTAGGGGGAGCTATAGTACAGTGAAATACAGTGGGCAATAGCTATTGATTAATTTATTTAATACTTTATTGGCAGAAATGTAATCGGTATAGGGTACAGTCAAACACATGTCCAAAAGGATCACTGAAAAAAAGTCCTTGCAGTCTTGTTTCCATTCGGTCCTGGGTAATCAATTCATAATCATGACAAGTCACATGACATAACAAAATCATAAAAGGTAAAAATACAAAAATAAGATATGTAGGCCTGCAGGTTGGGGAACAAATAAGGGCTTATAAGGAGGTGGGGGTAGTCACTAGACATAGGTATGTGTGTGGGGGCAATCTTTTTTTTTTTTATACCGTGGAATACCGAGGTATAGGTTATCAATACCGGCACCGTACCGTACTGTAAAATGTCATACCGTGGCATACCTATTCTGGACCCTTATTGTGCATATTTACAAGTGGCTACCCGGAATAGTGCTTTACCATGATTTCTTGCATTTTGTCAAAATGGCTGCAAACGTGAAAAAGAAAAGAGACATAACTTTTCCTGTCAGATCCTATTACCCATGGGGCAAACCACCCCTTTTTGGATACCTGTTATTTGCCATAACATCAAATGTTGTCCACCAGAAATTATTTCTATGACCCAATAGAATCACAATTCACAACCTATATGGACACACCGGTAGCTGGAAATCCAATATGGCCGCCACAATATTAGCACCCATTAGCCTGTACAGTATGGAGGTGAATAGGGCAAATTTTTCCACAAAACTTCACAGGTTGTATGCAAGTTTCCATGACATCCAATATGGCCACCACAATACTAGCACCCAGAAAATCGGTTTGGCTCTAAATTCTGAACCAGGTGAGCTAGAAAATAGAAATCCAAACTCATGGTTTTTGACCACGAGAGACTTAAAGGTGATATAGCCTATATTTCAAATAAGTATTTAATTATTCATTCATTCATTTCCCTCTATTAGTCACTATATTATTGTGCTGGAGTGTTTCTTTGCAGAAGAACATCCCTCTTGTTTTTTGGTTTCGTTCTACTGTTGATGTTGGCATTTCCTCCGTTTATGTTGACATTCATTCATGTCAGGGACGTGCATCGCCAAGCTGGACATCCCTTCCTTCACTGTATGGATGGTATTTCAGTGATGGGAATGCAGTCCCCTGTCCATCTACAGAGCCAGACTGGCCTATGTCAATGAACAAGGCAATATCATGTAGCTGTATCAAAGGCTACCAGAAAATCTGTTCATGTGCCAGGGACTGGAGACAAGATGCAGCAGGAGCTACACTCCATTTCTGACTGGGAATAGCTCAGATACATCACCATTCTCTTGGACCCTGGCTGGCATCCCGTCATGAAAGGACGCGATGAGAGAGATCAACTTCTCTGGACAGCCAAACATGCCAAGGATGGCTGTGTCAAAGGCCTTGGTGAGGTCGACAAACACCATATAGAGACCCTTGTTCTGCTCTCTGCACTTTCTTTGCCACTGGCGAATGGCAAAGATCATGTCACAGGTACCTCTGCCTGCGCGGAAACCACATTGGGATCTAGGGACAACATTCTCAGCTACATGGCTGATGAGCAGGTTGAGGATTGTGCTTCCGGCAGTCTTCCGGGTGCTTCAAAACACCAATGAGCAACTTCCACTGAAATGAATATCAGGGGCTAACGCTCCGGTTCGGTCTCTATCCTTTTATTATTCTATGGAATCCCACCTTAGTCACCCTCCATACAGCAGACTAGGAGGTAACTGCTTGGCTTAATGACTAAATAAAAACACAACAAACCCTCTCTCAAAATATTACAAATAAAATAAAATAATATTATTAAAGGACCCTAACTCAACATAAAACAAAATGATACATAAACAATATGTATGCTGAAAAGGCCAGTAAAGCACTGTTTGATTAAGCACAAACTAATACATTGTTGGAAATCTCTCTTTTGTTTTTTACATACACATACCGTTTTATATTAACATTTTAGGAGTGAAAACATATGTTTAGATGCCTGTGACAGCGTATCAGCAGTTCAGACAAGGCTGCTCCGCTTGTGTACGACAGAAAAACAGCCAAGGACAAAGGTACGCCAGCTGCCGAGCAGACGTGACTATTTGTCCTACTCAAGTTCAATTTCAAGCTTTGCCGGAAATGGTAAAATGTCGGTAATTTCGGCGTGCACCCATATTTTATATATTTTTATATCCCCAAATAACTTCTTCTCAAAGAAGAGAGCACCTTAAACCCGGGAGAGGGCATCCGCGAGGACATTGTCCGTCCCCTTCTTGTGACGAATTTCCACTTCAAAGTCCTGCAGCATCAATAGATAGATACTTTATTTGTCCTTTCGGAAATTTGTTTTGTGCACAGCAGTCATCAGGATATACATAAAACATGCAAACAAACAGATCACACAGTACATAGACAATAAAGAACAGTGCCAACAGAAGGCCACCAGTCATAGTTCCAAGAGGCATCACATCACACTTTATGCACGGAACTGAGACGGGGCCTGCTTGTTCATAAGTCCTATACTTATGGGAACAAACGATCTTGAGGCCCTAGCCTGCAAGGAAGGTACCATATACCGTCGCCCTGATGGTAAAAGATGGTATTGGCTGTGTAACGGGTGTTTGTTAGAAATAGCTTTCCCCTTCCTGAGTACCCGGGTCATACTCTCAAATCGTACCCCAGCTATTTTGCTGGACACGCTGATGATTTTATGGAGTTTGTTCTTATTAACCAATGATAATGAGCCATAGCATGAAACAAAACAAAATGTCAATGCACTCTCCACAAAGGATCGATGAAAAAGTGCCATGATATTTTTTTCAACGTTATACTGTCTCAGTCTGCGCATAAAATGCAGCCTCTGCTGACCTTTCTTGTAGATGGAATGATTGTTGGAATTCCATGTCAGCTTGGAATCAATCGTTGTACCCAAGTACTTACTGTATATTCGTCCACAATCACTACCCCATCCCCACCAATGACTATTTCCTGGTGTGCATGGGCACCAGTCCTAAGGTCCAATATGACCTCCTTAGTTTGTTTTATATTAAGCTGGAGGAAGTTACTCCTGCACCAACCGGCAAACTCGTCCACTGTTCTTCTATAGCTTATCTCATCATCCTCAATCAGACCAACAATAGCTGTGTCGTCTGCGAATTTAACAATACAGGTGTTATCTGACTCACTTCTACAGTCGCTTGTGTACAGCGTGAACAGTACCGGTGAAATCACGCTCCCTTGCGGAGCCTCCGTGTTGGTCATAATGGGGAGAGATATTGCTTTATTCACCTTGACCTGTTGTACCCGCTCAGTCAGGAATGACTCCACCCACCTGATGATATTGGTGTTAACACCCATATCAAAGAGTTTCCTCATCAAAATATGAGGTCTCATTGTGTTAAACGCAGAGAAGTCTACAAAGAGTACCCGAGCATATCGTTTCTTTTGAGGTTTATCTAGGTGGTGGTAGATTTTATTAAGCATAAGAAGAAGAGCATCATCAGTGCCCCTCCCCTTTCTATATGCAAATTGCAAGGGGTCCATTTCATGTTGCACATTATTAAGGAGGTTATTTAAGATAATGCGCTCCAAGCTTTTTATTAACAATGTTGTCAAGGCAACTGGCCGATAGTCGTTAAGGACTTTGGGATTAGACATTTTCGGCACTGGAACTATAAGCGAGGTCTTCCACGCTTTTGGTATATAGTGTGTATCTAGCGATACCTGGAACATGTGTCTCAGTACAGGGCTGAGCTGCTCCCTACACTCCTTAAGCACATAACCCCTTATCCCATCGGGACCCAGTGCTTTGCGTGGGTTCATTCTATTGAGGGTTCTACGCACCTCCTCCTCTGTAATGGTAATTGACTCACTACTGCTGAATTGTTCCCATAACAGATTGCGTTCAGTGGAAAAATCTGAAGTATCAAATCTGCCATTAAAGGTATTTAGCTCATTGGCAAAAGACATATCATCGCTAGTGTTGATGACCTCTTTCTTTTCCTTTATTCCTACCATTGTATACAACCCCTTCCAGGCTTGACGTACATTGGTATCCCTCATTTGCCTCTCAATTTTAAGTTTGTAGTTATGTTTACATTCACTAGTTATCCGTTTGATCTCTTTCGAATTAATTTCACTTGAACTAGATCCCCTTGGTCAAAAGCACGTTTTTTCCTATATAATGCTTCTTTCATTTCCTTATTCATCCATGGTTTGTCATTTGGAAACACTTTGATCCGTTTGGATGATATAACGCTATTTATACAAAACTGTTTGTATTGCGTTACAACAGAGTTAAGTTCATCAAGATCAGCAAATGTGTCATTAAACATGTCCCAAAAAGTGCAATCAAAACACCCCACACATTGAATGCTAAGGTTTGACATTTTCTCAGGATTGGTGGTGCTAAGCGATTAACATTGGACTTTTGAACTTTTTAGGGGCCCACAGCGAGGGGCCTCTTATAGCGAGAATCACATCGCATAAATCAAAAGAAAGCCAAACATGTCCACTTCAATAAAAAAAAAAAAAATGATTCTACCATCTTCCATTCTGGAGATATTGACCTTTTTCTAACACCTGCTTTTGAAGACACGCTGCTCGCTTGAAAAAACAGCAGAGATATGGAAGGTTGAAGTTGACAGACATTTCAGTTCAGTTTTTTCAGACCGACAGACCGATATAAATATGAGCACAAATACTATCCTATACATACCATACACCGAATGAAAGCCCTGAATGTCTACTTTTAGGAGGAAAACAGTACACATTGTACACATATACATAGACAGTAATTGGTCATTGAATTCAGCTTGTGCCCACCAGAGATAACTAAGACTATTATTACTTTTTATTATTATTACAGTATTCGTTTTTTTCTTATGAAAGCAGTCTGTACATGACATATGTACATGTCGCTATAGGCCTTATGTTGTGAATAATAGTTCTTCAGGTCCATGCTTTCTCTAAAGTTCT
>NC_139716.1:3325391-3337891 GCF_964188405.1 Protomyctophum parallelum | reverse complement strand
GATGACATGAAGAAGGAGTACATCATGAAGAGATTCAGTGATGAGAACCAGGCCAACAGAGTCATCTCACACATCAATGAATCAAGGAGCATCCGCATCATGTGTGAAATCCCAATGTTCTGTTCGATCACTGTCACAGTTTTGCAGCCCATGTTGAAGACAGACCAGACTGGTGAGCTGCCCAAGACCCCGACTGAGATGTACTGCCGCTTCGTCTCTCTTCAGGCATTGAAGGATGGGGAGAAGTATGATACACCGGCTGATAGAGCTGTTCTTCTGAATCTGGCCAGACTGGCATTTGAACACCTGAAGACAGGGAACCTGATCTTCTACCAAAAAGACCTGAAAAAATGTGGTCTTGGTGTTGAAGAAACCGCACAGTACTCCTTGTGCACAGAAATCTTCAAAAAAGACAGTGATTGCTTACCGGGAGAGCCCATCTACTGCTTTGTTCATCTGAGCGTTCAGGAGTTTCTGGCTGCAGTTTATCTGTTCCACTGTTTCACAGAGAGGAAGATGAATGTATTGTACACATTCCTGGACTGGAAGATATTCCTGAAATTAAAAGAGATCAGGTCCCTGGACGGTTTCCTGAAGAAAGCCATGCTCAAAGCCCTGAAGAGTGAAAACGGCCACCTGGACCTCTTTGTGCGTTTCCTTCATGGCCTCTCACTGGAGTCCAATCAGTGTCTGTTACGAGCCCTGCTGGGTCAGACCAAGAACAGTTCAGAGAGCGTCCAGAAAGCCATCCAGAACCTGAAGGAGATGAACACCAATGCCTCACCTGACAGATCTTCCACTGTCTGATGGAGATGAAGGACCAGTCAGTATACCAGCACATCCAAACATACCTGAAGTCAGACAAGACAGAGAAACTCTCTGAGACCCAGTGTTCAGCTCTGGCCTACATGCTGCAGATGTCAGAGGAGGCTCTGGATGAGTTGAACCTGAGGGAATACAAGACATCCTTGGAGGGGCTACGGAGACTGATCCCAGCTTTGAGGAACTGCATAAAGGCTAAGTTAGTAGTTCATCATCAAGTTAGTGCCACATGGGACACCCATTATATAATGGGTGTCCCCTGGGCTAGTTAATTAAACTTTCACATTTTCCCCTCTGTGTCCCTTCCTGCAATGGAAAAGGATCGTTGATGAAATTAAAGCAAGTTACGTTCACAATTCACCACAATTTTATCAACACTTTATTATTCACTTTCCACTGAAAAATGGCCCGTGAACCATGTGATCTGACTCCTACACTCACTATGTTAGTTGAGCCATGCGATCTGACTCCTACACTCACTATGTTAGTTGAGACAGGTGATCTGACTCCTACACTCACTGTTACTTGAGACAGGTTATCTGACTCCTACACTCACTATGTTACTGTAGTTGAGACAGGTGATCTGACTCCTACCCTCCTACACTCACTACATACGATCAGCTCTTTTCAGAACAAGTTGGGCTGAACAATACTTTTTTATTTGAGGTTATGTGACATGGTCAGTTAGGTAGGGACAAAAGTTCACAATACCACAATGTTATAAGTCTTGTATTCAAAGATGAATTCAAAGTCAAAATATACATAAAATACTTAAAGTAAAAGTACTCATTACGCAAAATGTTATCAAAATGTATACAAATATACATTTTTAAATAGCTGATACAAGGTTGCAACGTGTGTCATCGCAGTACGTTGTGAGCTTGTAGAGAAGCATTTAGGGCTGAAGTGGTTACTGTATGTTTTGGAATGCATGTGAGCGTGTGTGCGTGCGTGCAGTTACTGTATTTTTTATATGAAGCACACTGAGTTTATCTGGTATGGAATGTGCTATACAATTAAAATGGACTTGACTAAATGCAGTTAATGAAACAGAATAACATGTCAAGGACCCCCAGAATTATCTGTATTTGGCCGTGGATGTTGTTCCAGGGACTCCCCCCAGAAGCAAAGATTTCAGCTAAAAGGTTTAGCTCTGAAAGAATATATATTCAAAGATTTGCGCCACAATTTCGCGATAATTTTTTTTTAGCAGATCTACAAGCTCGTAGCGCCGCACTCGGTGCCACAATATGAGCCGTCATGAATGGGTTAACCCATTCAGGACGGGAACCCCTTTTGGTGTTTTAAGCATTATGTTATACTTTAGATTTTAAAAATGTGGCGCAAATCTTTGAATACAGTATATATTCTTTCACAGCAAACTTTTTAACTCAAATCTTTGCATCTGGGGGGGTCCCTGGAACAACTTATTTTGAGATAGGGGTCGGCAGCAAAATAAATGATTAATCTGGGCGTCCTTGACCTTGAAAAACGTTGACCACCACTGACAGAATTTTTTTCAGAAAACTTTTAGGATTTAGAAGCCTTTAAAAAAAAATCAGCTTCAGGTCTAAATGGGTCAAAATAAAGTCCTCATTACGCACAATGTTCCATTTCACCACTTTTCAAAATGTACATAAATCTTTTGAAAAAGAGCAGATCTACAAGCTCGCAATGTGTCGGTGCGTTGTGAGCTTGTACTACAATTTTGCCGCCCTTTGGGCGGCTCATCCTAGAGTTACGTTGCAGCGCAATATGGGAAGAAGGAAATTGCGGGATTTGACAGACTCCACTTCTCTCTCTCTCTCCCCCTCTCTCTCTCCCCCTCTCTCTCTCTCTCTCTCTCTCTCTCTCTCTCTCCCCCTCCCTCCCTCTCTCTCTCTCTCTCTCTCTCCCCCTCTCTCTATCTCTCTCTCTCCCCCCTCTCTCTCTCTCTCTCTCTCTCTCTCTCTCTCTCTCTCTCTCTCTCTCTCTCTCTCTCTCTCTCTCTCTCTCTCTCTCTCTCTCTCTCCTCCCTCCCTCCCTCCCTCTCTCTCTCTCTCTCTCTATCTCTCTCTCTCTCTCTCTCTCTCTCTTTCGTGTGTGCGCACCACACATTCTCTTGTACACACACACAGACACACACACACGCATATATACACATACACACGCACGTAGGCAGGCAGGCAGGCACGGACGCACGCACGGACACACGCACGCACGCACGCACGCACGCACGCACGCATGCACGCACGCACGCACGCACGCACGCACACACACACACACACACACACACACACAGACACACACACACACACACACACACACACAGATCAAAATACACATTTCCACCAACATTCATTATATTCTCTATAAGATCTCTATATCTCTTATATAGATCTACAAGCTCACAACACGATGCAACGTGTTCTGAACAAAAGTACTCACAATTGAAATAAAAGTATCAATAACACAATGTAGAACTCTGTTAGGTGAATGTCCGGTATTCAAAATGTACTTGAGTAAAAGTACCAAACTATTGGCATCAAAATATACTTAACACATTCACACATAGTTACTTTCCACCACTGTGTGTGTGTTAAGGCTGTCCCCGAACATTCAGGGTTTGAATGTTCGCTCGTTAAGATTGGCACTCGAATCTTAATTTATGGCCTTGAACCATTCATTTTTATTTATTTATTATTATTATATTTATTTATTATTATTATATATATATATTTATTTTTTACTCAGAAATATTTCTCGCCGAGAATGCGATATGCATATGCGATATGCATATGTTCATGTTGTGTTTACAATAATTTGAAAGTCCTGCAGACGGCAGAAGAGACAAACACAGTGACACACACACACACACACACACACACACACACACACACACACACACACACTCAATGTGCTTCTGAGAGTAGCCGTCACAGGTGGAACAAATTAATGAAAGAGAGACAGCTAACGAGCAAGGCAAGCTTACACTCTCGTTTTAGCTGCCTGCCAGCAACTCATTCAACTATGGCTCATTTTTATGGAATGATGAGCTCGCTTCAGGGACGTATGTAGCCTGAGCTAACGTGTTAGGTTTCTGGTCTAGAGGGGCGGGTCGCGGCTCAGATTTGCGCACGCCCTGATTGGATCTCATCGATCTGTCCGTCACCCCCGGCCCCTCCTCTCCCCCCTAGTGCAGCGCTACGTCACATCATTTGGAGCGACGCCCACCCGGAAGGGTTGACTCCCACTTTTAGACCAGAGCGGCCAATGCGTTCCTCCAGGCTTTAAATTTTTGCACCAACAAAAATGAAAGCCTGGTACCGAGGCTAGGGACGTATGCTGACAATTTGGTTGCCCTACTCGTAGGATATTTGTGCTGCCCCCCTCCCGACTAGAGTGCTGCTAGCCTATTCCTCATGCAGATCGGCTATTTTCGCTGTTTGCGAGGACGCACACACGGCCGCTCGCAGCAGCGGAGCACATGTCGCCACTAGACGCTTTGTGTGTGTGTGTGTGTGTGTGTGTGTGTGTGTGTGTGTGTGCCCGCGCGCACGCGTGTGTGTTGGGAGAGAGAGAGGGGGAGACGCGCTGCGCTCTGATCATGTTCAAGACGGATATCTCGTGTTGTCATTATAGTGTATTAAAAGTAAAGACGGTTGTATCCACACAAAATGCACACCTTCCCGGTCGGCCAACCCGGTAGCAACCCTCACCAACCCCTGATGAACTTAACCCATTCTGACCTGAGATCAGATTCATACGAGGTTTCCACTGGACACACACTGGTCTGATTAACCCATTCTGACCTGAGATCAGATTCTGGAAATGTCAGTCGCTCTTCGATTTTTCAAAAATAGCAGACCTACAAGCTCGTATCGCGCCACTCGGTGGCGCGATATGAGCTTGTAGATCTTCTATTTTTAAATAGCTAAAGCATAACATGATGCCGACACCAAAATGGGTGCCCGGTCAGAATGGGTTAACCATTATTTCACTGACAGTCTATGCAACGTCGCCCCGGAGGATCCATTTATGAATTGCAGCCTGGTTAAAAGCACTCGGAGAAATTAATTAATTAGAACCAATTAACCAAATGGTTCGGATGTTCGCTCGGAAATTCCTGCAAATGTTCGAGTCCTAAAAACAGGGCTAGGGTACAGCCTTAGTGTGTGTGTGTGTGTGTGTGTGTGTGTGTGTATGTGTGTGTGTGTGTGTGTGTGTGTGTGTGTGTGTGTGTGCGCGTGCGCATGTGTGCGTATCTGCGTGTGTGTGCGTGTGTGTCCGTGCGCGCGTGTGTGTGTGTGCACATGTGTGTGCGCGTGCATGTGTGTGTGTTTATTTATAATAATGTATTATTTTAATGTGAAGCACACTGAGTATCTGTTATGAAATGTGTTGTACAAATAAAATGGACTTGACTAAAGACATTTAATGAGACAGAATAACATTTTCATGTGTTCATCTCCATTCAGGTTGGGGAGATGTGGACTCACAGAGAGATGCTGTGAAGATCTGGCCTCAGTTCTCTGCTCCAACTCCTCTAGTCTGACACACCTGGACCTGGACCATAACGACCTGCACGACGCAGGCGTTAAGCGTCTCTGTGTTGGACTGATGTCAACACATTGTAGACTGAAGGAGCTCTGGTCAGTAGTCCTTTATTACTCTCTCTCTCTCTCTCTCTCTCTCTCTCTCTCTCGTGCGCGTGTGAGTGTGTGCTGAGAGCACGGGTGGTAGGTTGTGAGTGAATGCGTGAGTGAGAGGCCTGAAACTCTTGGATTCTACTGTTTCTGTTTGGCTTTTTCTGTTGTTTTTCGCATGAGCAGGTAAGGTTATCCTTTTCTTTATTTTCGCTGGATTGTGAAGTTACTCGGCTGTTTGGCGTGACTTGGGAAGAGGCTTGGGGGGGTGATGGCGTCCCATGGGACGCCGTCTCTGTCCATTAAGCATGGAGTTCGGCTGGTACCGCAGCCTTTTGTTACGGTGGAAGAGGTTTTGTTGGCTGTCGGAGAACTGATTGAGCACGTTAACCTTGAATATGCATCGCGCATGAATAAAGGTGTTATCGTGTTTGTTAAAGAGGAAAGATATGTGCATCAACTTGTTGCGAGCGGTGTGTTCATACGTGACCTGTTTGTACAGGTTTCCCCGCTGTATGCACCCTCTACGAGAGTTATAGTTTCAGGTGTACCGCCGTTTATCCCAAACGAGCTGTTAGAGCAAGAACTCAAACGCTTTGGCAAGTTTTCCAGCCCACTCAAGGCTGTAAGTCTCGGGTGTAAAGACGCAAAGCTAAAGCATGTTCACTCGCTTCGCAGACAGGCATACATGTTCCTCGATTCTCCTACGCAGGAGTTGGAGGTGTCATTCAAAGTGAAATATGACAATAGTCACTATATAGTCTATGCTAATGGTGGCAACATGAGATGTTTTGAGTGCGGGATGTTTGGACATAAGCGTCTTGCGTGTCCGCAAAAACAAAGTGCCGAGGCTGCAGCAGAAGGGCAGTCTGTAGCCAGGGCACCGAGGGCTAGGGTTAGGCTGAGGGCCCCGCCCCTTGATAATGACGATGATGATGATAGCGCAGCAGACGAGCAGCCAGTGATAGAACAGAATGGTGTTGTTAGCGCGACAGACGAGCAGCCAGCGATAGAACAGATTGATGAGACAAAAGGATCAGCAGATGAGGCTGAAGTTGTCAGTCAGACTTCACAGTTGATACACTCGCAAACTGAAGCAGACGTGGCTGATGCTGGCGTTGACGTAGGTGCCTCTACAAGCTCCGCGGGGGAGGGGCCGTCAATGCCTAGTAGTAGCCCAAGTGACACAGTGACAGGTGGAGGTAATACCTCCTTGTCTAATAGTCAGCAGAACAGTGACACAGTGACAGGTGGAGGTAACACCTCCTTGTCTAACAGTCAGAACAGTGAGATGGAAGAAGAGGAGTATGTTGAACTTGAAAGTGAGCTAGAAAGTGAAGCTGAAAATGAAACCAAGGGGTTGAGGCAAAACGAGGCTTACTCCTTGCATGAAATAAATGATTTTCTGGATGAGACTTTTGGGAAATCTGTCAAAGTAAAGTACTATTTTCCTAATATAGGGAAGTTTATAAGGAGTGTCAATGTTTTACAGAAAACAGTTGGGACTGACTTATTGGACGAAAGAAAGAGGTTTCGATTGAGGAAGTTTGTAACTTCTTTGAAAAAGGCAGAGGAAGCACCCAGTAAGAGGGCAGGAAGGAGGGCTGCTGCCCTAAAAAAAAAAAGAAGTAAATAATGATGATTATGCACCACAAGGGGTCTTGCTCACTCTCGAGCTGGTTTATACTGAACTCTATTTTTCTGCACTCTTATTTTCTGATGGGGGGGCTTAAGATAGGTTCTTTGAATATGAATGGAGGGAGGGACAGGCATAAGAGGGCTCTAATAGCAGAGGTAGTAGAGCAGAAGAGAATTGATGTGCTTTTTTTGCAAGAGACTCACAGCGATGAGGATAATGAAGTAGACTGGGGCCTGTTTTGGAAGGGCTCCTTTTTTCTAAGCCATGGCAGCAATGTCAGTGGAGGCGTTGCAGTTCTCTTCTCAGATAAGTTAAATGTGAATATTTTGTCTAAAGAAGAGCTTGTAAAGGGGAGGGTGGCAGTGGTCAGAGCAGAAGTTGAGGGGTGTGTGTTCTGCTTTGTTAATGTTTATGCCCCTAACCAAGGCTCAGAGAGAATATCTCTTTTTAATAAATTAAAAGACGAGCTGGCCTCGAACCAGGACCTCAAAATTGTTTCAGGTGACTGGAATTGCACAACAGACTTTACTCTTGATCGTATGAGCGAGGAGCCGCACTTACAGTCATCTGTCAGTCTTAAAAACACAATTAGTCACCTAGAATTAATAGATGCTTGGAGACTGAAGCATGAAAAAGCAAGGCAGTACACATGGATTAAGGTAGTGGATAACAGGGTGAGTGCAGCTAGACTGGACAGGATATATGTATCAGAAGGGCTCAGAGGTCAGCTGACTAGCAGTTGCATTAGTCCAGTGGGGTTCAGTGATCACCATCTAACCTCTGTATGTCTGAGTCTTTCTTCTGGAGAGAGAGTTAGCAGTTACTGGCATTTCAACACAAAACTCCTGCAGGACACAACCTTTTGTCAGAATTTTAAAACTTTTTGGTCAATCTGGACTCAGAGAAAAAGTGATTTTGAGTCACTGAGCATGTGGTGGGAAATGGGGAAAGCACAGATCCGTGTTTTTTGCCAGCAGTATACATCTTACACAACAACTAACACTAGGGAAGTGATGGAAAGGCTGGAGACTGAAATAAAGAACATTGAAAGTGGACTACACTCCGACACAAGCTCCGGCGATGAGTCTTTGCTCCAGGAAAAAAGACTGGAGCTTAACTCCTTTATGAGGGAGAGAGTGAAGGGAGCTCTCGTTAGAGCTCGCTATATGTCAATTAAGGACATGGATGCTCCAAGTGCGTTATTTTTTAACTTGGAGAAGAAGAAGGCAAAGGGGAGGCAGATGTCCTGTCTAAAACTGCCAGATGGCAGGATTTCTACGGACTCTGGTGAGATGAGGAGATGCGCTGTGGATTTCTACACAGCTCTATTCGGAGCGGAGCCATGTGAAGAGCAATGCCAGTCAGAACTCTTGGAAGGTCTGGTCAAACTCACGCGCAGGGAGAGAGCTGACTTGGATAGAAACCTGTCGTACGAAGAACTGACCTCAGCAGTAGGGCAGCTAACTGCGGGTCGAGCACCAGGGGTAGATGGGCTGCCTATTGAGCTCTAAAAGGCTTTCTGGGAATGCATGGGACATGACTTCCATGGAGTAATGATGGAATGCTACCAGAACGGCTCGCTTCCACCCTCATGCAGGAGAGCAGTTATCTCGCTCCTCCCCAAAAAGGGAGACCTAGCCCTCCTGAAGAACTGGAGACCCGTAGCCTTACTGTGCTCGGATTATAAAGTGCTCTCCAGGGCGCTTTCCAACAGACTGAAGGACCATCTAGGTGTACTAATACAACCGGACCAAACTTATTGTGTGCCAGAAATAACTATCATGGACAATTTGTTTTTAATTAGGGATGTGTTGGAGGTTTGTAAGGCACATGAAATAAATGTCGGGATATTATCTATTGATCAGGAAAAGGCCTTTGACAAAGTAGACCATGGCTACCTTTTCTCCACCTTGAGTGGCTTCGGTATTGGGGAGGGATTCATAAAATGGATAGGTTTGCTGTACAATGATGCAAGCTGCATGGTTAAGGTGGGAGGTGGGCTAAGTCGACCTATACCAGTGAGTAGGGGGATCAGACAGGGGTGTCCTATATCCGGTCAGCTCTACAGTATTGTCATAGAACCTCTTTTATGTAAGTTCAGGAGCACTCTTAATGGCCTATCTCTGCCCGGAATGACCCAAAACCCCCCTTATGTCGTCTCAGCTTATGCTGATGATGTAAGCATTTTTATTAGGAACCAGGAGGATATAGAGGGTATAACAAAATGCCTTGACGTGTATCAAAAAGCTTCATCAGCTAGGGTGAATTGGGGGAAGTGTGAGGCCCTACAGGTGGGGCACTGGAGGGGGGAGGTGGTTCCCAACCTGCCTGGAGGCCTACAGTGGGGAAGGCAGGGGATGAAGTTTCTGGGAGTCCACTTAGGTACGGCAGAATATCAGGAAAATAATTGGGAGGGAGTGCTGGAAAAAGTGCGTGTCAGGCTGTCAAAGTGGAGATGGCTCCTACCCCAGCTATCCTTTCGGGGGAGGGTCTTGGTCGCGAACAACTTAGTTGCCTCTATGCTCTGGCACAGACTGATTGTTCTACCTCCGCCCAGGGGCCTAATAGAGGAGGTGCAAAGACTGTTGGTCGACTTCTTCTGGTCCGGGCAGCATTGGATAAGGGCTGCAGCTCTGTACCTTCCAGTGGAGGAAGGTGGACAAGGCCTAATAGACATTTCCTCGCGAGTGTCTGCTTTCAGGCTTGAAGCAGGCCAGAGACTGCTGTATGACTGTGGGGCAAGGTGGCTGGGCACAGCCAGCCTAATATTAAAGAAGGCCGGTCGCTTGGGCTACAACAAACAGCTGTTCTTATTGAACCTGAACGAGGCGGACATTACAGGACTCACACCGTTCTATGCCTCAGTCCTTCAAGCGTGGCAGGCTCTTCAGGCCTCCAGGGACCCCGGTGACGTACCTGGGATGTGGATTTTCGAGGAACCACTGTTCTACAATGACTTTTTAAAGACTGAAACGCTGTCATCACCCAGTCTGAGGGCTGCTCTACGAGAGGCAGGCTGTGTCAAGCTGGGGCACCTGCTGAAAGCCACGCGGACATCCGTGGATGCGCTGGGACAGATGGCCAACATCAGATCCTCAAGGCTTTTGTCGAGGATAGTTCAAGAGGTCTGTGGTTCCTTATCGGAGCCCCTAAGAGTGTATGCTGAAAACCATGACAATTCTGACCAATGGGACGATGATTGTGTGTACAGCTTTCCATCTCTAACTGTCACTCCTGCTGTTGGGGAGTGGCAGGAGGGGGAGGACCAACTTCTCTCATTCAAAACCCCCAAACTGGGGCAATTCAGTGAGATGGAAAAGAAGAAGGCCTATCATACCTGTGTTAAGGTCTCACATGCACGCTCGTTGACGGGGTACAGAGCATCAAGGTGGGCTGGGGTTTTTGGCCCGGACTCTTCCCCGAAGGGTTGTTGGAGGTCACTGTACAAGAGGCCAATCGACAAGCGTGCGGCCGACCTCCAGTGGAGGATTGTGCATGGGGCCATCGCCACTAATAGACACCTGACACACCTGGATCCAAGCACAGGGGAGGGCTGTCCTTTCTGCTCACTACCAGAAACGCTTGCACACTTGTTTACTAAGTGTATAAGGTTAAAAAGTGTTCTTGACTTGTTAGAGTGGTGGTTCCTAGGATTAGGCGAAGGTTTTTCTTTTGAGAATTTTATTTTTGGTCCAAAGTATGCTGTAGTAAGGAAGATTGTGCATACGATGCTAAATTTCATGTCAGGTATGGTAAAGCTTGCAATCTGGATCACCAGAAGGAATAAGCTAAAGGGGGTTGGGTCTATAGATCCAGTGCAAGTCCTAACGGGGATGGTGGCTGCCAGACCTTTTTGTAACAAGTTGAGCTGATTTGGAAAGCTGTGGTTTTAATAAAGAGCTTTTAAAAATCAAAAAATCTCTCTCTCTCTCTCTCTCTCTCTCTCATTCTCTCATTCCTCTCATCTCTCTCTCTCTCTCTCTCTCTCTCTCATTCTCTCATTCCTCTCTCATCTCTCTCTCTCTCTCTCTCTCTCTCTCTCTCTCTCTCTCTCTCTCTCTTTCTCTTTTGCACACATGTGTGCTCATACATGCAAATGCACAGCACACACTCTCTTGTACACACACACACACGCATGTTGTGTCTGTGTTTTTAAACCCAGTATTGTGTCCTGCACATGTAGTAACGGATGGGTTATTATTATTATTATGTGTTGTTAACTTGTTTTGTATTATTTTGATTAGTGATGCTGAAATCAAACTGCACATGCACGCGCACGTGAGTCCGTGGTTGGACTGGGAAATAAATAATGCGCAGAAGAACTTGGCAGGCGACTGCACATTTTGTGGCGTGTGTGTGTGTGTGTGTGTGTGTGTGGCTGTGTGCCCAGTGTTGTGGCCCTATCTTTTTCTTCAAGCCTGTCTCTCTCTCTCTCTCTCTCTCTCTCTCTTAGTGTGTGTGCGTGCGTGCGTGTGTGCGTGCGTGCGTGTGTGCGCATCGGGTCAGTAGCCCTGAAGTTTTTCACAGTCCTGTCTGCCATTAACTTTATATATAGGCTGTCACCTGTTGCCAATGTGACTGATGCAGGTTATGCCATCATAAAGTTTTTGATTTCCTGCTGTAAGTAGTCTCTCTCTCTCTCTCTCTCTCTCTCTCTCTCTCTCTCTCTCTCTCTCTCGTGCGCATGTGCGAGCATGTGTGGGGTGGTGGTGCGGAGTGAGTCTCTACGGAGTGAGTGAGTTTCTTTCTATATTCTTTTTCATGCTTTGCTGGGTTGCTCTTTAAAGAGGTTTTCTCTTTCATTGATTAGTGTTAAATCCCCGCTGCAGTCAGCGGATCTTGTGGCTTTTGTGCGCCGCCGCAGCGGCTGCTGCTGTTAGCGTCATGGTGCTTGACAATTTGACAAAGAAACATGGCATTAAAATCTCGCCAAATGTCCCGTGTTCAGTGGAAGACTGCAGCCTGGCAGTGGCCAAGGTGGTCGGAGCGGCTAGTGTAAGATCCGCCGCTAGAATGAACGGTGGAGTGGTGATCTTTGTGGACGGGGTGGAGAAAGCAAACACTGTAGTAACAAACGGTGTGGTCATAAAGGACACGTTTGTGTCCGTGACGCCCCTCGCTACACCAGCGAAAAAGGTGATGTTGTCGAATATCCCCCCGTTTATAAGTGATGAACTTATTGTGAAGGAGTTGTCCTGGTTTGGCAAAGTTGTGTCACCAGTAAAAAAGTTGCCGTCAGGCTGCAAATCACCTGAGCTGAGGCACGTTGTGTCGCACAGGAGGATGCTTTTTATGATTCTGAATGACAGGACCCAAGACTTGAAAGCCAATTTTAAGTTTAAGGATGATGGGTTTGAATACACTCTTTTTGCCACTACTGAGAGCATGAAATGTTTCGGATGCGGGGGGGGGAG
>NC_139716.1:3315391-3322891 GCF_964188405.1 Protomyctophum parallelum | reverse complement strand
GTTTGTTAAACAATGAATGCGCTAATACCAGGACTGACAAGGAAACACGGCATTAAGATTGCCTCTGCTATTCCTTGTTCAGTAGAACAATGTGGTTTAGCTGTCGGAGAAGTTGTTGGTTACAACAATGTGAAATCTGCCGCTCGTATGAATGGCGCGGTTGTGATTTTAGTTGACAGTGTTGACAAAGTGCAAATGTTTTGGTGGAGCGTGGTGTTGTGATAAATGGATCATTTGTTTCTGTGTCTCTTTCCCTTTACACCCTTACACCGTCCAAAAGAGTCACGATTTGTAATGTCCCGCCGTTCATTAAATTGATTTGGCAAGAGAATTGTCCAGGTATCGATCAAAAAGCTACCGTCGGGATGCAACTCCCCGCTATTGAAACACGTTGTATCACATAGACGGCAGGTCCTTATGATTCTGAATAGGACAGATGAGGAACTCAATCTGGTGTTTAGCGTCAGAGTCGATGATTTTAATTATACAGTGTATGCAACTTCTGGCACTTTGAAGTGCTTTAAATGTGGACTGGAGGGGCACTTGGCCCGTGCGTGTCCTGGGGGAGACACAGACACGTCTACTGAACGGGGGGAGGAGGAGGGGGCTGTGGGGGGCGCGCAGCAGAGTCAGGATGGTCCTTTATCTCTCTCTCTCTCCTCTCTCTCTCTCTCTCTCTCTCTCTCATTATCTCTCTTTCCTCTCTCTCTCTCTTTCTCTCTCTCTCTCTCTCTCTCTCTCTCTCGTGCGCATGTGCGAGCGTGTGTGGGGTGGTGGTGCGGAGTGAGTCTCTACGGAGTGAGTGAGTTTCTTTCTATATTATTTTTCATGCTTTGCTGGGTTGCTCTTTAAAGAGGTTTTCTCTTTTATTGATTAGTGTTAAATCCGCGCTGCAGTCAGCGGGTCTTGTGGCTTTTGTGCGCCGCAGCAGCGGCTGCTGCTGCTTGACAATTTGACAAAGAAACATGGCATTAAAATCTCGCCAAATGTCCCGTGTTCAGTGGAAGACTGCAGCCTGGCAGTGGCCAAGGTGGTCGGAGCGGCTAGTGTAAGATCCGCCGCTAGAATGAACGGTGGAGTGGTGATCTTTGTGGACGGGGTGGAGAAAGCAAACACTGTAGTAACAAACGGTGTGGTCATAAAGGACACGTTTGTGTCCGTGACGCCCCTCGCTACACCAGCGAAAAAGGTGATGTTGTCGAATATCCCCCCGTTTATAAGTGATGAACTTATTGTGAAGGAGTTGTCCTGGTTTGGCAAAGTTGTGTCACCAGTAAAAAAGTTGCCGTCAGGCTGCAAATCACCTGAGCTGAGGCACGTTGTGTCGCACAGGAGGATGCTTTTTATGATTCTGACAGGACCCAAGACTTGAAAACCAATTTTAAGTTAAAGGATGATGGGTTTGAATACACTCTTTTTGCCACTACTGAGAGCATGAAATGTTTCGGATGCGGGGGGGGAGGGGCACTTGGTTCGTTCTTTGCCCAGAACGGCCGTCCACTGCTGCTGAGCCCAGCGCAGGGACGAGTGGCGTGGGTAAAAGCGGCAGTTGCTCAATTTTCTGCTAAAGGAAGCAAAAATGGCAGTCTACTTGACCAGGAGAAACCAGATGGAAAGAGAAGTAACACAGGACCTGGTCAGTGTTTTTATCTCACTGGTTAGGGCGAGGATTTGGATCGATTTTAGATTTCACCAGGGAATGAAAAATGTGGACACTTTTGTGCAACAATGGTGTTTTAACGATGTTATTTGCTCAGTTGTCTTTTTGGTTTGGTTTTTGGGTAAGAATGCCCTTGTTTTTGAACCTCGAATGTCTGTTTGAAAACAACTGAATTGTTACTTGTTTTTAGTTTGTAAATAAAAGGGTTTTAGAAAAGTCAAAGTCTCTCTCTTTCTCTTTCTTATCTCTCTCTCTCTCTCTCTTTCGTGTGTTCGCACCACACACTCTACACACACACGCATATGTACACACACACACACACACACACACACACTCACGCACTTAGGCAGGCAGGCAGGCAGGCAGGCACGCACGCACGCACCCACGCGCACACACACACACACACACACACACACACACACACACACACACACAGATCAAAATACACATTTCCACCAACATTCATTAGATTCTCTATAAGATCTCTATATCTCTTATATAGATATACAAGCTCACAACACGATGCAACGTGTTCTGAACTTGGCAGTGTGCAGTGGTGGACAAACGTACTCACAATTGAAATTAAAGTATCAATAACACAATGTAGAACTCTGTTAGGTAAATGTCCGGTATTCAAAATGTACTTACCAAAATGTAATTACCAAATTAGTTGCTGTGAGAGTGAGGTCTAGCCAACACCAACTCGGGATTCCTGGATCGCTGCCCTCCACAAATTCCTATCCAACATCAGGTTATTGAGCTCTGCAGTGTTGTTAGCCAAGCTGTCGCGCCGCAGCATGTCTACATAGGTGGTACGCTTCTTTCACCTACTGGCTTTGCCCTGGGTTGGCTCCCATAGGGTCAATGTACAGTACTTGCCTCATGTTCTGGGTGCCTGACGCAGTGCCCTGCCAGCCTCATCCTTCTCTCTCTGACTTTGTCCGTGACCCGTGGTAGGTCCCCATATAATACCAAAATACCAAATAATTGGCATCAAAATATACTTAACCCATTCAGGACGGGAAACCCTTTTGGTGTTTTAAGCATTATGTTATACTTTATAGCTATTGAAAAATAGTGAAAATGTGGCGCAAATCTTTGAATATATATTATTTCACAGCGAATGTTTTTAACTAAAATCTTTGCTTCTGGGGGGTCCCTGGAACAACATATTTTGAGATGGGGGTCGGCAGCAAAATAAATGATTAATCTGGGGGTCCTCGACATGAAAAAGGTTGACCACCACTGACATAGAAAAATAGATTTTTCAGAAAACATTTAGGATTGAAATGGGTTAAAATATAGTACTAATTATGCAGAATGTTCCTTTTCACCACTTTTCAAAATGTACACAAATCTTTCGTAAAAAGCAGATCTACAAGCTCGCAGTGTGTCGGTGCGTTGTGAGCTTGTAGAAGTATATAGGGCTGAAATGGTTACTGTTATGTAATAATAATCTAAATCTACAAAGTAACTACAGTAGTAACTATAGTTACTTTACACCACTGTGTGTGTGTGTGTGTGTGTGTGTGTGTGTGTGTGTGTGTGTGTGTGTGTGTGTGTGTGTGTGTGTGTGTGTGTGTGTGCGCGCGCGCGCGCGCGTTTGTGTGTCACTTGTGTGGCACTAGCAGCAGTCAAGACAGTTTTTCTTTGGGAAAAGCATAATGTGATATGCCTCATAGGCTCATAAGATCAATGGGGACAACTACAGTGTGTAAATACTTTTACTATTGGTGAGTTTATTACTGTAGTTTGTTCAACAAGTTAGATTGGAGACGTGTCGTCCGGTACAGTAAAGTATAGCAGGAGTTCCTCCTCACTCTGCCCAATAGTATCCAGTTTGGTGACAGTCAAACTACAGTAGCTCTTGCCGTGATTTCATGTTTCTTCATGCTTATCCAACAAAAGTCCGCGTGCCGCGTGTGGCATTATTAAAAACAAACAGCTATGCCGCACGATCATAGTTCTAATACGTAGTCGCAAAAGACTCGCGATGGAGTTAAGTAGTTGATCATCTGATTCATAGCCTGGCAGCCTGCTAGCTAGCAAACCTCCTCCTTGCTTGTAGCTCCTTCTAAAAACCAAAGGAACTGTGATTGTAACTTGTTGTTGAACATTTAGGGTTGTATGAAAAACATCGCACGGTTCATTCCTTCTCCTCCTCCCCGCTCCATAATAACTCTATGCCCCGCTCCTGTCTCCAGTCTCCAAACATTGTGAACAACGTAACATGCTATGCTGCTCCGTAGAACGGTCTTGTGCATCAAAAATAGCAGATCTACAAGCTCACAACGCGTCCATCCGTGAGTCATTGTGGACTTGCAACTTTGACTTGAAACAGCTGAGCTAATTTCGGCCAATCAGAGCGGCATTCAGCGTAATCTAGTAAGAGTGGCGACACTCGCGTTGACTCCCACTGTAACAATGGAATGCGGAAGTGCTCATTCTATCTCAATGGGATAGTTCCAATGTTTGGAACTATAGCCCATAGGAAGTGTGTCGCCACTCTCTTAGTACTATTCCACACGGCCTGCATTGAGTGCATTCACCAGCTCTGTTTTGCTTCACTCGCTGGCTGTTTCAGAACACGAAGTTTTAATGCTTGATTGGATGGAATAAATATCATATTTTACCGCCGACTAATCGACTATAAATCGATTTTGATGGTAGTCGAGTCGACTATCAAAAATCACGTTTGGTTAATGCCCTAGCGTGCATGTGTGTGTGTTTATTTATAATAATGTATTATTTTAATGTGAAGCACACTGAGTATCTGTTATGAAATGTGTTGTACAAATAAAATGGATTGACTAAAGACATTTAATGAGACAGAATAACATTTTCATGTGTTCATCTCCATTCAGGTTGGGGGTCTGTGGACTCACAGAGAGATGCTGTGAATATCTGGCCTCAGTTCTCTGCTCCAACTCCTCTAGTCTGACACACCTGAACCTGGGGGGTAACGACCTGCACGACGCAGGCGTTAAGCGTCTCTGTGTTGGACTGATGTCAACACATTGTAGACTGGAGGTGCTCAGGTTAGTAGTCCTTTATCTCTCTCTCTCTCTCTCTCTCTCTCTCTCTCTCTCTCTCTCTCTCTCTCTCTCTCTCTCTCTCTCTCTTTTTTCTCCATCTCTCTCTCTCTCTCTCTCTCTCTCTCTCTCTCTCTCTCTCTCTTTTGCACACATCTGTGCTCATACATGCAAATGCACAGCACACACTCTCTTGTACACACACACACGCATGTTGTGTCTGTGTTTTTAAACCCAGTATTGTGCCCTGCACATGTAGTAACGGATGGGTTATTATTATTATTATGTGTTGTTAACTTGTTTTGTGTTATTTTGATTAGTGATGCTGAAATCAAACTGCACATGCACGCGCGCGGGAGTCCGTGGTTGGACTGGGAAATAAATAATGCGCAGAAGAACTAGGCAGGCGACTGCACGTTTTGTGGTGTGTGTGTGTGGCTGTGGCCCTATATTTTTCTTCAAGCCTGTCTCTCTCTCGCTCTCTTTCTCTCTCTCTCTCTCTCTCTCTCTCTCTCTCTTAGTGTGTGCGCGTGCGTGCGTGCGTGTGTGCGCATCGGGTCAGTAGCCCTGAAGTTTTTCACAGTCCTGTCTGCCATTAACTTTATATATAGGCTGTCACCCGTTGCCAATGTGACCGATGCAGGTTATGCCATCATAAAGTTTTAGATTTCCTGCTGTAGGTAGTCTCTCTACGGAGTGAGTGAGTTTCTTTCTATATTCTTTTTCATGCTTTGCTGGGTTGCTCTTTAAAGAGGTTTTCTCTTTTATTGATTAGTGTTAAATCCCCGCTGCAGTCAGCGGGTCTTGTGGCTTTTGTGCGCCGCAGCAGCGGCTGCTGCTGTTAGCGTCATGGTGCTTGACAATTTGGCGAGGAAACATGGCATTAAAATCTCGCCAAATGTCCCGTGTTCAGTGGAAGACTGCAGCCTGGCAGTGGCCAAGGTGGTCGGAGCGGCTAGTGTAAGATCCGCCGCTAGAATGAACGGTGGAGTGGTGATCTTTGTGGACAGGGTGGAGAAAGCAAACACTGTAGTAACAAACGGTGTGGTCATAAAGGACACGTTTGTGTCCGTGACGCCCCTCGCTACACCAGCGAAAAAGGTGATGTTGTCGAATATCCCCCCGTTTATAAGTGATGAACTTATTGTGAAGGAGTTGTCCTGGTTTGGCAAAGTTGTGTCACCAGTAAAAAAGTTGCCATCAGGCTGCATATCACCTGAGCTGAGGCACGTTGTGTCGCACAGGAGGATGCTTTTTATGATTCTGAATGACAGGACCCAAGACTTGAAAGCCAATTTTAAGTTAAAGGATGATGGGTTTGAATACACTCTTTTTGCCACTACTGAGAGCATGAAATGTTTCGGATGCGGGGGGGAGGGTCACTTGGTTCGTTCTTTGCCCAGAACGGCCGTCCACTGCTGCTGAGCCCAGCGCAGGGACGAGTGGCGTGGGTAAAAGTGGCAGTTGCTCAATTTTCTGCTAGGGGAAGAAAAAATGTCAGTCTACTTGACCAGGAGAAACCAGATGGAAAGAGAAGTAACACAGGACCTGGTCAGTGTTTTTATCTCACTGGTTACGTGGTTAGGGCGAGGATTTGGATCGATTTTAGATTTCAAAAGGGAATGAAAAATGTGGACACTTTTGTGCAACAATGGTGTTTTAACGATGTTATTTGCTCAGTTGTCTTTTTGGTTTGGTTTTTGGGTAAGAATGCCCTTGTTTTTGAACCTCGAATGTCTGTTTGAAAACAACTGAATTGTTACTTGTTTTTAGTTTGTAAATAAAAGGGTTTTAGAAAAGTCAAAGTCTCTCTCTTTCTCTTTCTTATCTCTCTCTCTCTCTCTCTCTCTTTCGTGTGTTCGCACTACACACTCTACACACACATGCATATGTACACACACACACACACCCTCACACACACACACACCCTCACACACACACACACACACACACACACACACACACACACTCACGCACGTAGGCAGGCATGCACGCACGCACGCACACACGCACACACACACACACACACACACACACACCCTCACACACACACACACACACACACACACACACACACACACACACACACACACACACACACAGATCAAAATACCCATTTCCACCAACATTCATTAGATTCTCTATAAGATCTCTATATCTCTTATATAGATCTACAAGCTCACAACACGATGCAACGTGTTCTGAACTTGGCAGTGTGCAGTGGTGGACAAAAGTACTCACAATTGAAATTAAAGTATCAATAACACAATGTAGAACTCTGTTAGGTGAATGTCCGGTATTCAAAATGTACTTACCAAAATGTAATTACCAAATTAAGTTGCTGTGAAAGTGAGGTCTAGCCAACACCAACTCGGGATTCCTGGATCGCTGCCCTCCACAAATTCCTATCCAACATCAGGTTATTGAGCTCTGCAGTGTTGTTAGCCAAGCTGTCGCGCCGCAGCACGTCTACATAGGTGGTACGCTTCTTTCCCCTCCTGGCTTTGCCCTGGGTTGGCTCCCATAGGGTCAATGTACAGTACTTGCCTCAAGTTCTGCGTGCCTGACGCAGTGCCCTGCCAGCCTCATCCTTCTCTCTCTGACTTTGTCCGTGACCCGTGGTAGGTCCCCATATATTATCAAAATACCAAATAATTGGCATCAAAATATACTTAACCCATTCAGGACGGGAAACCCTTTTGGTGTTTTAAGCATTATGTTATACTTTATAGCTATTGAAAAATCGTGAAAATGTGGCGCAAATCTTTGAATATATATTCTTTCACAGCGAATGTTTTTAACTCAAAT
>NC_139716.1:3167891-3310391 GCF_964188405.1 Protomyctophum parallelum | reverse complement strand
AGAGGAATACAAGAAGGAGTTATCAGTTCTCAACTCATCCTGCAAGATACGCACCTAAAACTGTCCCTGTTTTTTATCTGTTGACAAAATTGTTAACATTTAGTCTTAGTTTTAGTCATCATAGCTTAAAGTTTTCATTTAGTTTCCCTGTAGTTTTCGTCAGTGAAAAAAGGCATAGTCGATGGACATTTTTCGTCTTGGTTTTAGTCGACGAAAACAACACTGGTACCCGCCCAGCGGCCCAGAGTGGGACCAGAACGACCACGCCCCCATGATGTTCATCACCCTGTGCCACCGCTCTACAGCACCGTCTGTTTTGTCAACATTTGTGAAATTCCTTTGAAAATACAAGCTCATAATTGTGAGCTTTGTAGATCGTCTATTTTCTAAAAGCCATCATTTTGCTCAAGGACCCCTGGAGGTCCCCCTAGCTGGAACCCCCTCAAAGACCCCTGGAGGTCCCCAGACCCCACTTTGAGAACAATACAGTAGCACCGTCCTCAACCATCCCAAACAACCACTGAAGTTTAGAACAATCTCTGTGGTCCTGATTCTTCAAAAACGAAATGCGCCAGAGTGTAACGGTGACGGAAACAGATATCGTATTTATCCGTCCGATCAAGCTACGTTGAGATGACGTGTTATTCAGAGAGTGGTGTGTACCACAGGTGCGCTGGCGTATCGCAGGTGTATGTCATACTGAAAGCAGCGGGTGCAAAGTGATCGGAAAAGCAACCGACAACCTCATCTGCATTGATCCACGCCCCATATCGACCATAAAAGGCTTCAAGCATGACTCAGCAGACAGCAGTTTGTCTGAGATCACAGCCGCGGTCACTGCTATATCCAAGCTTACAACAGTGCGTGCTCCACTGAAGCAATATAGGCTAATTATAATTTATTTAATTAAGTTCGGGACCAAGGCGGGTGCTCACTCACACCACACCTTTGCAGAGGTAAAACATGTCAATGCAAAAGTCGTCTTTTCAGAGAGAGAGAGAGAGAGAGAGACGAGAGAGGGAGGGGGGCTGCATGGGCCCTCGACACTGTTGCGCGATAAAGAACAGTAGCCCATACATTCATAAGTAAATATATTATAGGCCTGGGATCCTCTTGTCTGAAGAAATTATAATCCAGTGAGTTTATCCAGTGAGTTAAACTATTCTGTGTGTGGCATCCATGTGATCAATATCAATATACATTATTATAAATTCTGTCTGTCTGTCCGTCATGTTCACGAGTGGAGGTGAGCTGCATGGTTTAAAACTGATATGACTGGCCGACTTTCAAACACGCTGCATTCATTAGGCTATAAATGTGGTCTTCTATTTTTTATATAGGGCTAATTAGCCCTATTCATTTTCCAATGTGAATCGGATCGGCAGCACGCTGCTGTCTGCCCCCCGCCACACACACACACACACACACACACACACACACACACACACACACACACACACACACGCCTACTGCAGGCATTACTGTCTACACTAAACTATGTTGGATTCGTACAGTGCAGAATGCAGATAAGCCTATGTTCTTATTATAACTGTGAATTTGTTTTTTAACATGCAGTGTGAGTCCGCGAGATCCGATCTACAAGCTCACAACCGTTGCACTTCCGAGTAGAAGGCTGCCAGTGAGCTGCAGCCCCAATCGCGCATGATATAAATATCCTAATAAATAAATAGAAATGTGTCGTGCTTGCGGGGGAGTTTCTGTATGGGACTCTATCTATAGGCTAAACTTAATACAAGTGCACTCGGCTTTTATATATATATATATATATATATATATCGTTTTTTTATGTGCTGATCGACCAATATGTTGGGGACACATGCCTACATATTTTATCTGAGATTTGGGGACTATTTATTGATTCAGCATGAAGACTAAAGCCTTCTGAATAAATCTATATGCAAGTGTATGCTTCCGCAAATTTCTCCGCCACCTAAAGAGGTGGCGGAGGATTTAGCGGAGTTTCCGACGAACCAAAGACAGCGTCAAGTTCACGGCCATTTCCATGAATTCCAAATTAATGTGGGAAATCCACGTAAATGCCTTTCCGCTAGCGTCACGTCAATATATAAGCGGAAGCGCGTTGAAGAATCAGGCCCTGTGTGTGCATATTACAACCGAACTGCGTGCGTGTGTGTGTGCGCGCATGCGTGTGATTGATTGATTTAAGTATTTTTTTTGCAGAATTACACAACATTTCAAGCACAACTCAATACAAAAAAAAAACTACACTTGTTTGGTCCACCTCACCCATTTATTCCGTGAGATTAGACCATAGACCATTTCATGGTTTTATATATGAAAACATTCTCTGAGGTAAACGAGTTAGTGTACATTTCCCATAATAGCCTATAGCCACTATAATGTTTTACTTAATATGCTACTAGTACTGGCTGTGTTCTTCTTGGAAAATATAAAAATATACTTCTATAGCCTATACTCCTTATTTTACTTATATTGACCGTTGTGAATTAATTAGCAAACTGGACATTGTGACTGAATGTTTCCTTTACATCCTCGTGTGAAGTTTTTATTTGTGTTGTTTCCGTCGCATGCAGCTCCGTTTAGTTGTAGACCAAGAATGTTCCAAGAAATAACCTGTGTTCCAATATTGATCCAATGAAGTAATTATTTTAGTCAAAGCTCTTTTCATTGGTTAGCTCACACATGTTGTGAGTGATGCCATCGTGTTGTGAGCTCGTAGATTGGCTACTTGTTACACACATGTTGTGAGAAGGCCTGGAATGTCATCCTTTTAGGGGCAAGGCCACTTGGCCTTTAGTGTGGTCAACTTTTTGAGGGCACAAGGCTGAGTGCCAGTGCATGAAGGCCATCAATTAAAACAATGACTTTAAGTCCCCGGTCATAATTATTTTAGCTTAAATGTTAAGGATTATTTTTTTTGTCAAGGCAAACATTGGTTCTGAACAGTGCTTCTTAAATAAATAATCACAGCTTTAAATAACAAAATATAAGTAGCTACTGTTGTAAAATATTGTAAACATGTTTTGGGGTCCCAGTCCAGAGATGAAAGTCATAATGAAATGGCCTAGGACCCTGTCACCCTATAGGCTAATGCATATACATTTAATGTGGGGGTCCTTGAAATTTAAATGGCTGAAGATCACTGGGTTAAACTGTGAGTTAATTCACAGAAAATACAATGACAGCCTACATAACTTTTGGCTTGGTTTAGAAAAGCCTATATTTTGTGCTAAACTAATATATTGATGCAAAGCATTTCTCCATGTATAAATCTCCAACAGTGGAAAGCCCTTTAGTAGCCCAGTCAGTGAATACCCTATCTGAATCTGATGGTGGAAATTATTGTTTTATTTTTTATTTTTTTTACAAATACGGGTATAGGCTATAGATTTGTTTCAAAATCTCCAATGACTTTTTTACAATAATAAATTGATGCTGTTAGTTCTATATCAAGCCATTTATTTTATTTTAGGTCAGGGCCCTGGCTTTACCATAGACTGTAAAAAATATGGACAAAGCGTTCGCCGGGTCTGATATGGACGTAAAATGGAGCCAGTCAGTCCTTGTATTGTAAATCGCCATCTTTCTAGATCCGTTTTGGCCCAGCTGGCCATTGGCTGGCCCAGACAACGAGGCGGGACTTCCCCCCTTCTTCTCCGTTTGTTTTTATTTTGACTGAACGGGGGGGTGACTCCCGTTCATAGACTGTAACGGTAGCCACGCCCCTCAGAACATACGCAACTTTATGGTAATTCTTTTAATAAATGGGACCATAATTTTCCAAAAAGAATATTATGACATGAGAAATGAGACTTTAAACTAGTGGAAGCAGAAAGTATGCATGACCATGTTTATTAAGGTAATACAGTCTAGGTGAAGTTGGGCCCAAATACATGGACCTCTATGGGGATATGGGTTTTTTTGGGCCCAATGACAGCGCCACAACAGGCCATTATATGAACTTTCAGGATGTCCCGATTTCCTTAGTGGCTTCACAAAATATCTGTCTGAATGCCCCCCTGGGCATGCCCAGTAATAGTGTTAGATCTTTAACTCCTTAGAGCGTAATAGGAAACCAAATGGTCCATTTGGTTTCCTTTTTACTAGGGCTGTCACTAGGGCTCACGATTTGATTCGATGTTCGATTCGCTATCACAATTCGCCTAGTCCACGATTCAATTCAATTTTCGATTTGAAGCTCACGATTTGCTTCGATGTTCGATTCAATTTTTTCAATCAATTTTTTAAAAACCTCCTTTTTCAGCATTGAGGGCTATATAATTATAATTTAGGCCAATATCTTGGTTTTTAAAGAAAAACACTTGTTTCCCAATAAGTCACTTTTATTTTCTACAAAATCAGAATGAGGGATGACTTATTGACTTGTAACATTCGTGTTAAGCTCTAAGTATTAAGTAAGTAAAAGAAAGAAAAAAAAAGACATAGTAAATACAAAGTTCAACCAAACAATTACGTTATTTGGCAAATAACAAATAAATTATTCTACTTTGTAGAATGTTCACATTGTTTGAACAGGTAAGACTAAGAGCTCTAACAAACAAGAAGTGAATACTAAGTCATACTAGTATTATTCATTCACTAATTTTCAAATTCTTCTTTAAGAAGATGAGCATGTTCACATTTTCAGGATCGAGGGCATTCCTTTGAGCTGACACAATGTCCCCTGCTGTTGAGAACACTCTTTCACTGGGAACACTCGTTGCTTGAACAGCAAGATAACGCTTGGCTAGCTTTGCTAAATGTGGGTAAGACTGCTCTTTAGCTTTCCACCATTCTAGGGGATTTTCATCAATATCGATGACTGGGGCCATCTTGTAGAGCTGAATCTCCTCTTCCACAACTTGAGGCCATGGTGTGGGGGCACCAGTATCACTTCCACTGGTGTGTGAGGGTGTGCTGAAGAATTTGCCAAACAGTTCACCAAGTGCTGACTTCTTGGCTGGGGGAGCTGCCGCTCCAGTCTCCTCTTCTTCACCGCTCTGGCTGCTGTCTTCTCCAGAGGCCTGGGTCAACAAGGTCACACAAAACACAGAGAAAATAAATGAGAGGCTGCCATCCTGAGGGCCATTTGTGTTTTGTTGTGTTACTGCTGCTGTTAAAATGTTCTTAATTTATTTCTTAAAATGAATTAAATCACTTCAAATGGTCAACATTTTTGGTGTGCTGTCGAGAAATATTAAAAGGTTTTCTTCCCTAAATTAATTCTATCTAAGCAATAAGCATTATTACTTTTAATATTTTAAAGGGTCAATATCTTTGGTGTATCATGAAATATTAAAATCTTCTTAAATTAATTATTGTTACATTAATTGATCACATACCTGTCTGGGCTGCTGTTCCAAGATTTTCTCAGTCAGACTCTTGAAGATCTCACGCCGAGAGAAGTCATCTAGGTGGGCTAGTGACTTGAACCTGGGATCTAGTGCAGTGCTCTCATTCAGGAACTGTTGAAGTGTTGGGTCGGAATACCTCTCCTTAAAGTTACCTGCTATAGCAGATTTAACCTCCCTCACAGTTGCTTTATCTGTGCGATTGATTGTCATAGATGTCAGGACTTTGTGATGGAGGGGAAGGACCATAGAGACAGTGGGCAGCTGTGCAGAACTCAGTGTTTTGGTGATTATTGACAGGGGCCTCAGTACTGGAATCACCGCATCTATGATTTTAATATCTTCATCAGTGAGGGTGATGAGGTCCTTTGCATTCTTCTTCACGCTGTCCTCTGTGAGTGCAGCATAAACTGCAGCTTGCTGCTCTATGTAGCGCTCTAACATTTCGTAGCTAGAGTTCCACCTTGTCACTACATCTTGAATTAGCTTGTGAGGTGGAAGATTGAGACCCTTTTGTTTGGCTTCAAAGGCAGCTGCTGCAGTTGTACTGCGGTGGAAAAAGCCTACTATCCTCCTGACTTTGCCCAGAATAGAGGCCATGTCTTTCACTGCCATCCCCTTCTGTGTAGCCAGATTCACTGTGTGTGCAACACATCCTATACATGGTGACATTCCAGCCGCCTTTGTGGCATTGGTTATGTTTTTTGCATTATCTGTTGTGATAGGGATCTTGACATTGGGTCTGTCTAATTTCCATTCAAATGCAGCTTTCTTCAGGATATTAGACAAATTGTCACTTGTGTGGGATTCATACATTGGGAGTGTTTGAAGTACAACATTTTCCATCTCCCACATGTCACTGATGTAGTGTGCTGTTATGGTGATGTAACTCTGTGTTGCTCTCGAGGTCCACCCATCTGTTGTTAGTGCAATTTGATCTGCATGGCTCAGCCCTTCAGTGATTTGTGCCCTCACTTTATCATACATGCCAGGCAACACACGTGTGGTCATATGCGACCTGCATGGAATTGTGTAACGTGGTTCTGCAACTCTCATTAAATATTGAAAGCCAGCGTTTTCCATCATTGAAAGTGGTCGCATGTCTGCAGCAATGCAGACCGCAATTCCGTGCGTTAATTGTTTTGCACGGGGCGAATTAGCTGGGAGCTTTTCTCTATACGAATCTGGAATTGTTGGCTGTGTTGTTGTCTTTGTACCATCGTTGGACTTGGACAGATCGATTTCTTTATGATGCCTGCTAAGATGCTGGCCCATATTTGAAGTGTTGCCTTTGGGATACGGCACTCGTTTGGAGCATAAACGGCAAACTGAAGCCGTTTTGTCAACGATGCGTCGTGTGCCATTATAACTCACTGGGAAGCCAAAATATTTCCACACTTTTGACTTGAAGGAAGGTGGGGGGTTTTCCAATTCTTCTTTCCGTGTATCATCGTCGGACTCGTCGCTAGTGTCTACAACAGCACTGGCCATGGTGAAACGCAACAGCGGTCTCGTTCTCTCACTTTTCTGTCAACTCCTCTCTCCTCTCTCTCTCTCTGTGTGTGTGTGTGTGTGTGAGACTGACTGACTGTGTTTGTGTGGCACGGCTCCAATACAGCTGGTTTTTCGTCTCTTTTTTTTCTCCCCCAGCGGAAGCACGCATGCGCGGAATGGCCCGGCCGCTCGCGGAAGTAAAACATCGCGAGACGGTGCGTCATTTCGATACACTGAATCGAACGTCAATTTCGATTCAATTTCGATTCGTATCGAGAATCGTGACAGCCTTACTTTTTACACAGAATTTAATTATTGTTAAACATCTGCATTACTTAATTTACAAGAACGTCTACGTACACGATTAGAGAATGTAGAAGAATTGTTATTTTAACCAATGTTTGCCTGTTGTCTCTTATTGTGGACAAAATCTTGTCCAACGGCAACAAAATCTTCTTTAGTTTTGGGTCTGAGAGAGAGGTGTCTCAAATGGTGGTCCGTGGCTCAAATTACGAATAAATAATGGGCCTTGATATGAAAAATGGGTTGAAAACCACTGCTCGAGTGAAATCTATTGTCACTGTTTTTTACAGTCTTGTCATAGACAGACTGTAAAACCGCTGTTTGGCGCCATCTAGTGTTCACCAGCAGACACTGTCTGAAGATTATCATGGATGGTATCAATGCTTCTCAAACCTTTTCAAGTCAAGGACCCCCACATTTATGTATACATTTAACCATCATTATTATTAGTATTTCTTAATGCTGGTGAGCCACTGGAACCTCCCTAATGACCCCTGGGGGTCACCGGACCCCACTCTGAGAAACACTGGCATGAATAATACACCTTCATGCGTCCATACTGGTTTTAAATAGACCGTTTATTCAAATATGTATTCAAAAATGCATGAAGCATAACATTGCTATGAGAAAGAATCACAAATCAACTACTTTCAACTGTTCCTAACCATTTTGTTTTATTTTCTTTACTAAAGCATGGACTTTTACTAGTAACAGAGTATAGGCTATGTTAATATATCACTACTTTTATGCTACTTAAATAAAACGTTTATCATTTATTCGTGATCATTTAATTGAATATAAAAAGCTTTTGATTGCAAGCTAACTACTTCCACTACTCACCTTTTAATTTCTACTATGAGAGAGAGAGAGAGAGTCTGTGTGTGTGTGTGTGTGTGTGTGTGTGTGTGTGTGTGTGTGTGTGTGTGTGTGTGTGTGTGTGTGTGTGTGTGTGTGTGTGTGTGGCAGGCAGGCAGGCGCGCACCTGCCTGCCTGCCTGCCAGCTGCACATGCGTGCGGCTTGTGAAGATTCCATACAGGTGCAGATGATGATCAGTCGTCTTGATTGAAAACAATTGTCTTGATTGTACAGTACATTGTCAGCATCCAGTGGTGTATACACCCGATCCCCCGGGTCGTCCTATTGTTGCCCAAACTAATTCTTTGTTGGTTCTGAACTTGTTGACTACTTCCCAAACCCTACATACATTCATTACTAGTCCTGGTCCAGGGCTTACAGCGAGTCTCTCTCTGACGCCCTGTGGAAGTCCCTTCCAGAGCCCTCTAGCGATTTTCTCACTCCCATGCGAGTGTTTACAATTCCCAGCAAATAAACTAAACGACGTGACTACTCACCGAAACAAAGCCTGCTAGACCTTGGTAAAAGTCTATTCTCGGAGCTGGGAAGCGTCTCAGGTCCCCAGCTTCTCTCTAAAATGCACTATTTTAATCATTAAATAATATGAATCCAACCAGATCGGCGCAGGCAAAGCCCGGAAATGCCGTAGTAGAATAAATGACTCTGCCCGGTAAATTCAGGGTACATTGCGTTATTAAAATGGCACAAAGTCCCTTTTTGTAAATAAGTGAGGGCGTAATATTAAAGATATGCTTGTCCATGCAGACCAAAGGCCTTTACAGGCCAGCCAGACACTGCTAGACCCGCTACCCAATGGCAACTACGGACTATCGCTGTGGCAGTTGCACTCAATGCAACAACACTTATAAAACTGATCATTTTTGCCACCCCCGTTCAAGCAAAGTGTTTCCCATTAACTGTGTCATAACGTGCGCTTCCACTCATGTTGTGTATATGCTGTGCTGTCCTTGTGGTTTAGCCTATGTGGGCAAAACCACTAGGAAATTAAAACAAAGAATACGCAAGCATAAAAGCTCTATACGGAGAAATGATAGAGACTACCCATGTGGCGGTACATTTTAATGATCAACAAGACAATCAACATGACATTTCTTCACTACGCTTCTGCGGCATTGAACAAGTTGATCCGCCACATAGAGGTGGTGATCATGATTTGCTGTTAAAAAAGACGTGAGGCGTTCTGGATCTTCACACTACAAACATTGGCACCTAGAGGTCTTAATGACGAATTGCTATTAAATGTCATGCTGTGATCTTAGTTTATCCTTCAGATTTTCTCCTTAGCGTTTTTAACTTATTGTAATGTTGGTTACTTTCTTTTTGTACCTGTTCTTACCTTTTGTAAACTGTTCCCTTTTTCTTTTACGTTTTTCATGAAGTTTCACCCTGCAAAATGTTTGATTTATCATCATGATCTTTGTATACCCTATTATTTAATAGTGTTACCTAATGTATACTGTCATGATTATTAACATGGATTATTATGATTTTCTTTTTTCTTTGCACTGGTGTATTGAGCTTTTATATGACTGTTTATTCTCATTTAACCACATGAGAGTACCTGTCACCTTAAGTGAGTGATGTCAAACAATATCTAGCTCAAGTGGAGTGTTTTTTCATTGGTTAATTTTTTTTTTTTAAACAACACACGTGTTGTTCAGTCACATTGATTCATGGGAGGAAACCTATTCTAAAAATCCAAATCCTCTCAAATGGAGTTAGGTGGGTTCTTCCGGACAGCAACAAATGATATGGTGATAACCCCACGCCCAATATAATCATATGTGAACTGCCAAGTACTTGGAATTGTTGGAGTTGAGGCATTACATTTAGTTTGACTCGTTTCCACATCATTTTTTTTTTAAATAGCAGATCTATTTACAGAGAAAGGAGGGGTGTTACAAGCTCGTAACACGAGGCGCTACAAGCTCATAGATTGGCTCATAGATTGGCTATTCTCACATTTCCTTAATAGTACCTTTGATGCAGAAATACATTTTTTTTTTTTTGTTATTATAAAGGTCTTATAAAAGTCCTTAAATTTGACAGTTGACTTGTTGTCACTTAACCATCTGTGGACATTTTGTAGCTCATCATTCTTTACAGAGAGGAACAAACTTCTAAGTACTCTCCCGGAAAGTATCTTTGTACAAAAACAAAAACAAAGGACATTAGCAGGACATCAGGTCAGTTAATCAGTTAATGTGCAGTAAAAATATAAACACGTTATAAAGAGAACTCTTTCAACCATTTGGAATCTACCAGAAACAGAAATAAAAAAGTACAATAAATCACACACATCCACTAACTTAAAGCCAGATGCCGGGCCGAGGTATGGTGACAATAGAACAAAAAGTAAGGTCCGCTCACTGAGTAATGCTCCAAAGCTTTAAAAATATACTTATATTTCCACTTACACCATAGTGGACATATGACGTTAAGAGCCTCGCAGCTCTTCATCAGACAGATTTATTTTTTAAATAAATAGGATTGGTTAAGTGCTTTAAAAAAAAAAACAAGTTTAGTTGATGTGCAAATATATTACTTGGTTGCAGGTTTTATACTCCAGCAGCCATTTGTTTAAAGTTGATGCTTAAATGAAGTAAAAACACATAGATTCATACAGCTATTTATTCATGTATTAACCAACAGGCCAGTTGTGAACACTTCATTACATGCATGATATGATAGCCTGTTGCTCATGGGCTTGAGAGTGAGGAGTGGGTACAACCTACTCAACAGGAGCAGGTAACGGTTCAGTGCTCTGCTCATGGACACGCTCCCAGCTAACGCAGGGGACATCAGGGATCGAACCGGGAACTGCAGGGCTATATGAGTGCTCAGATGGTTCACAACAGAAGTACTTCAGACATGGTTTGACCACAGAGTAGCTCTGCTTATTAGGACTGAGCAGCGCTAGACAGAGAAGGGGGGATAGAGAGGGTAGGAGCAGAGAGAGGAGAAAGAAGAGATCATTTTTAACTTAGAGTAGAATAATTCAACCTTTTGAGGTCAGCAGTAAGCCCTTATTTTGAAGAGCCACCAGCTGATTTGGTGAACCAAAAGTAACAATCAATAATTTCCGGCAGCAGACGCTAGATATACTTTCACTTAGATAAGGTTTAAAACCATCTATGTTCTGTATGATCACCTCAATCTGAGCTTCAATTCCAAGAAAAATGCAGATAAAGATCGTCACTAAAAATACTGTGGATGGAGGGAAAGTTGGGAAACTATTCACTGAAGTCACAACGTGGAAGCAAAGCGCTACCAGGCGACGGAGACGCCAAGAACCGGTAGAAATAATGCTAGCGATGCTCGATGCATTATAAACTAGAAAAAGTGCCCTTCTGGGCACAGGTCTCCACCAGGAGGATAGGAGTGTGTGTGTGTGATGTTTGGCAAAAGGTTTAGGAGCAATATAAGTGTGTGTGTGTGTGTGTGTGTGTGTGTGTGTGTGTGTGAGACGCGGCTTGGCCTGTTGTAGCGCCACCATAAGGCTGATTTGAAAACTGTCAAGTGGCATTTCTTCCAAAGCCTAGTGGGAATGTGTTTTACATATGTCGGCCTCCTGGTGGCGCTATAAAGAGCAGATGTGAAAAAATCCAGGCAACGGTTTTTCGTTGGCCTCTAGGGAGTTGACATACAAAGTTATCCACAGATCCGTGCAGTTAGTAAAAACACTTTTCGGATTTGCAGCATTTTGTTTGAAACTGAGCACTCCTGCGAACTTTAGAAGCCAATCTTAGCCAATCAGGATGGAGTCTGAGAAATTTGAAATAAATGTTTCGTTGCATGGCTCTAGAGAGACTGTGTACCAATTTGCGTGATGTTTGGACAAAATCTGTAGGTGTACTGTCCAAAAACTTGTTTCCTGGTGGCGCTATAACAGGCCGTTCTGGAAGTTTTGGGGCAGAGGTTCATCGTTGGCATCCAGGGAGTGTGTGTAAAAAACTTGGCATCGACCGGGTTAACGGTGCCGGAGATTAGCTGTTCACAGACGGAAGGACGGACGGACGGACGGACGGACGGACGGACGGAGTGCAAAACATACTCTCTCCCCATGCCTTCGGCCTGGTGGAGACAACTAATAACTTATCCAATGTCGTTGTAGGCGATCTGTGACGTTTAATAAAACTCGTCCAATGTCCTCCTTAGCAGAAAATGAGTTAACATAATGTGGTGAAATGTTTACTGATTGATTGATTGATTGATTGATTGATTGATTGATTGATAATGACACGTGAGGTGAGTTGCCATGAATTCAACACATATACTGTACCTTTGCATAAAAGCAAGGCCACACCGATGAGGATGATGATGACGCTGATGGTGCTGATGAAGATCCCGAGCCAAACCCACCAGGGAAACTGTCCAGCTGTGGAAAGCTCTAGAGAGAGACAGAACGACAGATGAAGAGGAGGGAAGAGAGAAATGAAAGATGAAGAACAGAGGTTCAGTCATCCATCCTCCTTACGGCTCCATGATCGACTATTGTTTGTAACTGAATCATCAAAAACTCTGTGAATGATACTCATACAGTTGCTGACGCACGCACGCACGCACGCACGCACGCACGCACGCACGCATGCACGCTCAGACAGACAGACAGACATCATATGCCATTTATTATTATAACAGGTGCAATAACAGGCCGATGTGAAAAATATTGGATAGAGGTTCTGCTCTGGTGCCCAGGGAGTGTGCGTGCACGCCCATCGGTTCAACGCTGCCGAGATTAGCTGTAGACAGACGGACAGGCACGCACGCGCGCACGCACACACACACACACACACACACACACACACACACACACACACACACACACACACACACACGCACACACACACAACACGGTTACCTACCTTCTTCAGAACCACTGTCAGAACCACTGTCCAACAGAAGTGCCAGCTCACCTGAATCAACAAGAAATATACCAGAATTAAACCAGGACTGATTTAAACACAACAAACAAAAAATGTACTATTTTTCTGCATTCTTGAGACAACTGTTCCCTACAGTCTAAAATACATATATTCCTATCTGCCTGTCAAACCTACCTACCTTGAACCTTAAATTATGACATGGTTACTTACCTTCTTATGTTTCCCGACATATTTGTCAGTTCACCCAAATTAACAAGAAATTGAAACCATGACTGATAAACACCTTTCTATTGCAAATGCATGCTCTCTATAATTAACTTAACTTTCTATTTCTGTGTCAATGTAGGTAGACAACAATAACAACAATAACAGTGTGGTTACGTACCTACCTTCTGTAGAACCACTGTCTGAGTCATGCTCCTCTGAATAACAAGAAATGCCAGAAATAAACCAACACTGATAAACACAACCACAATACACTTGTATTTATTTTGTCAGCATTCTTTAAACAATGTTATTTGATGACAAGATTCAATCTCACACTTCTCATCCTGTTTTTCCTGCTCCTGGTTGACTATACAATATATTGTCGCTGTCCGGCAGAATTCAGCTAACTCATTTTATTCTGTTTTTCATTAATTGATTGATTGATTGAAGTAGGCATATTAACAGTTTGGAGAATTACAGTACATTTCAAGCACAACTCAATACAAAACTGTTAACTTGCCACTTGTGATTTGGGTGCAAAGTTTCACAACTTTTCGAGTAAGTTACGCGGCTCAAAAACACAATTCTTTCGGGGGAATAAAGAATGATAATAATAATAATCATTACGATTTCAATAGGGCCTCACACTTTTAGTGTTCGGGCCCTAATAATAATAATAATATGTCATGAGACCTTTAAATTAACCTTTAAATTATTTCACAGTATAAGTGTCTTACCAACAACGAGTTGAACAGTGAATTCCTTCTGGCAGTCAGGAAGGAAGCATGTGTAGATTCCTTCATCAGATGAATTCACTCCAGAGAGTTTGAGGGACACGTTGCCTTTCTTCACTTCACCCATGAAGAGGGATGTTCTTCCGTCATAGGAAGGATTCTTGGTATCCTTAAACTCTTGCCCGTTCTTTTGGAAATACACATACTGGTCTCGGGGAAGGTCCAACCGGGACCACTCGACAGTCATCTCAGTGTGGTCCGTGGTGGGATCGACCTGACATGGTAGAACAGCGTCACCTCCAACAGGTGTTGTTACCGTCAGACAATTCCCTGACAAGACAAGATATCCCCAGACATCCAGGTGTTACAGCAGCAAAAGCGCAGGACAGGTACCTCTGGTAAGATAAAATACAATGGAATAATATAAAATGAAAAATAGTTCCACTGAGAAGTGAATGAGCTCAACTGATATCACACGTTTACAAATATTGTTTTCATATGTACTTTTTCAGGAAAGGGAAGACAAACACAGCGATAGATAGAAAGAAAGAACAATGAAATCAGTTCAGATATTACAATATTCCTGATTAAATAAATAAATTGAGGTATCACTGGCCGGTCAATGACAGCTATTTAATTTCTAATACATTAGCCAGCATGTGTAATGAAGACTATTGTGGCAGAGTAAAAGTACATCATTTGAACACACAGGGGCAATATTGGACAAATAGAGCCACATGATTTGTCAAAGGCTGCTTCACCCATGTGTGTACAGGCATATATATAGACATAGATACCGCATTGGCCAGTGCCACTGCTAATTGGAGCAATGCATCAATGTGGCTGCCATGTTGGCAGGGGCAAGCCATACCACTGGCCCTAATGCATTGAAGCAGGAGGGCAGGAGGTCTCTAGCATGGTTTTAGTAAGTAAGTAGCCACGAGGCCCATAGGGCAGGAGCCTATCTCCTGTTTCTATAGCGTGAGGCAGCTTGATGTACAAGTACACCCCCTGGACATGATGCTAGAATGTCACAGGGACTTACCCCCAATCCAACCCTTGATGCTGAGTGTCAAGCAGGGAGGCACTGGGTCCCATTTTTAGAGTCTTTGGTATTACCCCGGCCGGGGATTGAACCCCGACCTCAATTTAGTTTTGGAGCCAGAAGGGAGAAGAGTTTGGGACGTGTGGATCGAGCGCTGTCCCGGCGTCCTACTCTCAGGGCGGACACTCTAACCACAAGGAGCTGAGCTGGTAGCAGCATGATTTTAATAGTGCAGAAATATCCTACTTCAATAGACATATAGTTATCCACAATTCTATTGAATCAGGATTCAGGAGGCCTCTCTACACATGCAACAATCATGACATAAGTTATAATGCAATTAATGCATGCATGCAGGGGTGGACTGGCCACAGGTCGTACTGGGCATATGGGCCGCGACCGTTGGGGGCCGCTCAAGTTATGATATGATATGATTTACATTTTTGCCATTCTGCCAGGGCCACCATGATAATTTCACTGTACCTGTATCAGTGAGTGACAAATAAACCCTCTATCTGGAATCATTCTTGTGAGAGAGCAACAAAGGGTTGTGTCGTTGTCTGTTGGTTTGTATCATTTATGTTGTTCTGTAAATGTGGTGGTATTAGGTCTTGTTTGTTTGCGTGTGCCTCGACGGAGCGGGCGGTACAGTTTCTGCTATCTGCGCGCTGGTTGTGGTCTGGGCCACATTCGTCGCAAAAATGACCGGGCGGATTATTAGTCCCAGTCCAGCCCTGCATGCATGATTACTGAAGCAGTCTCTCTACTTACAATAATCATATCTCATAATTAATGTATGAGCTGTAAGCTGGAGGGCGATTTCTCCGCTCTTACAATCACAGGAAATGCCTTGTTTGTATAAAGGCAGTCAGGAAATACTCTCTTGTAGAATGTATTCTGCAGTGACATTGTTATTAAAACTGTTTAATGTCTATGGTGGTCTTGTTGTCATGGTTTTCATAACAAGCCATGTAAGGGCAACACACCGATTTTCAATGTCATTCAGTGCATGTTAAAACCCATTTTGGGGCGGGAACCCCTTTTGGTGTTTTAAACATGTTATAATTTAGCTATTGAAAAATAGCAGATCTACAAGCTCATGCTACGAGCTTGTAGGTCTGCTATTTTTGAAACATCGTGAAAATGTGACACAAATCCTTAAATATATATATTCTTTCAGAGTGAACGTTTTTAACTCAAGTCTTTGCTTCTGGGGGGGGGGTCCCTGGAACAACATATTTTCAGATGAGGGTCGCTGGCCTAATTACATATATTTTCGGGGTGAAACTGACACATGGGACAACATGGGTTTTTCAGAAAACTGTCAGGATTTAGAAGATATTTTTAGAATCTGATCTCAGGTCTAAATGGGTTAATTTTGCAGTGTAATTCACCTCCAGTGTAGCACAGCAGACACAGAACTGGAATTAGAAGGTGACCTGAAGAATGTCTCTGACTGTAGACCACGTGTGGCCACAGCATCTTCATACCTAAAAACGATGAGAAAGAAAGAAAGAAAGAAAGAAAGAAAGAAAGAAAGAAAGAAAGAAAGAAGCTCCATTCCTGTGTATCATCACAAGGTCAGCTGGGGACCACCTGGAATCCTCTCAAGGACCACACTGGTGGTCCCCGGACCACTGGTTGAAAACCTCTGCTACAGTCCACTCTGTTTTCTCATCATGTGACCTGTCTAACCAAAAGGTTTATCTGAATGGTGCTCCCAGCAGGCTGCCATTGGTAATGGTATCACATGGGACGAGTGAATCACGTTTCTTTTTTTTCTTTTTTTTTTATCCCACGATTTTGTAACCCAGTTTTCTTTTCACCCAGTTCCAATTATCTAATGTAATCCTGGGCGCTACACTTCCTCTGCCAACCTGGGGGGGCAGCGGACTGACCTCATGCCTCCTTCTATGCATGAGGAGTCCAAGCTGCTTCTTTTCACCTTACAGAGGGGAATTTCCCTGGCCGGACGTAGCGCGTGGAAGGGACACGTTATTCCGACCAGTTCCTTTCCCCTCCATCAGGCGCCCCGGCTGGCCAGGGGGAGGTAGTTTTAGAGACCACGATTACGGCATGTTTTTGTGAGGGTATCTACCCTAGGGGACACAGGGAGAACATGCAAACTCCACACAGAAAGGCCCTATCGCGTTGAATCACGTTTCTGCCAGAGTGCCGGCGTCTCAACCCCCATAGTCCCTGCAGGGGTGACGTTCCATCCACATGAATGTAAACAGCATATATAAGCAAATAACATTATACAGACTGTCCCATTTCATATATGGGCAATACAAATGTGATCAATAACTCAATACTTTATGAAATAATAGCCATTACAGCTGTTAAATAATAGTAATAGTAAATATCAATAAATACAGTAGGCTACTTGATGTAGTTTAGTAGTACTTTACACCACCGACTGTAACTCACCTATAGGCTAGTTGACTTCTCCTCTCTGCATCCAGTGGAACTGTAATCTGGCAAGACAGATCTGTTTGTATTTCTAAAAAAAAAATTATCTTTTTTTTCTTTTGCTGTTTTTTTTGTTTGTTTTTTGTATTTTACCAAATGGGTTCTCTAGGTTCCATAGTTGCCACCCAGACTGGTGGAACTGAAGAATGAAAGACAGAGGCAGGGAAACCAGTGTGCTTTATAACTGGCCCAGTACAGCTGTAACATGACCTGCCTCCCGACTCCCTGATCCCTATGCACTTATTAACCACACACACACACACACACACACACACACACACACACACACACACACACACACACACACGCTCGTGCTTTGGAGTAGATTAGGCCATTTCCAAGAAAAGAGTCTCCCCGACACAAGTGAAAGTGAAAGTAAGCAGCTGCAGCTTGCTGGAAAAAAAATCTGCCACTTTAAACTCCTAAATCTGTGATGATGTAACAAAGTGTTTCTTTATTCTTTATCGTTATTATTTCTTGTTGTGTTTTGCCACCTATCAAAGTCCTTCATACATTTAGCTAGAAACACTCTCTAGATATTGTTGGACTTGCTTATGACATGTCAGCTATCACTGGCTCCACCAGGCCGAAGGAGGCCAGAGCAGAACCGTGGCATTGCATTTTTCACATTGTGCTGCTGTAGCGCCACCAGGAGGCCGATTTTAGCAAAACCCGATTTTTGGATATTTCTTCTACGGACTTTGTCCAAATATCACACAAATCGATACACAGCATCTCTATAGTCGTGTGATCTGTCCGATTTGTCATATTCCATCCTGATTGGCTATAAGATTGGCTTCCAAAGTGGCTCGTTTGGAACAAAATGCCTCAAATCATGAACACAGCGTGCGATTGCCGTGAAACCTCATGGTGGCACTATAACAGGCCAATTCACGTTTTACCTATAACTGGACCGATCGGCGTGAAACTTTGCAAACACATACTCCTATAGGCTAAGAAAAAACCCTCAAATTGGTTAGTTTTTTGCAAAACAGATTTTATTATATAACTCCTTCAGATTTTTGCATATCGGTACACATTATCTCTGTAGTCATGCGATCAACAAGGATCTGTCGATTATTTTTCATATTCTATCCTGATTGGTTAAGATTGGCATCCAAACTGTTTGTGGTCCGTTTTGAACAAAATGCCCATGCAGGGCAGTGGCAAGTATACTTTAGACTAGGCAGGGGTTGAAGCATGTGTGTGCATACGTGTGCATGTGTGTGCATGCATGTGCGTGCGGGATTATTATTATTTTCTCCATGTATCTGTACACACAACTGTGTAACAAGACAACTACACATTTTGATCATGACGGCAGACAGTTTCTGCCTGCAGTGCAGAGTGTAGTACAACTCTGTAGGCAACATTAGCCAGCAGGCTAAGGGAGGATGAAAGTTTTGCAACTTCTCACTTTGGGCACACAGAGCCTGCAGGCACCATGCGCACATTGCGTACAAATAAATCTGTGATTTAAAAAATAATGGTGACTCGTAATATATCTGCTCGCTGGCAGGTACCGAGCAATCTTCGTTCCTACTCTCACCTATGGTCATGAAGCGTGGGTCATGACCGAAAGAATAAGGTCGCGAATACGTGGCCGAAATGAGTTTTCTTCGACGGGTGGCTGGCATCTCCCTTAAGAGTTAGGAATTTCAGTCACGCAAGAGAGACTGGGAGTAGAGTCGCTGCTTCTTCGCCTGGAAACGAGCCAGCTTAGGTGGTTCGGGCATCTGGTTAGGTTGCCTCTCGGGCGTCTCCCTAGGGAGGTCCTCGAGGCACGTCCCACTGGTAGGAGACCCCCGGGCAGACCGAGCCGCAGATGGAGGGATCACACTGACTCACTGGCCTTGGAACGCCTCGAGATCTCCCAGGAGGAAGTCACTAATGTTGCTCTGGAAAGGGATGTCTGGAGTTCTCTGGTGGAGCTGTTGCCCCTGTGACCCGACTAAGGATAAGCGGTTGAAGATGGGGCTAAATATGTATTTCTTTACAGCATTTTATGTTGATTTATTTTTTATTATGATTTACTATAGTCTCATCTGGCCACTAAAGATCATGGGAACTACTGGTGTGAAGGAGGAAATGAAAAAGTGACATATTGAGCCTATACAACACACAGTATGGGAACCTCCCAGACAGTACCTCTACCTCCACACCAGTAGATCCCATGATCTTTTGTGGCCAGGTGTAATTTCCTGGGGTCTAGTAGGATTATAGTAAATAATAAAATCTTGTAAAGAAATACATATTTATCCCCATGTTCGAATGCCCCACCCCCCCCTGTCAAAAATCACTAAAATGAAGAGAATAAGGTATTTCCTGAGAAACAGGGAGAGACAGTTTGATAAGGTTTGGCTGCCCCTTGTCCATTACGTGAGTAGAAACGATTAATAGACAGGATACCATTGATATGGTTGACTGTACGCCATTTTCTTTTCAGATGTTTTCCATGAGCTTTCTATCATCTTATATAGTATGCAGTGTCACTGAGCAGTATGGGTGGGAGGGTTAAGGGATTTCTTTCTCTTTTTTGTCTTGTTTATTTTTTTCTTTCATTTTGTTTCATAACAAAAAATATTTCATATCATAATGTTTGTAATAATCTGTAAAAATCTGTTCAATAAAAACATATTTGACAAAAGAAATCACTAAAATGGCTAAAACCAAAGAAAGCAGCAAGTGAAAAATAAATTAACACTCATCTTTTACTTTCTCTAATAACAACCTAAAACATGAACCTTGGTTGAAAAAGACTAAAGTTGTCCTTTATATACCAGTAATAACAACTAACTCTGACATTTGTTTTTGTGGCTTGCAGGGCACGGCAACTTGTGGGGCCGGGAGCAAGAAAGCTTTTTCAGGGACACAAGCAGCGTCCTAGCAGCAGAAAACATGGATTTCATTTAAACATGTGGCATCTTAAACTACAGTATTACTACAGTAGTTCTACAGCGTGCTAGCAGCAGAAATCATGTATTTCATATTTCATTTCAGCATCTTAAACTAGATGTTTTTTAAAATACAAACTGCAGTTGAATAGACAGCAGCATGGCAGTGTCCTGATACCGATACAGCCGTGTGTGTGTGTGTGTGTGTGTGTGTGTGTGTGTGTGTGTGTGTGTGTGTGTGTGTGTGTGTGTGTGTGTGTGTGTGTGTGTGTGTGTGTGTGTGCGTGCGTGCATGCGTGCGGCCGTGCGTTTGTGGGATGGTGTGTGTGTGTGGGATGATGCTTCAAAGTAGATCAGACCATTTCTCAGAAATCTCCTGACACAACTGAAAGTGAAAGTGCGCAGCTGACCTTGACTCTGTGTCTATGATTGATTAAATGTTCAGTGTTCCTTACACAACACCACTCGAGTCAGAGGTCAAAGGTTTTTATAACCTTTATTATTTATATTTTATAGTCGTTTCCACATGTAGACATATAGGGCTGGGACGCAAATCGGTGACCTATTTGTACTCTATATATAGCCACTAAACTATGGCTGCTCAAGTTTCAACATGCTTTATTATTATGTAGACTAACCTGTCTAATGTAATCTCTCAAGACTGATTCAGAGCTGGGTGATGGGGCCTTTTTCATACATTCAAGTAAATTCAAACAATATTAAAAAAAAAGATTTAAACAAATGCAACTTTTAAGCAGAAGTGAAAAATAGCCAATCTACAAGCTCACCACGCGTTGCGGAGAGCAACGTGTTGTGAGCTTGGCTATTTTCACCGGTTTGGAAACCACTACCCTAAATTAACTCAAAATATGGGTTGTCCTTGAGTCATGTTTGTATGTCGAGGACCACAACGAGAAAAAAATAAAAATAAATAAACTAAACCACATGGGTGGACCACATTGTAGCCCTCCTGCCCACACACCATTACCTTTGTTGTAGCTTCCTCCCCCGTCACTGCATCAGTCGACCACTTTCTGGGTAAGATGCGACCTCTTCCTCTCCACCACGTCGTCACTAAAGGTCTCATAATGAATTGTCTGCCAGTCAGTCAGTGAGCAGCAGCAACACAGGATGGAGCAAACATCGCTCTACCTTCTACTCTGTGAGTAGAAACACTCAATTATACTCAATTATCGTACTCACGTAGGGCTTTGCAGTCCCGCCCCCTTTCAGAGCGACGAGGGCACCAGTAAATAATTCCCCATTAATTTCCCCCATAGACGTTTCAAAAAGTCTTAATTTAAAGACATTGAAAGAGACGGAAAAAGGGCAGGGTACAACACTTATTTTATTTTTTATTTTTTATGTGTTTATTTCATGATTTGTCAGCTCGGCTGTTGGCTCTGTTTAAATAAAGACTTTTTGAAATGTCTATGGGGAAAATGAATGGGGGATTATTTCCTGGTGCCCTCGTCGAGACTGTGACGCTCTATAGAGTTCGGGTAGAGTGTGTGTGTGTGTGTGTGTGTGTGTGTGTGTGTGTGTGTGTGTGTGTGTGTGTGTGTGTGTGCGTGCATGTGTGCATGTGTGCGTGCCTGCCTGCCTGCCTTCCTGCACGAGTGCGAGTGTGTGTTCTGAAAACCACCTGGACATCAGTACGTTTTATGCTCTCTCTCTCTCTCTCTCTCTCTCTATTTCTCTCTCTCTCTCTCTCTCTCTCTCTCTCTCTCTCTAGTTATTTTCATGGTGAGTGTCTCAGCAGAATTTCCAAACAGTGGTGATGACATGAGAGGTAAGTCTGTTTGGCTTCTACTGACCTGATGATCAAATTATCCACAACACTGAAATCAGGGAATAACAAGCAATATATATGTTTTTAACACACAGTACCTGCATCCTCCTATATCTCTGTCTCTGTCCCACAGCCTCTCTCAGACCCAGGCCTGACAGATCTCAGTTCTTTAAATATGAGTCTGTCTTTCTGAGCTGTGAGGACGGACTGTCTGACTCTGCTGTGTGGAGACTGAAGAGGACCAGCATCCACAACATCACCTCAGAGTGTAGTGATGGTCGCTGGGGGAGGATGAACAACACAGGATGCTTTGTCAGGTCCATGCAAACGTTTGACAGTGGAGCTTACTGGTGCGAGTCTTCAAAGGGGAAGAGCAACCCAGCGCATTTCACTGTGACTGGTATACGTTCAGCAAGTCATCAACTTTGTTCTGTTTATTTCAGTTGTCTGTTGTACGGGTCACTGTGTGCCTTTGTTGTATTGTCTTGTATTGTATTGTATCTGTATGCTGCAGGGCGGGTCCTTGGGGTCCAGGACAAATGTCTCCCGCGGGAGACAAAATAAAGAAACCTTGAACCTTGTTCAAGAGTATTTCATGTTAAACCTCATGTTGGGATATAGTGTTGCTCAGAGTGATGTAACCTCAGTCTAATGTTCTTCTATTCGGATGTTATTTATATCATTGTTCAGCTGGAGATGTGATCCTGGAGGGCCCTGCACTTCCTGTGATGGAAGGAAGTGATGTCACTCTGCACTGCGCGTACAAATTAAATAAAACTGCTAGACCATCCTCTGACCGTCCAGCTGATTTCTATAAAGACGGATCCCTCATCGGCACTGAGTCTATAGGACAGATCACCATCCACAGTGTTTACAAGTCTGATGAAGGACTCTACAAGTGTCACATCTCTGACCTCGGAGAGTCACCACAGAGCTGGATGGATGTGACAGGTGAGATTGTTGTACTTTGTGTATCACAAACCCAGACTTTATTTTACCTGTATATGAGGAGTGATAAGAGGACTGAGAGGTTTTTCTGATTGGTCAACTGTTGTATAACCCCTAGGGCTGATAAAATAGACTTGACCATGGCCAATGATCGCAAGTGGCAAGGCAAGGTCAACTGACATAATGACCTCTCTGCTTCACCCTCTGAGAGTTTAGATCATCACAACTAAAGACCTTTCAGTTTGTCACTGCCTTTGATTGAGTTAGCCTACTTTTATCTTTTCTTTCTCTTGTACTGCAACTGTATAATTGTATATCTGTACATGTCATTTATAGCCTAATAATGTCCCTGCATGTGTTTGCTTGATGTTCTGTGTAAATCACATTGAATTGCCTTGTTGTTGAAATGAGCTATACAAATGAAACTGCCTTAGCTATATTAGATTAACCAACTAAAACCAGGATGCAGGCCTGGGCCCATGGCTCAGCAGTACAGGCACCCTGGCTGGTAATCCTGTCTGGCAGTGTACCACGGGTTCAACTCCTTTTTGCCACCGTCTCTCTCCCCATTTCCTGTCAGCCTACTGTCTATCCCTCCTATAAATAATATAAAATAAAGGCGAAAGCCAGAAACAAACATTAAAAAATATTCTTTACAATTAGCGAGACAAGATGTTGAAACAAACTAGAAAAGCTAGAAAATGCCCATAGGATTAGGAATTAGAGGGTTCAATTCAGCTAATTTCTCGTCCTAATCTGAATTAATAAGGCTAAGGATATCCAAACAAGTATTTTTTTTTGTTACATTTAAAATAGATTCACAGCTCCTAAACTTGTGGGTATCTAAAGAATATGGGTCTCATTCTGTTTCAGATTCTATTCAATCTCCGGCCTCCAAATACAACGCCCTGCCTCCATATCTCTATCCTCTGGTGTGTGCTGGAGTCTCCATCCTCCTGCTGATTCTGGGTCTGTGTCTCTGGAAGGAGTGCCGTGCTACGTCACGTAGGTTCAGACATTTACAGTAGCTGTAAAGAGTCTACAGGATGTGATGTAGTAGCCCATAGTTATTATTCCTATTGTCATTGAGACGAGTATCACTGTAGAACAGGGGTTCTCAACCCGTGGGTTAAAAATGGAAATGAAGAGTTTACATAGTACACATAGTACATGCATACATACACCTTCCCTAAAGATTATATTTGGTTTCAGTATTTATTTATGGTGTATTGTCTCTATTATTAAGGTTATTGTAGCAGTCACATTATATTGGGGGGTCGGGAGGGGGCAGGGCGGGGGTCGTAGAAGGACAGAAATACTCTTGCATTGTCCATGCGGTGAAGTCGTTTTTGTACTTTATCATCAGTGTTGTTTTTGTCGACCTTTTTTCACCTAAATGAAAACTATAAACTAAGTGTAAATGTATTGACAATTTCGTCAACGGATAGAAACTAGACTAGAAATGTTAAGAAGGGACTAGTGAATAAGAGATCCAGTATAAGTCATTTTACACTTGGTTGCATGCTGAAAATAGCTGATCTACAAGCCCACAACACGTCGCAGCGCAACGCGTTGTGAGCTTGTAGATCTACTATTTTGTAAAGTGTAAAAACTGTCATTACAACATCAGCATCAACAGCATAAAGGCCCGCCAACATACAATTTAGTCGACTAAATCAACTGTAGATTTAGTCGACTAAAATCTTATGACATTTAGTCGACTAAAACTAGACTAACACTAAAACATTCCAGGTGACTAAAATGTGACTAAAACTAAATGAAAACTATTCAAGAGACTATGACTAAAACTAAATTTGCTGCCAAAAGCAACACTGTTCATCATGTTTGAACTCTGTCATATCTGTCGATCGATCTGTCCCTGATCTTTTCAGGAGCGTTCATGTCCAATGTCAATGTAGCATAATGGTTACATCTATAGGGAAGGTTTACCATAAACAACTCACTGTTATGTTTTGCATTGTTTACCCCGTGTGTGTCTTTATATTGTGGACATACATCCCGTTTGAATCCTGTACTGTTAACCCATTTAGACCCATGAGACCAGATTCTACTAAATGTCTTAATCTAAATCTGAAAAACCATATGTTTCTATGTCAGCCGTTCTCAAAGTTTTCCATGTCAAGGACCCCAAAAACTATATGTAATTGGCCACCGACCAACATCTGAAAATATGTTGTTCCAGGGACCCCCTCCCCCATATAAGATTTGAGTTAAAAATGTTCGCCATGAAAGAATATATTCAAAGATTTGCACTCTGTGCCGCGCTGTGAGCTTGTACTGTAGATCTGCTAATTTTCAATAGCTAAAGCATAACATAATGCTTAAAACACATAAATCTATGTGACCATGTCATGAATTTCTTCAAAAATAACGTGCTGTAACGGTTTGTTATAGATCATGGATCTGGGGTGCCAGCCAGGCAGTTGTATCCTGACAAAATGTTAGTTAAGAGGGTAAACCGTTGCATAAGGCTGTGCAGCTTAATGTGGTCCGCACCACACTGCACACCCTGTAGAGTCACTTGTGACACAATAAACACAGACACGGTAGATTGCAGTTAATAAGTTGTATATATTGAAATGTTCCACGCACATACGTTCACCACAGTTCAGTTCAGTAATCAGTTCCCTTCGTATATCCAGCCCATGCACAAACGCAAAACCCGACAGTATGTTTCCTCCTGTACCCGCACGGTATCCGTTAGGTTGTAACCCCGAACCCCTCAGCTGTTCTGTTGTGTCTCTTCGGTTGTTACTCACTCACTGACGTACAAGTGTGGGGTTAAATCCCCACTGTTCCAAGGTGCCCGGTCGCCGGGAAGTCCTCCTCTGTGTGATCCTCTCCGCAATGTATATCCAGAACGATAACGCTCCGAGTGCACAACGATTCATAAACTTAAAGGGTTACTGGCTAAAACAACCGTAACTACGAGTTGCCAACAAAACACCTCCAGCCTGCGCGGCTGCCACAGCACTTCCTCCTGCCGCTAGCCAGGTGCGTGACGTCAGGACATAAAAATAACCTATCAGTCTGGAGTGAACTGACGGCACAAATGGGCGTGCGTGGCGACGCACAGCTAATAGCCACAGTGCCAAACCTTCAAGTCTATCCTAAAACAGAGAGGCAACCTGTGCAGGATACAGTATGTTCTATTCTCTTAGTTTTAGTTCATAATATTCCAGCAGCAGCGTTCTGGTAATTTGGAGCCTATTGATGTTTGTTTATTAACACATGTTAAAACACTGTACAATACCTTTGGAGTACAATCTGATAATCTGTAACCTGTGCAATCGGTCTATATCTACAGCCTGTGCAATTTACTGTTCACAGCTTCACACTGACAATACTGCTCACACTTGATCTGGCCTTACACTGTATTGATTCGTCGCTGTTGGGCAGTCTCCATATTCAAACTTTGAATTATTTCATAAATGAATGCCCTCCTAGTTGATCATACCACAGCATCGCACAAAAGCATCAAAAGTAGCAGATCTCTGCGACGTGTCTCCAGCTTGTAGATCTGCTACTTTTGAATTTGAATCCTGAAAAGTAACAGTCTTGGACATATGAGGTTTCCACCCCGACAGAGACTATATAGCCAGAGGCCTTATTATCGGATATCGTTGCCCTAAAAAGGGACAAGACATAATGTGGTATCATTTTGTTCGTCTGACATCCAGGAGTGCTAAATTGTGTGATAGCAGTTTCAGAAGGGCAGCTGAATATGATTTTAGGGGTATAATCTGATTATGCAAAACCATATCATTCATTGTTATCTAAACTCAGAAATGATTCACTTTTATGCACATTTCTGATGTTTGTACCATGGATGGGCATGACCAACATCATAATAGAACAACAGACATGCTGAATTATACTTCTTGTAGCGTGCGTGTATGTGCGCTTGTGCACGTGGAAGCCGGAAATAAAAGCACTTCCGGTCCCTCCCCTTGCGAGACTGCAGCTGGGTGCTATTGTCTTTATAAGTCCAATGAAACACTTCTTTGTAACGTATGGCCGCTGTAGTCTAGCGGTTTAATCACTCGCCTCTCAATGTTTTGGTGCTGACGACGCTGGTTCGAATCGCGCGAAAGACAAAAGTTTTTATATTAAAAAAAAATAGCCGTATGGAATGAATACATTATTTACAATACATTAGGCAGGCAGACAGGCAGGCAGACAGGCAGTCTGTCTGTCTGTCTGTCTGTCTGTCTGTCTGTCTAAAATATAATAATTTTGGTCTGCCGCGAGCGGGAATTGAACCAGCGTCCTCAGCAAAAAAGAATAGAGAGGCGAGGGATTAGACCACTATGCTACAGCGGCCCGTTACAAAGAGGTGTTCCATTGGACTTTTAAAGTGAAGTCCAACGAGAGCCTGGAGACCGGACCAGCGAGGCGCACGTCGCAAACGGGTAGATATAGTCGCGACGAGTCACGTTCTGCCGCGACGAGTCCAGCTCACGCCACAACGGGTAGATATAGCTGCGACGAGTCCCGTTCTGGCGCGACGGAAAATAATAGTCAACCTATTACGTCGCAAACGGGTAGATATAGCCGCGACGAGTCCGTTCTGCCGGGACGAATTGATATTTACGCCAGGACGTACTCGAATATACGTTGCGACGGAAAAATATACGTCGCGACGTACGTCGTCCGTCGTGAAGGGATTTCGCTCCACCTGCTCTCCCCCACCCTCTCTCTCTCTCTCTCTCTCCCCACCCTCTCTCTCTCTCTCTCTCTCTCTCTCTCTCTCTGTGTTTTAACATTTGAGGTTTTCTTGTTTTTATTTTTTGTTTTAGACGAGACCTCTGCAGGACAAGACATCTACTCTTTAGGAATACAAAAAAATAAACCGTGGACCAAACTTTAGTAGTTAGGTCTCTCCCCCCAACCTCTCTCTCTCCCCCACCCCCCCCCCCCCCCCCTCTCTCTCTCTCTCTCTCTCTCTCTCTCTCTCTCACTCTCTGTGTTTTAACATTTGAGGTTTTCTTGTTTTTATTTTTGTATTTTAGACGAGACCCCTGCAGGACAAGACATCTACTCCACTGTGAAAATAAATTCAGGTCAGTCACATTGTGCAGTTCACATCTTTTACTAAAGTAAAAATATCAATATCGCAACGTAGAAATACCATTAAGTTAAACACATTTTGTGACGCGTTATGGGCTTGTAGATCGGCTATTTTCAAATAGCCGCAATATGGCCTAGGATTGACGTGGTCAGTGTGTTCTGTAATAATAATAACAATCAGTTATGTATTTAGTTACTGTCCACCATTCAGCGTTTAAGTATTATGAATGAAGAACAGTTTGTTTCCTTCTTGCCTCTATTATTCCAAGAAGATTAAAGCTGCTTCCACTTTATTCAGGTTACATAGAATGTATCATCACAATCTGCCTGGCACTGCCTGGTGTCTTCTGCTTCCATGTAGCAGCATCAACATAGAGAGCAGTGGTTTGTTGTTCAGAAATAACAGACCTGGCCTTGACTGCATGACCAATCAGAATAGTATTTAAATATCAATATCTGTGTCCTTATATTACAATTCATGTTTTATTTTATTGTGTTACAGGTGGAGATGTTTGAGTGAAGAAGAGAGCACATTTAAAATGAAAAAGGACCTAAAGGTGTCATGATCTCTCTGTTGTATACTTCCATTATAGGCTTGATTTCAGAAAATGTGCTTATTTAAAGTGCTGAAGGCAAATCGGGTTAATTCACATGTTTTCTAGGGGTATTAAGGGCTGCTGAATCCAAATCCAAATCTGCTGTATGTATAACTCAAAAATGGATGCTAAAGGCCTATTCATAGTCTGGATTTTCGGTGGTGAGGTGACCACCGCTCTGGTGGTGAGCTGACCACCGGAGCTGAAATAACGTTGAGCGGTGGTGAGTAAAAACAGAGAGAAGGGCTGGAGCGGTGGCGGTGGTTTGCTCTTCACCGCGGCCCGTGACGTCATGTTGTAGTTCGGTGGTCACCTCACCACCGAAAATCCAGACTATGTATGAGCCTTAAGCCCTCAAAAAAATTACTAAAAAAGGTATAGAAACTTTATTTTTTATTTTTTATTAGGTTTTCATATATGGGGAATCCAATCAAATATTCAGATTTCAAATAAGGTGTGAGTAAATTGCGTAAAACTCATATATGTTGTTAAAATTGTCATTATTATCCGATGACTCATAATATGTTCCCAATTATTGTATACATAAATGTGTCATTATATAAAGGTAACCAACTCCATAATACTTCATTAAATATGAATATGTCAATGTATTTCCCATATATGAAAACATAAAAAATTACATTTCAGTCTATTTTCTACCTTATTTAGGTAAAACATATAGGTCCAAATTCACAACGGCGTTTACGCTGATAACATGACATGACGCTAGCGGAAAGGCATTTACGTGGATTTCCCACATTAATTTGGAATTCATGGAAATGGCCGTGAACTTGACGCTCACGTAGGTTGGTCGGAAACTCCGTCAAATCCTACGGGGCCTCTTTAGGTGGCGGAGGAATTTACGGATATATTCAGAAGGCTTTAGTCTTCATGCTGAATCAATAAATAGTTCCCAAATCTCAGATAAAATATGTAGGCATGTCCCCCCAACATTGGGCAGCACATAAAAAAATGATATATATAAAAAGCCCAGTGCACTTGTAGCCTGTACTTGTAGCTATGCCTAAATGCATGCATTCTAGGCAAGTTAGCCTAGAGTCCCATGCAGAAACTGCCCCTGCAAGCCTGACACCTTTTTATTTATTTATTAGGATATTACTATAGCATGTGCGATTGCGCTTCTCACTTGACAGCTTTCTACTCGCAGTGCAACGCGTTGTGAGCTTGTAGATCGGCTCGCGCTGCATGTTAAAAAAACAAACTTACAATTATAATAATAACATACACTTATCTGCATTCTGCACTGTACGAATCCAACGTTGTTTAGTGTAGTAATGCCTGCAGTAGGCCTATTTAAATTGTTTTGTTACTTGAGTCAGTCTGACTGTCGGTGAGTGTGTGTGTGTGTGTGTGTGTGTGTGTGTGTGTGTGTGTGGGAGGGGGGGCGGACAGCAGCATTCTGCCACATTATTGCATCAGCGTGTGCAATTCGGCCAGTATAGTTTTAAGCCAGCTCACCTTAATTAATTATAATATGGGCAACGTAGCTGTGTAGGCTGTATAGGCTAGGCCTACTACATTGATCTCATCATGAGATCAATCAAGTTTGGTGACAAAAATGTCCCGCGAATAATTTCTTCATGACAACAACACGACATCATGCAATCAACCATGCACTTTGACAAAGAGGATCTGACAAAGAGGATAGGCTACCCGCCGTATGGTTGAACATTTAAATAGCGCTATATGCCTATACATGTCCATAATCAGAACAAATCCATTCTCCACATGGCAGCAGACAGATGACAGTGCTGATATTAATCTATTCCCCGCATGAATCAATGCAGCTCTGACTGATTAAAAAAAGTATCGGATATCTATTTTACTTCTGCAGGCGAGTGTGCCTTTCTTTTTTTTTATAACCCTGCAGTGCATTCATCAGTAAGGGCTTTTATCATTGCCGAGTAGTAATATAGCATTTGGTCGTGTGGTGAACAGTACAAATTAACTTCTTTCTCATTATGTGAAAGTACATATAACATCAGTTAACTTATTAACGTTCTGACTTTTAACAAGGAGTGAAGCAATGCGTGCCAAGTTGGCAAGTTTCGTTTATAATTATATACATATAACTTGCACTGTTTGCTTGAAGATCTGTCCGTGCAGAGAAACTCCTGTCAAAATTAACTACTCTACAAGCTCATCGCGCTGTTGTATAGAATGTAAATCCTCTGTGCCGGCTATGATGACGTATTTAGAGATTTCCTGTTGCCTTATATGGTGTAGAATGGGTGTGGATGTTCCAACTAACCAGGCGACACCAGGCGAATCGCTTGTGAAAAATGCGGAAAGGATACACTCAGCGATCCGCACAAATTAAGTGATTACACCAGCTTCTCTGAATAACACGTCATCTCAACGTAGCTTGATCGGACGGATAAATACAATATCTGTTTCCGCCACAGTGTAACGGTGGCGTATTTCTTTTTAATGAATTTGGCCCATAGAGTTTTATTATGTTTCAACACAGTGGTGGCCACCATCTTTAAATGGTCCATTTTGAGGGCTTAGCGGCCATGTTTGAGTTATACATGCACCAGATTTGGATTCAGCAGACCTTAATAACACACATAACACCGGTACTGGCTGAACTACACTGGCTCCCGATCAAATCTAGAATCGATTTTAAAATCCTTTTAACAACATATAAAGCACTACATGGCCTAGCCCCAGTTTATATTACAGATTTATTGGTGACAAAACCAATTGTTAGACTCCTCAGGTCCTCTGACAAAGGCCTCCTGAATATTCCGGTGACAAAATTAAAAACTAAGGGGGACCGGTCCTTTGCAGTGGTTGCTCCCACACTGTGGAACGCCCTACCCCTATCAATTAAAACTGCAGAGTCTGTTGAAGGTTTCAAGTCCAAATTAAAAACTCATTTATTTAGGTTACATTTTATCTTGTAAACGTTTACTTTTAGTTTGACTATTACTGTTGTCAATTTATGTTTCTGCTCTTACTCTGTGTTGTTTGCTCCTTTGTGCCTGTTTTAACTTGATTGTTTATATTGTTGTTTTTACTGTACAGCACTTTGTAACTTTGTTTTGAAAAGTGCTATATAAATAAAATTTACTTACTTACTTACTTACTTAATACCCCTAGTATGTAATAAATTAACACGATTTGCCTTCGGGGTTCATATTTTGGGGAAACGGACCCAGTATAGACCGATTCTGTACCGGTTTCATGGTCGCAGCCTACGTATTTCCTGTAGGCGGATCCGCCATAGCTGCGGGGGAGATCAGCACGTCTTTCACTACAGTGAATGTAAAGTGACTTGTGTTCGTTGGCTCACGTTACGCTAATTACTAACACTACAACTTTACAAAGATGCCTGAAAAATCGGGACGAACGTGTGTCGTTTATGCCTGCTCCAACAGTAGTGGCAAAATTCATGCACTTAGGAGGAGACAAATTCTACGTCCTGACTCATCATGACGATTGTCTATGAGCGCAGGCTGCGCAGCGCCGGCAGCCATTAGATTCCCTGCGAGTGCAGAGGACAGATGTTCGCCAGAAGTGGGTCAAAAAGCGAGGACTTTGTTCCCACTTCCCAGGCACAAAGAACAGCATGGTAAGTTTGAGACTTTTCGTTAGTTGCCATTAACTACCATTAATATAATACTAGCATGCAGCCCCCATTGAGTGGTGAAATATGTTACATGTCATTAATAACTGTTCACTGTCCAGCTAGCGAAACACGTGGCGCCGATCGTTACATTTACAGTGAAAACGTGTTCATAAACATTCAGATTTCAAATATAAAGTACTCACTACGTGTGCCACGGGTGTTATAAATGTGCTGGTACAGCGATTAGCACTGCTGCATTCCACGTAGTTTAATAAATGGCATTTTTATCCAAGCGCCTCGTTATTTTTCTCAAACGGGGTGCGTTCGGAAAATACACAGTTTCTCACCGGGAGCGCACTCTCTCATTAGTTTGTATTGGCAGTGCGGTCAGCGTGAATATATCGAACACACCCACTGTTTCAGAGCGCAACACTCCTTCCTCGACCTGACAAAAAAACTGCTCGGATAAAATGCCTTTTATTAAACAACGCGGGATGCAGCAATGCTAATCGCCGTACCAGCACATTTCTAACACCCGTGCCCCACGTGGTGAGTACTTCATATTTGAAATCTGAATGTTTATGTACACGTTTTCACTCTAAATGTAACGATCGCGTAAAACAGACTGCAGTAGCATCATGTGAACAATGGCTAAGCTAACGCTAATAACATTGATTGATTGATTGATTGATTGATTGATTGAAAACAGTTTGCAGAATTACAGTATATTTCAAGCACAAACTCAATACAAAGACTGTTAACTGTGAGTGGACGACCCAATTAAACATTACTGTTTACACTTGTTTACAACAGGGTCCACCTTGTTCAATTCATCAAAACATAATTTTTAGTAGGCTAAGCTGCTCCTCAAAATAAGTCACATGCGGCGTGGGCCGCGTGGCATAATTGTGATTAATTATCAGTTGAGAAGATTCACTCATTGAAGGCTACTGTAAAAAGATAGAGGAATAAAGTGCATCATATGACTAATCTGCCCAAAATTAGTGGAAAATATGTTTTATGCGTTATTGAGTCTGTTATTATGTGGTACCAGCTATTCATCCTCATCGTTCTATCTTTAGGTGTGTTGAGTACACTTCCCAGATGGGAGGCCATTGAAAGAACACCCATAGTTCTGCAACTAGGATAAAAATATAATTTCCCCCTTAAAATTTACTGTCTGGTGTGATTGTTTTCATTTAATATTTGGTTTCTTTTGAAAACCAATAACTTAAAAAAAAGAAAGGTAAGCACTGTTTATTTTTCTTTCACAGAGGAGAATGCAGCCCCCCCCCCCCCCCCCCCGCAAGAGAAGAGGCATTCAGTCATAAAGCAGCAGCAGGGCCTGAAGTGAAGACACAGCATCCAATGTGGAAAATGTTATGCCTCTGTGCATGAAGTTGGAGATACAGGCATGTGCAGATCAAAAAAATATTTATTTTACTTAATAATATACTTAATATAGCATCTTTTGGATTCTTTGATGACATTAATGCAGCGCAAAGTGCTTTACAGAGCAATAAAGAAAAAACAGAAAACATTTTCTCAACTGAAACTCATTAAATTCAAAAGAGGGCTAGTTTACTTTAGTCCATCCACTTTCATTACCCCGTGGGCTATCCTTGTGGATATTGCTGGAAGTAAGTGCTGAAAATACACGTCCTTCAGGTGGCTGATTTTCTCTGTAATCCACTCTTCATTGTATGGGACATCTGCAATGACCTGCTCATTTGGAGTCCAGACAATGAATTTACAATTTTTTTTTTTAGCACAATGCATCGCCACTTGTACCTGGTAATAGTACCCTAATCCTGATGCCGTTTCCCTCAGAATATATTTTCCATCCTTATGCCTCACATCGTACTTGTTAGAGTCAATCATTTTTAGCAGACTGCCATTGTGTGCCACAAGTTTTTTGGCTGTAGGACATTTAATTTCAATGATGGTATCGGCATCTATAATACCATCAAGGCTGGCACCAAGCCAGTTTTCCTCTTCATGTACAACAAGTCCTGTACACTCCACAGTTATTCCTGTGGTCTCCTCAAACCACTTTCTTGCCAAAGGCTCGGATGTTTGGCCATGCCTAGTGGCTGTATTTCCGGCAAAGGTGCCATTCAATTTTCGTTCCACCCAGTTTTGTGGGTCAACCTTTTTGGGCACTTGAGAGGCCTCACTACTTGTGATTCTTATTTTTCGTTGATCTAGCCAAAATTGATTATTCTGGCCCTTGGATTGTACAAGAATTCTCTCCCTCTCACGTTTCCCACATAACACATGTCTTTCAAAAATACAGTTGCAAAGTTGACATTTTTGTTGAGCACATTGCTCGTGACATGTGGGCAGTTTATCAGTAACCTCTTTGGTTTGTGGCTGTGCAGTCAACAGATCATGCAAAAGGGTACCAGGTATGTTGGATAGACCAGCCATCTCAGGGGATGTGAGGTGCTGAATGACATCTGCATCTTTCTCAAATGCTGTTGACTTTATTTTCATTTTTTTCCGAGGTCCCTGGTCTGGCCCCCTGATGTTCTCGACTGTATCAGGCATCACATTGTCACACGTGGAACTGTTCCAGACACAAGCCTCATCGGTGCTTGCTGTGCCTGTGAACCCCTGACTGGCAGCATCTTTGATTTTGTACAGTATCCCTGCTGAATGACTGCAGCTCTTCCCTTGGTTGGCCATGCAGTCACAGTTCACATCCACCACTTTGCCATCCCTCCTCTGCAAGGTCAGTTCAACATGATGGTACTGTTTAATGTCCTGTGAGTAGCGAACAGGTCCTTTCAAGAGTATGTGCTCCTCATCTGGTAGCCTGTGGAGTATCTGGCCAACCCATCCGGAGCTCAGGTAATTTTGACCCTCTATCAGGGACCTGTAGTTGGCATTGGGTTGTTCATCACATGCCAGTCGGTGAAGGAAATATTCTTGAATACCTATCATAAAAATAAATAAAAACATTCGTTTTTTTAATAGGATTAATACCACTTATCTGTAATGATTAGGAAATACACAGTCTTAGATCATTAAGATTTGCATTTCATAATTTTTATTATGCAAACAAACAACAAACAGTAAACACAAGTTAACCACCCCAGGCAGCATTGGGATAAATACTAACTTAACCGCATGCATGCCATGGTGACTTTCTGGCAAAGAGATGGTGTAGGAAAATAGTCAAAGCTAGTCTAGTCTACTAGACAGTGTAATAATAAGACAGTGGTTTAAGCACTGATTGGCGATTGCCATCAATTAATTACCTTTATCAGTAACTGGAGGCCACTGTCTGACGTCGTCAATCCAGGTACTCATTCTGTTAGTCGCTGGCTGTCACAACCGACCGAGTTAGGTTTTGGTAAACCAAGCAGATAAAGACTGGTATGGTAGCAGCAGCCAAACACCAGCCAGACGCCAAGGGAATCAATTTATGCACCTACAGGGTGTGCACCCAGAGGGTGCCCAATCAAGCCAATCACTGTTATCTGGCCCCTGACTTTGACAAGATACTCCACATGCTACCAAATGATGAGCACAGTTCTGAAAGGACCTGTGTTACTCACAGGACATTATCATGTACCATCATGTTGAAGTAACTTTGCAGAGGAGGGATGGCAAAGTGGTGGATGTGAACTGCGACTGCTAGGCCAACCAACTTAAGGGAAGAGCTGCAGTCATTCAGCAGGGATACTGTACAAAATCAAAGATGCGGCCAGCCACACAGGCACAGCATGCACAGATGACAATGTGACAATGTGAGGCCTGATGCAGTTGACAACATCAGGGGGCCAGACCAGGGACCTCGATGAAAGTAACAGCTTTTGAGACGGATGCAATCCCCTGAGATGGCTGGTCTATCCAAAATACCTGGAACTCTTTTGCATAACGTGTTGACTGCACAGCCACAAAACTAAGCAAATGAAAAACTCACCATGTCATGAGCATGTCATGAGCTCAACACAAATGTAAACTTTGTAATGAAAATAAATGTGATATGTGGGAAACATGAGAGGGAGACAATTGCTGCACAAACAAAGGGCCAGAGTAGTTTATTTGGAGTAAATTAAAGGAAATCTGAATCATCAGTAGCCTCTGAAGTGCCCAAAAAAGAAAATCCACAAAACTGGGTGGAACGAAAATTGAATGGCACCTTTGCTGGTAGCCACTAGGCATGACCAAACATCGGAGCCTTTGACAACAAAGTGGTTTGAAGAGGATACAGGGATACAGGTATTCTAATAAACATTTTACTTATTGTGCATGAGGAGGGAAACTGAGAATTAATAATAATTGTTTATAATTTTTTCCATCTTTCTCTTTCTCAGGGGAATAGGAATCTGGGTAGGCTGAGAAACACCTGGAGAGTAGAGACTCTCCAAGACCTAAAGAACATTGGAATGAGCTGGCAGGAAGCAAAAGCCCAGGCCCAGGAGATTGAGATGGAGAGCTCTGGTGGACGCCCTATGCCCCTCGATGGGGTAAAGAGGATCAAGTCATGTCATGCTCATCTAGGCTTACATCCTCATCCACATCACATTCCTCTTCTTCCTCAATATCAGATGTTTCTTGTTGCTCAGTTTCAGTCTGAATTAACTTGGGTTGCAAATTACATAGCCCAGCACAAATACTCACAATGTCATCAACATGTTTTATACTACCTTGAATGACATAACTGACCATTTTAAAACCTTTGAACCTTCTAATTGCACGCTCTACATGGATTCTGACATTTGCTAGGCGCCGTGTTGCCACAACATCATGCCCAGGAAGTTCTTTGAGGCCGCGAGTAAAAGCTGGGAGAGCCAGAGTCACCCCTGGAGGCAACACATCTGAGATGGTGAACCCACGGTCTGCTAGGATTTGATCACCAGGAATCAGAAGTTCAAGAAGACCACTGTTCTTTGTGATGAAAGTGTCACTGGCCCGTCCACCAAATAGTTTTGATGTGAACATCACATAACCATTGGGGGCAATACAATATAATAATTTGTAAGTGTTATGATGTTTGTAGTTGCTGAATGTTTGGGATCGCTTTCTTAAGTGTTTTGGCCTTTGGACAAATATTTCTGTACAGTCTATTATGCATGTTGCTTTGGGATAATTTTTACTGAAACATGATGGCATTATTCTTCTGAGAGTATCCCTAGGCAACCACGCAATCACATTTTCCCTCATAAACCTAGCAAGTATTGGTCTCCAAAGTGAAAAGATCACACATGCTGAGGTCTTGCTTATTCCAAATCTTTTAGCCAAGTCTGTGAACATCAAACAAAGACGTAGCCTAGTTAAAACGAGTAACAGCTGGTCATGGACTGCTAATCTGGTCATCTTTGGAGGTGGGTGAAAAGCTATGAGGGAATGTAAAAGCTGCCAAAAACTTGCAATACCTATGCCCGTGTGAAACCTTGCATCTTTGTCATCTAGGTCATAGGCTGACAATGATGGTGTAGGATCAGTTTGTGTTGCACGGTTTGTTAACTTTATGGTAGAGTAGCTGTGGTCTGTAATAATTTCTGGACACTGGATTCCAATATCACGCTTCAGAGGCATGACATCAGTTTGTGTTGCACTGTTTGCCCTTGAGTTGATACGGAAGTAATTGTGGTCTGCAATATGTTCCATTCCGATATCACTGGTGTCTTCAGGTCCTGCTCTTAATTCTGTTGTTGTTGATGTTGTTGCGTTTAATTCTGTTGTTGTTGATGTTGTTGCGTTTTGTGTGCTGCTGCTGCTTGATGACCGAAGGCCTCTTCTCTTAGGGGGGGCTCTACCAGATGTCATTCTCCCCTGTGAAAGGAAAAGAAACGATGCACTACAAGTTATTGTTTTATTCAAAATAAACCTAATCTGTTGAACCAAAAACAATCACATCAAACTGTCAATTTGAAGGGGGGAATCAAACGTACATGTTTATATCCTAGTTGCAGAACTGGATACGGGTGTTCTTTTGTTGGCCTCCCATCTGGGAAGTGTACTCCACACACCTAAAGATAGAATAATTAGGATGAATAGTAAATACTGGTAGGCTACCAGATATAACTCATAATGCATTAAAATACTGTCCACTAAATGGTTTCATGTTATGCAATTTAGTTATATTATGCACTTTATGCCTCTATCTTGACTGCAAAAACGCCTTCTCAACTAATAATTTTACCCACCTTGTGATGTGATAAAGATTTATTCTGATTTAGAAAATACTGTCCACTAAATGGTTTCATGTATCATGTTATGCAATTAGTTATATTATGCACTTTATGCCTCTATTTTGACTGCAAAAACGCCTTCTCAACTAATAATTTTACCCACCTTGTGATGTGATAAAGATTTATTCTGATTCAGAAAATACTGTCCACTAAATGGTGGCATAGCCATTTCATAGAGTGGACGTTGTACATTGCTTTGCACCATTTCATAGGGGGTAGACTAGATTGTCAACATTCAGCCACTGTTGTGACTCACTACTTGGGTCTAATTTAGACCCAGATGTTTCCAACTTTCCATGAAGTTTGTTTATGTGTAGAACCCTACCATACAACTGTGTCCTGCAGTATTTGTGTTCATTAGACTGTCATAGTTTGTCCAAATAGCCTAGTATTTAATCACAATAATGTCAAGCCACAGGTGACTTATTTACTAACAATGATGAACTAGTTGAGATAACATTTCACTCCTCAATGGGGGCTGCATGCTAGCATTAATGGTATAACTAACAAAAAGTATCCAAAAGTTACCGTGCTGTTCTTTGTGGGAACAAAGTCCTTTATGTTGATGTTTTTGATCCACATCTGGCGCACGTCATTGTCCTCTGCACGCCCAGGGAATCTGTGCAAACCGTATGGCTTTTGGCATGGACAATCTTCATGATGTAGAGGTTTGTGTTTTTGACATTCAGTTTCTTTCCAGAGTTGGATTTTGCCACTACTGTTGGAGCAGCCATGAACTGCACACGTTCGTCCCGATTTTTTGGGCATCTTTGTAACGTTATAGAGTTATCAATTAGCGTAACGTGAGCCAACGAAAACAAGACACTTTACATTCACTGTAATGAAAGACGTGCTGATCTCCCCCGCAGCTATGGCGGATCCGCCTACAGGAAATACGTAGGCTGCGACCATGAAACCGGTACGGAATCGGTCTATATATGTAGTGATGTCCTAGTGTTTCCTGTTGTGGCCTAGTTACTGTTACCTGTCTTGTCTAACCTCCCTGTCATTATTGGTTTTCTCCACCTGTGTCCCGTTAGTCTCCCAGCCAATCCCTGTGCTGATTGTCTTTGAGTGTCACCTGTTTCTGGTTAGCCCTGTGTCTATTTAAACCCTCAGTACCTTGTGTTCCCTTCCCTCCCTGCCACTCAGATCTTAGATGTTGTTACAGTTTGCACTAGTTCTGTTCTCCTAGCGTTCCATGCCCATGCTGGCTTGTGGTGGACATTTTTGTCAACATTGAACTTTTGCCATGGGCATACAAAACGAGTGGAACATTTATATTACCAGAAACACCCAAGAAAACACCCACAATGGACCATTTGGTTCCATTTGAACACTCAGAGTTAAGGGGGTCCTTTTTGCCTGTGTAGCAATGTGCGGAAAGCGGGGATTGAAACTGGGCCTCCCACTCGCCAGACCAACGTGCAACCTGTCATGCCAATAAGGCTGAGCCCGATTGGCAGGGCTGTTGCGGGCTGGGTATTGGCTGGGGGCTACACCTGCATTCATTCTTGTGTCCCTGTGTTTTGGAGAATAAATCACCTTGCATTTTGACCTGCTCTGTTTTGCAATTGGGTCCTACATCTCCTGAGTCGCACCGTGAAGGTGGCTATAGTGGAAGGGTCTCTAGTCAGTGTGCCTTTTTCTTTTTTTTGCAGAGCGGAACGTTTAAAAAAAATGAGAATAGTTTAAGTTGTTTTAGAGAAATGCACATGATGTGGGCTGCAGACCAAACGAAAATTGTCTCAAGATTGCTGGCTCAGATCTCTGCAGCAGCTTCTTCAAATTAGAACCAGCTTCATGCAGTCTAAATCAAGAAGGCAATGACATTGTTTTCTCTTCATTTAATACATGCATTTTAGGTGACCTTCTTACCTGAAGCAGTACTTGGCCCATTCTACTTCATCATATCTACTTTAAAATACCCAAAATAGATTGTTATTGGTCTTTCCACTACAAAGCCCCATTGGAATAAATCTTCCTCTATCTCTTAGATAGATCAGCGTTAGGACTTCTCTACATTCACGTCTTCATTCAACTTGTTTATGCTTCTAAACTGACAGTAGCAGTAATGACATATTCACTGATGTATTTGCACTGTGCCCTTCTTTCCTCTGTTGGTGGGGCTGGTGGGGTGGGCGGGAGAGGGTGAGCAAGTTGTCTGTGTATAGCCTATATTATGTATCTATTTGTTATGTGTATCTTTGTACTCTCATGTTTCATGGGTCCCCCTTGCCTTGACAATGAGATGTTGCATCTCAAGGGCCGATCCCTTCAATACAAATCTGAACATTACGTATGAGGCTAGCTGTCGGAGTCAGACAGCTATAGCCTCAGAGGCCTTCAGACAGCTTTATAGTGACCAAAATGGAAAGAAGCTCAAGGTGGTGTGTGTGTGTGTGTGTGTGTGTGTGTGTGTGTGTGTGTGTGTGTGTGTGTGTGTGTGTGTGTGTGCGCGCGCGCGCGTGCATTTTTTAAAATATTTTTGACAGATCTATATAATTATACCATCCGTAAAGATAGTTAAGAAGAAAGTAAATTTTCTTCCCTAATATCATTTGGAAAAGTGAAACTTTCATATATCCTCGATTATTATTGTGCATAAAGTCAAAATATTAGTATATTACCATACATTTTAAAATCTTGATGATTGTGGCATAATGCTCATTAATATCAAAAACCCATATTTCAAAATATTAGAACATTACACAAGACCACTCACAAAAGGAGGATTTAGAATACAGAAATCTTGACCATCTGAAAAAGTATGTTAACTGGGCTACTTTTGAACAAATGTCTTCATCAATGGGGTGTGGCATGGAGTTGATCTGTGGCACTGTTGAGGTGGTGCTTACAATGTTTTACTTTGATCTATTTGACAACAATAATATGAATGTGTACAACTTAAACATATGAGGGAAATGTTTCACCAAGAGGCTGCTCTATTTTCTGTAGAAAAGGCACTCTAGGTGGAGCTTTAACTTCATTACAGCAAGACAGTGTGAGCAAACCATTACTGGTTGCTTAACTGTATTGTCACCGTTGTGTGTGCATCAGACCCACTGCAAAATGGGCAGGGGTGAGGTGGGTTTGGGGGGGAGTGAGGCCAGGAAGTAGCCTGGCCAGTTTGTTTTGGGAAGTCTGGAGCCTTGTTTTAAGGGCCTTAGAGGTGCTGTGAAGTGAAGTAGAGAAAATATTGTAAATATAGAGAGTTTGTACAGTAAATTAAGAAAATGCTCAAAGGAAATGCTTAAACCTCTGCTTCTCTGCCACATCACATAGTGACACAAATAAAGCAACTACTGCCACATCACATAGTGACACAAATAAAGCAACTAAAGGTCCAGTGAGTGAATAAGATTTTGTTGATGAATGTTGTAAATGACAAAATATTCCATCATCTACAAAACGTGTAGAAATTGTTGGAAAGGAAAATTTGCATCTCCATGAAACTTGTCAACATACTGAAGCACAATGTACTCTAAAAATCACACCCGTGTGAACTGAGTGGTGCAACCCCTCCCCCCCCCCCCCCTCGCTCTCATTAGCAGGCAACAGTATTCTCTCTCTCTCTCTCTCTGTTTCTGGCACAACAGCGCCCCTACTGGTACTAATAGTCATACTGGTGCTCATTAACCAACACATAGACACATAGGTGAACTAACACATAGGTAAGTGAACACGGACATTGCTGTTCCATGTTATCTACAGTACATGGTGTTGATCCACTGACAGTGAAAACTTAAGACTGGTTTCATCACAGTCATCTTTTTACAGTACATTGTGCTTCAGTATGTTGACAAGCTTCATGGAGATGCTAATTTTCCTTTCCAGCTCGAATTGGCACCTGCCCACAGAGCCAAAACTACTAGTAACTGGTGTACTGACCATGGTATTACTATTACTGTGCTAAACCTAAAACCCTATAAAAATCCTAACTAACTAAACTAAATTCTAAAAAATAAACACTTAACCAAAATAAACAAAACAACTTTAAAATATGGTTTCCCACAAAGTGCAATCTTCAATAATGTCTGTGCAAATATACAATTTGGTGGTTTACAAGGCCTACGGCTATATGGATGAGAGCGACAGGTCGGTCTACAGTGCGTCAATACTACATATACAGGTAGCCTACTCACAGGCTAGCTCATTGCAGCTGCAGTACAAGCTTGAATTATCCTCTTTCAATCTGCCGAGCTTGTTTTTCATAAAAATCCCCCGTAGACATGTTATGAGCTACTTTCTGTCCAAAATATTCCAAGAGTGACATTCCGAGCCGCCACTTTGTAATTCTGCGACAGGCCGTTAAACAAGACGTGAGGGGGAGGGCATGTTTAATAGCATGCCGTGCGTGACGGGGCGGCGCGCTGCGTCGGCCTCTTCTTTGGGTGTCTTACCTGCGTGTGCCAAACAGCAGATTGTCTGCTGTTTGCAAATAGAATAGGCCTGCTAAAAAGAAAATAAAACTAACGGTGGAGCTACCTGTATCAACCATCATGTGACATAATAATAATTCATAACACCTGTGGTTGCACCGATGTCAGACTATAATTGATGTCACACCCAACACATGCACCCTCTTTCTATTCCTGACATATTTCGGAAGGGACAAGATGTCACACTCACAGTTAATAGATTATATTGTTTTCCCTTTCCCCCTGAAAGAGGAACAAAAAATGGTGCTTCTAGATCTGTTAGACCAACAGAACGTATTTGCAATTTTACCAACAGGCTTTGGTAAATCAGCTTGTTTTGGTCTCTTTGGAGGACTGATGGACAAGGTAAATGTTGAATACATACTAAGACAGAGTAAAAAAAAACAATAATGACATTAGCACACACTTAGCACACACTATACCATGCATCTGTATAATTATTAGAATAGACTATTTTGTGACAATTCATTTTATTCATTTTTTACATCTGAGCAACCCATTTAAATCAGCAATTTGGTTTACAGTGTATATGGACATAGATATGTATTGCCTTCATATCTGCAGAACACATGCATGTAGAATATACATTGTACTCTGCTGAAATACATATGATATTATAACTCAGAAAGAACCAGATAAGAAGCACTATGTGCTTGTAATAAGCCCCCTAAAATCCCTAATGATGGACCAAGTCCATCAATGGGAACAATATGGAGTCACTGCTGGGGCCATCATCAAGGACACTCTCAAGCGTGAGTATCACTTCTGACATACTGACAAAATGAATTAAATAAAAAAACATTATTATATCATAATATATATATAGGCCTATAGCATATTCATTTTTTTTATTCTTATTTGTTTTTCACATTGGCCTATTCTAATTGGTAACACTGTTAACAAAACAGTCAACCAAAAATGGTAGACTACATTTCACATCTTTACTGTAATTGTATTTGTGCAAAACTGTGTACACTACAGCACTGTACATTGGATGTTTTCTACCTAAAGTCATCCAAAATGGAGAGTGTCAATTAATATTCACCTCTCCTGAAATGATTTTGGAAGACCGTTGGATCGATTGGGTGCATCTATTCAACAAGACATTTGTCTGCTTGTCTTTGATGAAGTCCACTGCCTCACAACATGTTAAGTTGATAACAGCCAGTTATTTGGGTATAGTATTGTTCAGTTCAGTCTAGCAAAATGTATACTAATTTATATTTCACATTTCAGGGGTAAATCTTTCCGAGAGGACTATTTAAAAGTACCCAAACTAAGGAGTGTTGTAAATGCACCAGTCCTTATGTTGACTGCCACTGCCACCATGGAGATGGTGAAAGAAATCTTGGAAAGATTACGTTTAGATCCGCCAGTGACCGTAAAGATTGTTGCTGTTGTTCCAGATCGGTATGTTATATTCCCTAGTATCAATAACAGTTGTCAGTACTTTAAACAATCTGCCGTTAGGCAATATAACACTGAGAACAATAATAATGACAGACTCAGTTCTTTCCATGCTCTCGTCTATGGGCCTTTATCAAAGAGGCCGACTAAGGTGATACAGGACAAGTGGTCATTATGGTAAGGTGGATTGTGATTGTAAGTGGCAGTAATAACCACAAAACTGTGGTTGTGTAAGGCATACCGCAATATTAAATTTATAACTGCAACTTTTTTGAGGTATCACTCAATACCACGATACCATTATGATTTCTTACCACAATAACAAAACATCCATACCATCTATGGCGGTGCTACAGCAGTGTCCATTTCTGGCATGGAACTTATGGAAGGCCCTTTTTATGCCATTTCCTGAGTCCGCAGATGTAGCGATGGATGTGTGTCAGCCGTCTCCCACTCCTGGCTGCCACCAGCCATGGGTTAATAGACAGAGGGTAGCAGCGTGTTTGCCTGGCAGCTTGACAATTGTGTGGTGACATTAGTTTCACAAGAAGGTCTTGCACAAACTCTTGCTACTTGTGGTGAAGGCCGCGTAGAGGCTGTCACCTTCTTCCCCAGGGAGATTAGGCACTGTGCCAAGTGTCTCTAACCCCCATAAATGACATAAAGACGTGGGGTGGCAGTGGAGAGGTGGGTGGCATTGTTGGTAGGATGGGGGTGGCAACCCCAGTGGAGAAGAGGGTAGCATTGATGAGAGTCAAGCTAAAAGGAAAAGGGAAATATATATATAAATATATATCATCTGTCAATACCAATTCCTGTACTTAAACTTTTCAGGCCAAACATCCACTTATCAGTGGAAAAATGTAAATCCAAATCCTTCACACGGGCGGTTGCCTGGCTTCTTGAAAGTCTTAGGGAATCAAAAACAAGTGCAGAAAAAACGATTGTGTACTGCAGGTTAGTGAATTAAGTTAATAATGCATCATTCATGTGCTCTCAATTAACCGCAACTATTCAACAAGTCTATCCTAGTGCTGAAATGATGTTCAGCATATAGTGCATTGGGGACCAGCATCAAACATTCTCATTTATTGGCAGGAGGTGGGCAGAGGTGCAAGGGATGGCAAGCCAGGAAAGGCTAAGATGTACGTATATCCGAGTTCCCTGACCAAAAGATACGTTGACAATGGCATGTTCGATTACATCGAAAAAAGGACGCAATGCTTGAGAAAGACTATCCTGGACTATTTCTTCCTGGACTCCATGGACAGGGAGACAGCTACCCAAACCTGCAACAGTAAAGGATGCTGTGTGGTCTGTGATGCTCTAATGGTCTAAGTTTTGGTTATTTTCATTTAAAGTTTGAAACTTAAAAGATTATTTGATTTGACATTTGTAAATGCTTGTTTTGATTTGTATGCTGTTGTAGATCAGCTACTTTGATTATTATAAGATATTTAATTTGGCCTTTTTCTGTTCAGGCCAGGTTTTTCCTTTTAGTTCATGAAACCCCATGAATGATGATGATGAACACGATGGTGAGCTAAGTCCCAGAACGACAACCTGTTTTCTGATTTTCTGATTTAGGATCTCTGATTCACTCAAACACACACTCCCCCCCCCCCCTCCCCTCTTATATCACTAAGCATATGCTACATCATGGTCTTACCTCTTCTACGCCACAGAATCATATCCCACTTGTCTATATCGACGCAGAAGTGCTTCATTTTTTCCCCCATTTGTATTGGTTCCTCTATTTTTGTACTGTAGGTGAAGTCCTCAAAGCCGTGGTGGCTTCTTCCTGGCTGATGCTCAAAGAGACCATCACCAGAGAACACCTCAACAAAATGTGGCCACATCTATGGAGCCAATTCAGGGCCATATGTGTTGATCATTTATTAAAAACAGTTGACGAAAAAACATTTAAATTGAAGTGGAAAAATAAGAATTGAAACTGAAAGTCTCACATTTGTATCTTGCACTTTAAAAAATAAAAAAACTTATTCAAAAGTTTTTTTCAGTTCAAATGTATTTTTTGATTAAATTATTTATTTTCGTAAAATATATTTAGATTTTTGAGTAATTTTTTTTTTTTCAGTTTCAGATCTTATTTTTACGGATTCAAATCTTATTTTTCCGGCTTCAGATTTTTAACTCTAACTTTTTTCACTTTCAGGTCGAAAACTTTTACGTCTTGTTTTGGCCCTGAAGTTGCCTGAGGGCGCGGCCTCAACCGAGAGGGGCGTGGAATCCTGATTGACAGGTCACCCCCCGTGACGTCATCACCGTGCGTTCAGGAAATGGCATAAAGCTGAGTCACGTTGCGTTAGCATCACAGTCACAGCTACTAGCTAGTTCTAGCAGATGGGTACAGTGTCAGTACAGTACAGTTTAGTGATTGTTTACAATGGCGCAAGCACCAGGAGGAGTAGTACTGTATGTGTTGGTACCAGTGCCAGCGTTCAGGTAATAATAATAATAATAATAATAAGTATACTCTGGGACAAACATTACCAATGGAAAGAGACATTTACACGTTGTTCATGTATCATGCATCTTCTTCAACGCCCCTTATGAGGATTCAATGTTTGAAACTGTACTGTAGTTATTTATTTATGTGTGTATTTATGTATTTAACACGACAATAATTACTTTCGCATTCTTGTAGGCTATCTCTGGGCACAGGTGGTTTAGGCAATACATGTTTGAATAATATATGAATATTCTTTGTTTACAACGGAAGTAACTCATAACTCTGATATTAAGGGAAAATACTTTAGTTGCAGCCTTGCTGGACATCGGGTTTAGACGAGGTTTATGGTTGCCCACTAGACACTGTTAATGTTAAATTGTATGCTTTTTGTTTGTCAAATGTACAGTATGTCTAACTTAAACAATGATATTAAGTCAGTACAATAATGTGAAATTCTGTTTTGTTGTTCTAGGACCAACTGAAAGGAGACTTTCTTCAGAGGCTGCTCTCTAAAGTTTCCCATGTCATGCAAAGACTGCCTCTAGATGTGGACTTTTTGAGATTCGTTGTCAACCAGGAGATGGTTATATTTAGATCATTGTTAGGCCAGGTTGAGATGCCACAGGATGTCATCAATGCGTTCACTGAACTGTCAACACTTCTCAATGTACAGGACATCCCAAATCAGTCCCATAGTGTCATAGTGCCAGTGTCACAAGGAGAAATGGGACGCCCCAAATATGTTGTGTCTCCTCAGACACTGCAGAGCCTGATAGAAATGTCCCTACCAGTGTCATGCATTGCAAGAACTTTAGGTGTATCTGAAAGGACAGTGAAACGGCGCATGCATGATAATGGTCTTTCCATAGCCCGGTCTTACAGTCACCTAAGTGATGATCAACTAGATCATTTGGTGAGATCAGTGAAGGCCAGAACCCCACACGTGGGATACAGAATGATGAAGGGAATGCTGCAGGCCATGGGACACCGTGTCCAGTGGAAGAGAGTGTCTTCATCCATGCATCGTGTCGACCCAGTTGGCGTACTGTCAAGATTGACAACGATGGGGTGTGTCGCAAGAAGGACATATTCTGTTCCGGGTCCTCTTCACTTGGTACATATTGACACAAACCACAAACTCATCAGGTAGGCCATACATTTAAAGCTGAATATTTTATTTATTATCCCCTGTTTGCATCAAACTAATCTATACATATAATTAATTCAAAGTGATTTTATTCTCTCCCCCCTCTCCCCAAAAGATATGGCCTTGTTATTTTTGGAGGGGTTGATGGCTTCTCACGAAAGGTAATTTATTTAATAACCATTAATCATACATTAATTGAGATGACAGTTGAATATAATATGTCTACTGCTAAACTTGCTATAGGTAGGACATGTAATTCTAAAAGGAATAGGCCTATAGGCTACTGTATCTGTATGCATATTATTACATTTACAGGTTTTAAAATTCTTATATTGCTTTCCACTGAATTATTATATTGTCTGCTCCAGATCATGTACCTGGGTGCAGCAGCCAACAATAAAGCTTCCACTGCACTTGATTTCTTCTCGGAGGCAGTGCAAAAATATGGCGTTCCATTAAGGTAAGCCCAACAAATATGTGTGGCCCACCATGCTAGTTATTGCTCAATGATTTGTATTCATTTAGATGTTAATGTTTCATGTATCTTTTTGTTTTTATGTGTGATATATTCTCTTTTAGAGTAAGAGGTGACCAAGGAGTGGAAAATGTTGCCATAGCGCAAATTATGTTCACCATCAGGGGCTGTGGCAGGGGCAGTTTCATGTCAGGAAAGAGTGTGCATAATCAAAGGTGTGTATATATAATATTCAGATGTTGCCTCAGTCAACCGGAGTTTGATCATGTATTTGATAGGCTAATCCTTTTCTTTTTTACAGAATAGAGCGTTTGTGGCGAGATGTTTGGAACGGCGTTACAAACGTGTACTACGAGATTCTTCACAGCCTTGAGGATGAAGGTGTGCTAGATCCTGATGATAGCATCCACCTGTACTGCGCCCAGTATGTCTTTCTTCCGCGTCTGCAGAAGGATCTCAATGTCTTCAGGATGGGTTGGGATAATCACCCTCTAAGGACCGAGCACAACAGGTCTCCACAACAACTGTGGACATTGGGACTCCTCCACAATCCTGTAGATCCTCCACAACTGGCAGAGGTACCAATTCAAGTTTTTTTTTAAGCAAACATATAGTATACGATAAAAATGTATTGGCCTATGTATAAGAGTTACAAAAGAGGTTATAGATTAAATCTCTTGATAGCACTCTTCAAAAGCTGTAGCCTATGAGACATATTTCATTAGCCACTAGAAGAGGACCTGATACTTGTTGCATCAGTGTAGTATAATGTTTACATGTTGATCTAAATTTGCTTTCCTTTACTTTGTTCCCTGATTTCTATATGCCATTTTGAAATGTGCTTTGTTTAAATGTAGGGACTGGAGGATGCAACTCTTGCTGTCAACACCGCCAGTGAGATGGATGTGATGAGCTCTGGAGTGATTCTTCCACGAGTTGAATGTCCTCTCAGTGAACAGGATATGGCAGGCCTCACGACCACTATTGATATTTCAAGACCATCTCAGTCCTACGGCAAAGACATTAATTTAGCTGTACTAAACTATGTACTAAATCATGTACCGTAGATGCAAATGTTTCCAGAACTTGAAAAGAAGTAAAAAAGTTAACAACAAATGTATTCGACAGTTTTATTTGAGGTAAAGTGCCTATTTGTTCTGGGTAGAAAAAATCTAAACAGTAACAGTTGACTGAACAGTGAAAGCTATATAAAAAAAATAATCTCAACGTGCTTCTGTGTTTTACCTTCTCCACACTGTAAAAATATGTTTGCTCCAACTGTAGCCTTGTACAGTTGCCATCCTAGCATACTCTTCTGCTTGAACAGTCCAGTAGCCATCCTAGCAAGCTTCTGCTTGAACAGTCCAGTAGCCATCCTAGCAAGCTTCTGCTTGAACAGTCCAACAAGAGGATAAAGTGCAGGTTTAAAATGTCAACACTTATAACATAAGCAGTGTTGGGCGCGTTACTTTAAAAAAGTAATTAGTTATAGTTACTAGTTACTTCTCCAAAAAAGTAACTGAGTTAGTAACTGAATTACTCTATTGTAAAAGTAACTAGTTACTAGGAAAAGTAACTATTTGCGTAAAAAATATGTGTAATATGTCTAAGAATTTGGATTGTTTTTGGGAGCAGGTTTCACAAGGTGCATAGAGTAGAACAGCATAGACACGTAGCCTACTTACAAGTTACAACTTACACATAAGACATAATAACCTTTTGCCATGAGGGAGAAATATACTTCAACTTCAATATATGTATTGCACTTCAATATAATATTTATTGAACCTCAACAGTAAACCAGGTGTAATTGCCTACACCAGTGGCTCTCAAACCTTTTGGACCTCAAAAGTCCAACAACTTCAGACAAGACAACTGGTAGACAATACTGTCTAATTAAAGACACAAATTGGCTCAGAACTTAAGACAACTGGTCAGTGGTCAGTCACTCACGCACGCACACACACACACACACACACACACACACACACACACACACACACACACACACACACACACACACACACACACACACACACACACACACACGAGAGTCCCTCCCCTGCATATCTCTCTCTCTCTCTCTCTCTCTCTCTCTCTCTCTCTCTCTCTCTCTTTGCATGCAGTCAGGCTGTCAACATTAGCTTTAGCATTAGCATGGTCTGTGTAGCATCAAGCTTTCACAACTGAGTCTGACTGCTATGTTTGTTTTATTCTAACCGTGTGAAGCCCAACACACACCGGCTCCGTCCGACGCGGCGCGTTGCTGCGCGGCGCCACCTGGAAAATAGAACTGATTCTATCGGCGCGGCAGGCGACGCGGCACGACGCGGCGGACGGAGCCGGTGTGTGTTGGGCTTCATGTTTGCAGCAACAGGAGAAGCACACACACACACACACACACACACACACACACACACACACACAGAGTCACAGACACACACACACACTGTCAGCCGGCCCGTGGTAACAGAAAGCTTGGGGACGCTTAACATAATAACGGAGCACATTTCATTGTCAGTAACGGTAACTGCGTTGTAACAATGACAATTGTAATTAATTAGATTACCCGTTACTGAAAAAAATAACGACGTTAGGTAGCGCCGTTTGTTTAAACGCCGTTATACCCAACACTGAACATAAGTGCCATTTCTTCACCTTAAAATAGGTTAAATAAAATGTGCATTCAACTTGTGCTTATAAGCTAATGTTCAAATTATTTAAAGTATCCCAAGACTAATAATGTATTTATAAATATAACAGGTACTCAAAAAGGGGGACACATTGACATGCTACAGTATAGGACATGAAGTGTTTTTTGTTTGAACAGGGTCTAAATAAGGGGATCGCCACTAGAATCCCTCCACATAATAGTCTCTTTGAAAAAAGCTAAATAATGTCAGCATGAGCATACTCTATTACAAGGTGTATGGAACAGTAATAGACAGAAAACAAGTAAAAAGGCCAAACAATTGTATAACGAAACAAGAAAATAACTGATACAGGCCAGAGCTCAAGATAAACCTGAAAATCCCTGCATCTATCCACAACACCATGTCCTATACCGCTGCACTAGGGGGATGGAAATCCTGTCACCAGCACCCTATGGAAGACTACAAAAGAAAGGGGAAAGTATAAGTCACTCAATCACATACACATATTACAGGGCCTACTAGGCAATAGCAAATATTAAACATTAAGTGTCAGAAGCAAATACCCAGATAAAAACAGAAGAGGGGAACCCAAAGTTAAAGTAGGCCTAAAAAAGCCTGATGTCAAAGTATTCATTTAGACCTATTTTAACTGTATCTAAAGTAGAAATCCAATAAGCTTCCTTGAGGAGTAAGGAGTCAATTGTCTCCCCCCTGGGTGGCAATGTGACACGCTCAATGCAAATGTATTTCAAAGAGGAGATGCAATGTTGGACTTGGTGAAAATGTAATGCCACAGGATTTCTAAAATCCTTAGTCATGTCACTCCCGTGTTCCGAAATCCTAATTTTCTCCAATAACATTTTCAGTTTCTCCACAGTTCCCACATTGTTTGCTCTCTGCCTTATACCCAATTACATACAGTGTATTATTTAACCCTATATGACCCACCCTAAGTCTTGTGATGATTTCTTCCCTTCTGTCATTATAACTCTTTATATTGACAGTTTTTTGTAATTTATAATACTTCCTTCCTTTCCGATCTTCATCCCACCTTCTCTGCCAAATTTAATTTCCTTTTTTCTTAACTATTGCTTTCCCTTCGCCCCTTTCCTAATAATATTTGTAACTCTACCACCTGTTGTAGTGCCCTTTTAGCAAGTTTATCCGCACCCTCATTCCCTGCCAACCCCTTATGAGCTAGCACTAGGGATGGGTATCGTTAGGATTTTTTCGAGACCGGTACCGATTCCGGTTCTGCTTATCGATTCTGGTTCTTAACGGTTCCCTATTTCGGTTCCAAAATGGTATAAAATAACTTAAAGGTATATTCAGTGATTTCACTTAATTCAAATATCACTTATTTTTTTGTTTTGTTGTGATAATCCTCCCTACTATAGAGTGTGCTGGCCATATAAGGAGTTCCTCCCTGTCCCCAGTTAACCCCTGGGGGTCAAAAAAACCCCAGTGCCATTTGTGGATAATATAGTGATTATTTTAAATATAATATATCTATTCTGTATTTACCCAGGGCAATAGTGTTGTAGGCTACTTCTCTTACTACTAACTACTGACAATGACAAATAAAAGCATGTCTGAGATCTGAGAGCAACACACACACACACACACACACACACACACACACACACACACACACACACACACACACACACAATTAGCATCGCTAATGGGGGGGGCATCTCCAGCCGATAGGCTCAACAAAAAGAAACACAGCCGCTGCACGACGCGTAACACCAGCGCATTTCTCAACGCCGCCCGTCTCCTGTTGAATCTGCGTATACGCGCAGCACTGCAGTGCACGCTGATCTTATTCTGTGGACTACACGTGGCTCTTGGGCTTTGCTTGGCACAGTTTCCAAAGTAAAACAAAATAATAATAATGCTGAAGTAGAATCCATAGCAAACTAATACACTGGAGCACAGAACTGACTGACACAGTGAATAGCAGGCAGGCTGACAGTGAAGTAGTATAACGGCAAAAAGCCAAAGAGGCAATGCAATGCAGTGTGTCTGGATTTATTTGAGGCAATGTCGCAGAGTTGATGGTCAGTGTCCGTGCGCGCCAGCCATCAAACAAACCGCTGTCTGGAGGATTAAAGTGTGTTATGCAAGTGTACCCGGGTGCGCTGTTGAATCTCGGGCAATGTGAATCATGGCCATCGGGGACCAGGCAACCGTATTCGGAAACGGTTCCAATTAAACGGATTCAGTCCGTCTCAGTGTGAATCCCCTATCTGTCTCTACACTCCTCGACAACTCCATGCAGAGAAATAGCCCCGCCTCTGCAAGCCACAAGCCCACAACGCGTCGCTGATGCAACGCGGTGTAGGCTTGTAGATCAGCTCTGTTCCCTGCGCTTCTATTAAAAGGGTAGAAAATAAATAAATAGCGTGTGACCGCGTGTCTGTGAGAACCGATAGAGAGAACCGAAATTGAATTATTGTAATGGGTATACCCGGTACCCAGGCACGTTCGGTTCGGTACATACTTGGTCCCGAGTTTCGGGACCCACCCCTAGCTAGCACCCAGCAAAACTGAACATCTATACCACCTCTGTGTAATAAAGTACTGTATAATTTCAATGACTAAATCCTCCCTCGCTGACTTTTCTGACTGCACACTTTTCAATACAGCTAATGAATCCGTGCACACATATAACTTACAATAAAAATGTATTGGTCTATGTATAATGCACTCTTCAAAAGCTGTATGAGACTTATTTCTTTAGCCATATTGAAGAAAAAGGACCTCAAACTATATATATATTTTTTTTAAGATATGTTTTTGCGGCTTACGCCTTTATTGATTTTTTAAGGGACAGACAGTAGGCTGACAGGAAACGGGAGAGAGATGGGGGGATGACATGCGGTAAAGGCCGTGTCGGGTCCGGGAGTCGAACCCGCGGCACACCGCGACTGGATCACCAGTCTGGTGCCCAGACCGTTACGCTACGGCCTGGGCCCTCAAACTATATATTGATACTTCTTGCATCAGTGTAGTATAATGTTTACATGTTGATCTAAATTTGCTTTCCTTTATTCCGTTCCCTGATTTTATATGGACTTTTGAAATGTGCATTGTTTAAATGTAGGGACTGGCGGATGCAACTCTTGCTGTCAACACCGCTGTTAGATGAAACATGTGATAAGGAATTAATGGTAATGGGTATAATATCTACAGGAGAGACAGAAATATTCATGGTGGGGGTGTGGCTTTTTATATTTTAAATGATATTCCAGTAAAGAGGAGAGATGACCTGATGATTAGTGACATTGAAGCTCTATGGCTACAAGTCCACTTGCCTAATAGTAAACCAATATTGCTGTGTTGCTGTTACAGACCACCGGATTCCAATTCTCAGTACCTAAGCAGTGTATGTGAAATGGTGGACAGAGCATCAGACAGTAATAGGGAATTGTATATACTTGCAGATATGAATATTAACTGGTTCTCTCCAACATGCTCACTTAAGAAAACCCTCCATGCTATTGCAGATACATGTAATTTAACACAGTTAGTAAACAAGCCAACAAGAACACAAATAACAATAAATGGCATCTCCTCCACCTGTATTGATCATATCTTTACAAATGCAGCTGATCTATGCTCAAAGGTGATTTCTGTTGAATTTGGATGCACTAACCACAACATAGTAGCTTTTACGAGAAAGGCAAAGATCCCAAAAGCGGTTCCAAAGGTAATTTACAAAAGATCTTTAAAAACTTCAGGGAGGGCTCATTTCTAGAAGAACTTGAAAACATACCATGGCATACTGTAGGTGAAGAGGAAAATCCAGAGAAAGCTTTGAATTTGTTTATGCAGTTATTTCTGTCAATAGCTGACAAGCATGCTCCAGTTAGAAAACATACTGTTACATCTGTAAGAGCACCTTGGATTGATAATGAAATTAAAAACTGCATGGCTTTAAGAAATACTGCTAAGAAAAAGGCAAGTGAATCTGGCAGTCTGGCTGACTGGCAGATCTACTGTAAATCAAGAAATAATGTTACAAAAATGAATAGGAAGAAAAAAAGGATAAATTAAATCAAATCAGACAGTAAAATGCTGTGGAAAACCTTTAACAATGCTCTGGGTAGGGGCTCTAATAGGGCTCCCTCCTTCATTGAGGTGGATGGGGCTTTTATCACTAAGCCATATGACATAGCTCAATACTTTAACAACTTCTTCACCAGCAAAGTAGAAAGGTTAAGAAAGGATATGTCTTGTAATGATGTGCATTGTGTTTCCTCTATATCAGACAAAATTATGAATAATAAGTCCTGTATGTTTAGTTTTGAACCCATCAGCTCTGAGGTGGTGGAGAAACTGTTACTTTCAATACACAGTGAGAAGTCTGCAGGCCTGGATAACCTTGATGGCAAGTTACTGAAGCTCGCTGTACACCTGGTAACTAATCCAATTACTCACATTTTTAACCAAAGCTTGATGTGGGGGGTGTGTCCACAAATATGGAAGGAAGCTAAAGTTATTCCAATACCAAAAGATTCTAAAACAAACATCACAGGAGTTAACAGCCGCCCTATTAGCATTCTGCCAGTTCTTGCTAAATTAATGGAAAAATATGTATTTAACCAAATTCAATCATATTTCTCTGAGAATGTGTTAAATACTGACTTTCAACACGCCTATAGAGATGGGCTTTCTACATGTACAGCACTGACACAGTTAATAGATGACTGTCTAATGAATGTGGATTCTAAGAGACTAGTGGGGTCTGTACTGTTAGATTTTAGTGCCGCGTTCAACATTATTGATCACAATCTATAGCTTGACAAACTTTCATGTTATGGTTTTACCTTATCTGCACTAAGGTGGATAAAAAGCTATTTATCCAGCAGATCACAGAGAGTATACTATAATGGGAGTCTCTCAGACACTAAACATATTCACTGTGGAATTCCACAAGGAAGTTGCTTAGGTCCTTTGTTGTTCACTATATTTACAAATGACATGCCACTGGTCTATATTGGACAGGGCCAATATAGCCATGTATTCTGACGACAATACTTTGTATATGTCTGCCACTAATGTGGAAGATCTGTCTGTAGCTCTTAACAAGGAACTACAGAACATATCAGAGGGGGTGGTGAACAATAGGATGGTCCTGAACATCTCAAAGACTAAATCCATTGTATTTGGATCACAGCATAATATGCTCAAGTCAAAACCCAAATTGAATCTGAATCTGAGCGATCTAGCAGTTGAGCAGGTAGATGAAACCAAACTACTTGGGGTTACATTAGATAGTCATCTAACATGGTCTATTCATATTCAAAACATAACTAAGAAAATGGGAGGGGGTTTGTCCATGATTAGGAGATGTGCTGAGTTTTTAACTCCAACATATGCTGTCCTGGTCATCCAGGCACTAGTGATATCCCACCTTGACTATTGTCCAGTTGTGTGGAGAGAAGTAATATACTAGTCAATGTCGAATATAGGTTTGATTGATGACCTTGGCACGCCCCCTTATGATTAGACAATCAATTAATCAATTAATTAGACAATGGGTCCATCTAGCTTTTGTCCTAGAGGTCACCAAGGTCGTGGGAACATCAAGTTCAAAGCTAGGGTTATACAATGGCATGCATGTGCGTGCGTGTGTGTGCGTGTGCGCTTGTGTGCGTGTGTGAGTGCGTGCGTGCAGGCCTGCATGCGCATAGAAAGAGTTATATAATATTATATATTTATGCCATGATTGGCGGGTCAGTGTTAAAAATGGTGTTCACCCCTAACTCTGTGACAGCCTGTGATATAACAACCATCTTTGGGATGTTTAAAGTAAAATACATGGCAGTATGGCAGCAGTGTTAAAGCGCAATGATTGAGGGCTTTTCACATGTCAATAAGGCCTAGTCATGGTTGATTTATCTAGTGCTATGACTTTGCAAAAAACTCCCCCCATGATATTGAATAGGGTTAATTATACAACCATTGAACAGGGTTCATGAGTGAGGTTATAAACTCTAAAAAAAATAAAAATCTATAACACCATGTGAACGGGTGAGATGATAGATTACACACGGTGATACCACTAGTTTGCTACAGTCGTGAGAAACATCCACTGCTAGAAATGAATTTGCTCTTATATTTTTGAGGTTTCATTATAGGACAGAGAATAATGAGAGGGAATCTCCTGTCTTTCATTGTGTGTCTATGACGGGCTGGGCGTAACATTTAGTTCATTTACCAGTGAAACAGGACAGCTCCCAACCATGGCCTGGTCTTACAGGCATGCTGCTAAGGACTGGGAAACAGACGGGAATCATCTTTACAGATATATCTAAAACACAATGGGGCTGTATATTCTTGACCCAAAAGATCTAGGTAAAAAAGAACACCTAAAAATCAAGCCCATATCTTTTTTAATGACAATTTGCTCCGCAGCTCCCATCTCAGATGCATAACTTGACCTCACCACAATTGTGGGGGGGGGGGGGGGGGGGTGTGTGATCCTTTGGAAAAAGGGGATATTCATTGTATTGAAGTACAAAAACCTTTTGTTAAGGATGGTCTGAGTGCTTAGAACTATTGGACCCCTCTCTCTCTCTCTCTCTGTGTGTGTCTGCGTGCATGTTTTATTTTATTTTTATAACTTAGTTTATTGTTTGTTTTTTCATAGAAGCATTATTGAAATACTGAGTTTGAAAAATAATAATTAACATTAACAGCTTCTCTTAAATAAACCCCACAAGTATGACATAAAAGAGTAAACACATTAACTTTTCACCCCGAAGAAAAAGGACAACAGAAAACAAGACAGATCAAACCTTAAATACAAGTTGAAAAATAAAAGGCAGACAAAAACAGTACACAACATCCTATATATAAAAAGAAAATCATAGGTACATGATGCATCCATAATCCAATACAATCCAATCCATACAATCCAATCACAGTATAAGCTACTTTTAAAACAAAAGTCCAGCAGACCTCACTCATCCCCAAGCAGAGACAGATTCAAATTCTGAATGAATTGAAAGAATGGACCCCATATCCTCCCAAACCTATCGGAAGAACCATTCAAGGAGTGTCTAATCTTCTCCAGTTTTACACAGTACAAGGTGTCCCTAACCCAATGAGTGTGAGAAGGGGAAGTGGGCGATTTCCAGTTGGTCAGAATTAGTCTCCTAGCTAACAGAGTGACAAAGGCCAAAACATCCCTCTCTGGTTTAGAGAGCGATGGTATTGAGGGAAAAACACTAAACATGGCCCCCAAAGGTGTGGGCTGTGCGTGCATGTTTTAGGATGCCTGGTTTATCCTGTATCTAACTTTAGAAAAGTTATATAATATTATATATATATATTTATTCCATGGTTGTGCAGCAGTGTTAAAAATGGTGTTCACCCCTAACTCTGTGACAGCCTAGTGGTATGTTTAAAGTAAAACATTTAGTCAAAATACATGCCGGTATATAATTGACATGATTACGGGGATGTCTTTTAGACCACTAGATTTAGTTAAACATTTAGATAGTTAGATAATACAAATAAATGTTTTAAAACTGTAGTGTAGTTTATGATATGTTCACGTAAACTTTTACATTACATTGACATTACAGTTTATTACCTAACTGATTTCACTTTCAAATACAGAACAGGCAATATTTTGAAATATGACCTCATTATGTCCCAGGCCATGGCATATGACTTTATCACAATACACATTATGATAGTGTTATAGGTATTGATGTGTTTTTACTGTGATGGGGGTTATCTGATAGTCCAATAAACAGGCTGAACACATAAATCATGGAATCACAAGATCTGGCATTTTAATGATTGCCCCCGGGATACTTATCCCAAAATTGAATGGTCATGTGATATGCATATGAACAGCAAAGATATATATGAAAGCACATACGACCTGTTACATCACGAATCAGATTCGATCATATCAGTCCGTTGATCGGGGCGTCCCTTGAAGCGCAGGCCTGAGAGGTTGTCTGTCCTGGAGAATTCTGACGTGTCTCTACTTTTTTTCAGACACTATATAGGAATCTATTTGCTTGGGCAAAGCTAGGGTGCACACTCTTATGAGTAATGGTAACTGCTTAAAGGGTCTACTTTCCCCCATCAGTGCATCAGTGCATCGGTGCATATTAACAGTTGTATTAGTAATAGCTGTGCAAGTATAGCATGACTATACTACTAACTACTCGCACACAAATCACAAATCAAGCTCACAACACAAAACAAAACCATTAAAGAATCTACATCTTACACCATACATCTCGAGAACGCAAAACATGAAACAAAAACATCCTATACAGATCTTAGAAAAAAAACTATACCCACAATCAACACACTGGACCAATACCAGATCACAAATATCTCTGCCTTGGCATTGTAAATGTATATGATTTCTCATGCATATAAAACTCATTTGAAACTAATTGACTGGACTATGCAGTTTTAGGTGAACACATGATATCCATTCTCCTTTTCCCCTCCTGTGACTGAAAAAACAGGGCTAGGACAATTATCCACATTAACAATACCACGCTTAAGTTATGTTAAGTGATGCACTCCCGTGGGTAAACCACATGAAGGGCACAATTGACCATTTGCAGACCGCTGTCATCTTGCCATCAGATTTTGAAAGCACTAGTTTTCAGTAAAGCAATGTCCTGCTGCCTTTTGCATTATGTGCAAATTAAAAAGAAAAAAAGGTGGTAGCCTGCGCAACTACACAGTGCAGCTAACGCAGGGTAGTTGAGTGATATCTAACGAGCACTTTCCAAACTGCAATACTTGGAACAGAATCACCTGCATGGATACAAAGTAGCATGTCTGCAGTGCATTTTTATGAAACAAACACTTTGAGGATAAAAAGAGGATAATTCAAGCTTTTCGTACAGCTGCAATGTTAGTGAGCTTGACGTTGTGTAATACAATCAGATAGGACTTTTCTGTTTGGATGAATGGGGAGTTGCACCTTGTTAACAACTTGCTATGGCCCATATTAACATGAATGGCGTAAAAATGCTACGTTTTTTGTTTGTTTTTTGTCTTCCCTATAAATTGTGGTGCAGTGAATAACCCATCCAAGCATGGAGAATAGCCTATGTAAAACTGATTGATTGAACATTAAAGTTAAGTTATTTAACCAGTCAACTTTGAGCAATCTGCTATTCAATAATACCGGTCTTGATGAAAGTACAAGGACAGTAGTCTTTGTAATATGTGCAGTTTATTTGAATGCTTAAATAACTATATACCTAACCATATAGTCAAAGGTTTAGCACACATCCTAATAGTAAAAGTAAAATGCCGTTATGCTTTAAAAGTGTTAGAACTACATATCACTGTTACTTTCTTAGCTTACACATGTCTCATGATAAATGCTTTTTATGTGATGTATTCCCATGCTTTTTTGTTCTTTCTTAATGTAAATCGCTCTGGATTAAGAGCGTCTGCTAAATGCCTAAATTGTAAATTGTTATATCCATTGTGGAATATAATCCTGTGGTAATTTTTCTTGGCATTGTAGTAATAGTAGGCCTATGTACTGTATGCTTTGCATTCCGAGTGCCGCTATTGAAAACATTAGTCAGTAATGACAGGGATTGCCCATCACCCAGATTGGAATGGTGTCAATGTAGATTGGATAGTTGAACTATTCAAAAATATTTTTTCAAAATAGTAAAAAAGAAAATATAAAAAAAAAAGGCAAAGAAGTTTCCCCCGAAGTAGGGATGATCCAAGCATTCCTCCACTGTAGGTCTTTTCTTTGGGTCTTCATTGATCATCCTCTTGATGAGATCCTTCGCGAGCACATCCTGAACATGGTGCAGGTTGTAGATTCCATCCAGAATGTTGACTTCACACCGTGGACCTGTACCGAAAGGATGGTGTCCTCCAGACAGGATGTAATATAACAACATCCCAGCCACCTTTAGAATGAAATTTAAATGTAGTGACAGAATGTGCTGTTTTCTTTGATTAAATGGTTCTCTCATGCTGAAAAAAGAACAAACCTGGATGTCAGCACTTCTTGTATAGGGAACAAGCTCACGGCCGTCGTTTTCATCAATGGTCTCCTTCGCCTTCCAGCATTTTCTTCCTGCACTGCTCGTTGCATATGTTGTTTGTCCTCTGGGCAGCTGTCGGCATATTCCAAAATCTGACAATCTGACCTTCCTTGTAACATCTGCAGGGTAAATTGTATAAATAAATAACAAAAAAGACATTAGCTGCTTGTTTTATTTTTCGTCTATAGCTTACCAAACAACACATTCTGGGGTTTGATATTGCGGTGGAGAATTGGAGGACTCTGGTGATGGAGTGTCTTTAAGCTATTGAGAAATTGTTTTGCGTTCACCATTTCACAAAGACGGTCTCCAGGAAACTCATCTCCTAACTTGACGTATTCTTCCAGCGAGTATTCACACAATTCAAGAACAAGGTATGCAAAGTTTTCATCCTCTATAAAGTCCACATATTGTACAATGGAAGGATGATCAAGCTCTGGAAGACATGAAAAGTTTTTCTCGCCCTTCAGCATTCTCTTCACGGCGACTTCAGTGCCATCCTCTCTTAACCCCAAGTAGACTCCCTTTGCTATGCTGAATTCACCATCTATCCCAATGACAAAATGACCACATTTGACAACGTTGTCAACCTCGTGAGCGTTTGCAAGTTTCTGTAGCTGTTGGCTCCACCTTTGACTGATTCTGTGCCATTCTCGTGGTTGTCTTGGCTCTGCGTTGGTCACTTCACTTTCCGAGGTTGGTTTGCTGAGATGCGTGTGTAGTGGTCTAAGCCTGTCCATCTCAACTTCATCGCTCCGCATTTGTGCATATGTGACAGGTGTCAAGAGAGGTTTTTCTTTCTTTTATTTTACTTTGCATATATATATAATATTGTATATCCGTTCAGTGACTTATTATGATCTCTCCTTATATTCATACATATATATATATATATATATATATATATATATATTTACCACTGTCGATTGGGTATATGCTCCTGCTTTGTGTGAACAGAGACTTATATTCCGCTGGACAAAGTACTGTGTGACTGATTCGGCCAGGGTCACACATACGTAATGAGGTTAGAGGTGTGTACAAATAGAAGGTTTGCCAGTGTGGCATATGTGTACATTGATGTTTTTTTTGTTTCACGAGAAACATAACATATATTTACATAGGTATGATACACAATACCTATGTGTATTTAGGTCCACTACCACAATGACATAGAAGAATAGACACAGATGCCCCAAGATTAAATCATGTCATGTTTTAATAGTTTAATACTTCAATACTATTAGCATGCAATCATTGAGTCATTGAGTACACAAGTGTAGTGTAAAGCCAATACACTCAAATTTGTACTAAAAATGTACTAATGTTACTCTAACTTACTCTAACCTTTCTGTTTGTGTTAATGCAAGTGTTCATTCATGTCCAATACTAGGCGTTTTTAGGTCCACTCCCACAGTGACATAGAAGGACCTTACCACAGGCCAGAGTATTTGCATTACATGCATATGCATTACATTGTCAGAATCTAACTAGAATTTAACATGGGGTAAAAATACATAATAATACATAATACAGATATTTAGCATAGCCTATAATATTTACGTATGATACACAATACATTTAATAGACTTAATTAAATCATATCATGTAGTAAATCACAAATCACAAATCAATGACTTTCAATCGTTTTTTTTACATTAATATCTATTGGTATTAACGTATCTCTAACAGGCACCTTCATGTGAATCTTTGTTTTTCTGTTCATTTTCGATATCCCATAACTTTAATGCAATCTTTATATCTTTAACTTTCATACGACCCATTCCCTGTGTGGGGACCTGAAGAATTTCATTTTCATCCATTCGGTGCAGCCAGCTAGTTGTGGGTGCAGCGAGAGGGGATGTTGCATCCTCATCACCAGAGCCTGCTGGGGATCGCTGTGGTTTGGAATAGTTCGGTGCTGGTGAGGATGGGGGTGTGATGGGTAGTTGTCCATTTTCGGAAAGTCCAGGAGCATTCATGCACATAGTCAAATCTAACGGTTCAATCGGTGCAAAATACTTGTCGTCCGGATCAGAGACCACCAGTTCTCCATCTTCCACCTCCTCAGCCTCTTCCTCCGCATCATCCCCATCACCATCATCATCTCTTGGCCTGTATACGGGTATGTTCATGTAGCAGGGGTCCGCTGTCATGACCGCTGCGTCAGCTCTCTCGCGGTTTAATTCGAAATCAAGGGTATAGTCAAATCTGTCCGGTGCTGGACTATATTCCCGTATTTTGAGAGGGTTGATATAATACCTATGTTCCGTAGGTACCGTAGGTGTATTGCCATCGGTTTGTCCTTTACCCATAAGCTCCATTTCAACTTACAACAGACAACTCCTAACTTATCTGGCACAAATAAGGCTAGCTGTCTTTTCTCTACAGGCCTGCAGATCTCAGGCGACCCTTTTAAATAGGGACTTGACTCCAAACACCACACCCCCACCTCATTGTTATTCAAATCCGTACAATCCCTACCCCCCATATTATCTACATCTAGACATCTACTCTATGACCATAAATCTACTCTATGACCAAAAGGTATTCTAAATGTAGGGGCTGTTTAAAGTTCTTTTTATGTCCAATGTATGCTACATGCTTAAATTATATTGTTCAATATTGTTCAAAAATCAGATATGTCTAATAATGTACAAATATTGTTACCTACTTTTTTTTTTGCGATAACTTTGTTTGAAAATGGTTATCCAAACCAATCATTATCCAAAACAAACCAAACCAAACCCAACAAAAACATTACCAATCATACTTTGTACAAACAAAAAAGTTTGATACGCCGTTAGGGCATTGAGCATTGACTCATAAAGTAAATTTAAGACGTAGTCGCTGTGTGAAATAATAATTTGCCATCAATTCCATGAATTGATCTGGAGAAGATCAGTGGAGAGTGAGGCAAAGACGACCGGACTACCGTGGGCCCAGCTGAAGAAAACTGCTCAAAACAGAGTCCGATGGCGGGGTGTGATTGCGGCCCTATGCTCCACCTAGGACCCTACAGGAATAAGTCAAGTAAATCAAGTCCATGATGGCATCAGTATATGGCCTGTCCACTCATGACATGGTTAGGGGTACGTTCCATTTGATGTACTCTATACATACATAGAGTATAGACAAAATAAAACAATACAAACTTTTTTGTTTGTACAAAGTATGATTGGTAATGTTTTTGTTGGGTTTGGTTTGGTTTGTTTTGGATAATGATTGGTTTGGATAACCATTTTCAAACAAAGTTATCGCAAAAAAAAAAGTAGGTAACAATATTTGTACATTATTAGACATATCTGATTTTTGAACAATATTGAACAATATAATTTAAGCATGTAGCATACATTGGACATAAAAAGAACTTTAAACAGCCCCTACATTTAGAATACCTTTTGGTCATAGAGTAGATTTATGGTCATAGAGTAGATGTCTAGATGTAGATAATATGGGGGGTAGGGATTGTACGGATTTGAATAACAATGAGGTGGGGGTGTGGTGTTTGGAGTCAAGTCCCTATTTAAAAGGGTCGCCTGAGATCTGCAGGCCTGTAGAGAAAAGACAGCTAGCCTTATTTGTGCCAGATAAGTTAGGAGTTGTCTGTTGTAAGTTGAAATGGAGCTTATGGGTAAAGGACAAACCGATGGCAATACACCTACGGTACCTACGGAACATAGGTATTATATCAACCCTCTCAAAATACGGGAATATAGTCCAGCACCGGACAGATTTGACTATACCCTTGATTTCGAATTAAACCGCGAGAGAGCTGACGCAGCGGTCATGACAGCGGACCCCTGCTACATGAACATACCCGTATACAGGCCAAGAGATGATGATGGTGATGGGGATGATGCGGAGGAAGAGGCTGAGGAGGTGGAAGATGGAGAACTGGTGGTCTCTGATCCGGACGAGAAGTATTTTGCACCGATTGAACCGTTAGATTTGACTATGTGCATGAATGCTCCTGGACTTTCCGAAAATGGACAACTACCCATCACACCCCCATCCTCACCAGCACCGAACTATTCCAAACCACAGCGATCCCCAGCAGGCTCTGGTGATGAGGATGCAACATCCCCTCTCGCTGCACCCACAACTAGCTGGCTGCACCGAATGGATGAAAATGAAATTCTTCAGGTCCCCACACAGGGAATGGGTCGTATGAAAGTTAAAGATATAAAGATTGCATTAAAGTTATGGGATATCGAAAATGAACAGAAAAACAAAGATTCACATGAAGGTGCCTGTTAGAGATACGTTAATACCAATAGATATTAATGTAAAAAAAACGATTGAAAGTCATTGATTTGTGATTTGTGATTTACTACATGATATGATTTAATTAAGTCTATTAAATGTATTGTGTATCATACGTAAATATTATAGGCTATGCTAAATATCTGTATTATGTATTATTATGTATTTTTACCCCATGTTAAATTCTAGTTAGATTCTGACAATGTAATGCATATGCATGTAATGCAAATACTCTGGCCTGTGGTAAGGTCCTTCTATGTCACTGTGGGAGTGGACCTAAAAACGCCTAGTATTGGACATGAATGAACACTTGCATTAACACAAACAGAAAGGTTAGAGTAAGTTAGAGTAACATTAGTACATTTTTAGTACAAATTTGAGTGTATTGGCTTTACACTACACTTGTGTACTCAATGACTCAATGATTGCATGCTAATAGTATTGAAGTATTAAACTATTAAAACATGACATGATTTAATCTTGGGGCATCTGTGTCTATTCTTCTATGTCATTGTGGTAGTGGACCTAAATACACATAGGTATTGTGTATCATACCTATGTAAATATATGTTATGTTTCTCGTGAAACAAAAAAAACATCAATGTACACATATGCCACACTGGCAAACCTTCTATTTGTACACACCTCTAACCTCATTACGTATGTGTGACCCTGGCCGAATCAGTCACACAGTACTTTGTCCAGCGGAATATAAGTCTCTGTTCACACAAAGCAGGAGCATATACCCAATCGACAGTGGTAAATATATATATATATATATATATATATATATATATGTATGAATATAAGGAGAGATCATAATAAGTCACTGAACGGATATACAATATTATATATATATGCAAAGTAAAATAAAAGAAAGAAAAACCTCTCTTGACACCTGTCACATATGCACAAATGCGGAGCGATGAAGTTGAGATGGACAGGCTTAGACCACTACACACGCATCTCAGCAAACCAACCTCGGAAAGTGAAGTGACCAACGCAGAGCCAAGACAACCACGAGAATGGCACAGAATCAGTCAAAGGTGGAGCCAACAGCTACAGAAACTTGCAAACGCTCACGAGGTTGACAACGTTGTCAAATGTGGTCATTTTGTCATTGGGATAGATGGTGAATTCAGCATAGCAAAGGGAGTCTACTTGGGGTTAAGAGAGGATGGCACTGAAGTCGCCGTGAAGAGAATGCTGAAGGGCGAGAAAAACTTTTCATGTCTTCCAGAGCTTGATCATCCTTCCATTGTACAATATGTGGACTTTATAGAGGATGAAAACTTTGCATACCTTGTTCTTGAATTATGTGAATACTCGCTGGAAGAATACGTCAAGTTAGGAGATGAGTTTCCTGGAGACCGTCTTTGTGAAATGGTGAACGCAAAACAATTTCTCAATAGCTTAAAGACACTCCATCACCAGAGTCCTCCAATTCTCCACCGCAATATCAAACCCCAGAATGTGTTGTTTGGTAAGCTATAGACGAAAAATAAAACAAGCAGCTAATGTCTTTTTTGTTATTTATTTATACAATTTACCCTGCAGATGTTACAAGGAAGGTCAGATTGTCAGATTTTGGAATATGCCGACAGCTGCCCAGAGGACAAACAACATATGCAACGAGCAGTGCAGGAAGAAAATGCTGGAAGGCGAAGGAGACCATTGATGAAAACGACGGCCGTGAGCTTGTTCCCTATACAAGAAGTGCTGACATCCAGGTTTGTTCTTTTTTCAGCATGAGAGAACCATTTAATCAAAGAAAACAGCACATTCTGTCACTACATTTAAATTTCATTCTAAAGGTGGCTGGGATGTTGTTATATTACATCCTGTCTGGAGGACACCATCCTTTCGGTACAGGTCCACGGTGTGAAGTCAACATTCTGGATGGAATCTACAACCTGCACCATGTTCAGGATGTGCTCGCGAAGGATCTCATCAAGAGGATGATCAATGAAGACCCAAAGAAAAGACCTACAGTGGAGGAATGCTTGGATCATCCCTACTTCGGGGGAAACTTCTTTGCCTTTTTTTTTAATATTTTCTTTTTTACTATTTTGAAAAAATATTTTTGAATAGTTCAACTATCCAATCTACATTGACACCATTCCAATCTGGGTGATGGGCAATCCCTGTCATTACTGACTAATGTTTTCAATAGCGGCACTCGGAATGCAAAGCATACAGTACATAGGCCTACTATTACTACAATGCCAAGAAAAATTACCACAGGATTATATTCCACAATGGATATAACAATTTACAATTTAGGCATTTAGCAGACGCTCTTAATCCAGAGCGATTTACATTAAGAAAGAACAAAAAAGCATGGGAATACATCACATAAAAAGCATTTATCATGAGACATGTGTAAGCTAAGAAAGTAACAGTGATATGTAGTTCTAACACTTTTAAAGCATAACGGCATTTTACTTTTACTATTAGGATGTGTGCTAAACCTTTGACTATATGGTTAGGTATATAGTTATTTAAGCATTCAAATAAACTGCACATATTACAAAGACTACTGTCCTTGTACTTTCATCAAGACCGGTATTATTGAATAGCAGATTGCTCAAAGTTGACTGGTTAAATAACTTAACTTTAATGTTCAATCAATCAGTTTTACATAGGCTATTCTCCATGCTTGGATGGGTTATTCACTGCACCACAATTTATAGGGAAGACAAAAAACAAACAAAAAACGTAGCATTTTTACGCCATTCATGTTAATATGGGCCATAGCAAGTTGTTAACAAGGTGCAACTCCCCATTCATCCAAACAGAAAAGTCCTATCTGATTGTATTACACAACGTCAAGCTCACTAACATTGCAGCTGTACGAAAAGCTTGAATTATCCTCTTTTTATCCTCAAAGTGTTTGTTTCATAAAAATGCACTGCAGACATGCTACTTTGTATCCATGCAGGTGATTCTGTTCCAAGTATTGCAGTTTGGAAAGTGCTCGTTAGATATCACTCAACTACCCTGCGTTAGCTGCACTGTGTAGTTGCGCAGGCTACCACCTTTTTTTCTTTTTAATTTGCACATAATGCAAAAGGCAGCAGGACATTGCTTTACTGAAAACTAGTGCTTTCAAAATCTGATGGCAAGATGACAGCGGTCTGCAAATGGTCAATTGTGCCCTTCATGTGGTTTACCCACGGGAGTGCATCACTTAACATAACTTAAGCGTGGTATTGTTAATGTGGATAATTGTCCTAGCCCTGTTTTTTCAGTCACAGGAGGGGAAAAGGAGAATGGATATCATGTGTTCACCTAAAACTGCATAGTCCAGTCAATTAGTTTCAAATGAGTTTTATATGCATGAGAAATCATATACATTTACAATGCCAAGGCAGAGATATTTGTGATCTGGTATTGGTCCAGTGTGTTGATTGTGGGTATAGTTTTTTTTCTAAGATCTGTATAGGATGTTTTTGTTTCATGTTTTGCGTTCTCGAGATGTATGGTGTAAGATGTAGATTCTTTAATGGTTTTGTTTTGTGTTGTGAGCTTGATTTGTGATTTGTGTGCGAGTAGTTAGTAGTATAGTCATGCTATACTTGCACAGCTATTACTAATACAACTGTTAACCCATTCTGGGCGGGGTTCCCTATTTGTACCTTACCCCCTCAGGCCGGGAACCCATATTTGGGTTCTGTACAGTATGTACAGTATTCAAAAATGTAAAAATTTTGATTCTGCTATATCAATATTTGAATTTTTCAGAAACCTTAGGTCAGGATTTAGAGGCGTTTTTAGAATCGGCCTTAGGCCTGAATGGGTTAATATGCACCGATGCACTGATGCACTGATGGGGGAAAGTAGACCCTTTAAGCAGTTACCATTACTCATAAGAGTGTGCACCCTAGCTTTGCCCAAGCAAATAGATTCCTATATAGTGTCTGAAAAAAAGTAGAGACACGTCAGAATTCTCCAGGACAGACAACCTCTCAGGCCTGCGCTTCAAGGGACGCCCCGATCAACGGACTGATATGATCGAATCTGATTCGTGATGTAACAGGTCGTATGTGCTTTCATATATATCTTTGCTGTTCATATGCATATCACATGACCATTCAATTTTGGGATAAGTATCCCGGGGGCAATCATTAAAATGCCAGATCTTGTGATTCCATGATTTATGTGTTCAGCCTGTTTATTGGACTATCAGATAACCCCCATCACAGTAAAAACACATCAATACCTATAACACTATCATAATGTGTATTGTGATAAAGTCATATGCCATGGCCTGGGACATAATGAGGTCATATTTCAAAATATTGCCTGTTCTGTATTTGAAAGTGAAATCAGTTAGGTAATAAACTGTAATGTCAATGTAATGTAAAAGTTTACGTGAACATATCATAAACTACACTACAGTTTTAAAACATTTATTTGTATTATCTAACTATCTAAATGTTTAACTAAATCTAGTGGTCTAAAAGACATCCCCGTAATCATGTCAATTATATACCGGCATGTATTTTGACTAAATGTTTTACTTTAAACATACCACTAGGCTGTCACAGAGTTAGGGGTGAACACCATTTTTAACACTGCTGCACAACCATGGAATAAATATATATATATAATATTATATAACTTTTCTAAAGTTAGATACAGGATAAACCAGGCATCCTAAAACATGCACGCACAGCCCACACCTTTGGGGGCCATGTTTAGTGTTTTTCCCTCAATACCATCGCTCTCTAAACCAGAGAGGGATGTTTTGGCCTTTGTCACTCTGTTAGCTAGGAGACTAATTCTGACCAACTGGAAATCGCCCACTTCCCCTTCTCACACTCATTGGGTTAGGGACACCTTGTACTGTGTAAAACTGGAGAAGATTAGACACTCCTTGAATGGTTCTTCCGATAGGTTTGGGAGGATATGGGGTCCATTCTTTCAATTCATTCAGAATTTGAATCTGTCTCTGCTTGGGGATGAGTGAGGTCTGCTGGACTTTTGTTTTAAAAGTAGCTTATACTGTGATTGGATTGTATGGATTGGATTGTATTGGATTATGGATGTATCATGTACCTATGATTTTCTTTTTATATATAGGATGTTGTGTACTGTTTTTGTCTGCCTTTTATTTTTCAACTTGTATTTAAGGTTTGATCTGTCTTGTTTTCTGTTGTCCTTTTTCTTTGGGGTGAAAAGTTAATGTGTTTACTCTTTTATGTCATACTTGTGGGGTTTATTTAAGAGAAGCTGTTAATGTTAATTATTATTTTTCAAACTCAGTATTTCAATAATGCTTCTATGAAAAAACAAACAATAAACTAAGTTATAAAAATAAAATAAAACATGCACGCAGACACACACAGAGAGAGAGAGAGAGAGGGGTCCAATAGTTCTAAGCACTCAGACCATCCTTAACAAAAGGTTTTTGTACTTCAATACAATGAATATCCCCTTTTTCCAAAGGATCACACACCCCCCCCCCCCCCCCCCCCCCCCCCCCCACAATTGTGGTGAGGTCAAGTTATGCATCTGAGATGGGAGCTGCGGAGCAAATTGTCATTAAAAAAGATATGGGCTTGATTTTTAGGTGTTCTTTTTTACCTAGATCTTTTGGGTCAAGAATATACAGCCCCATTGTGTTTTAGATATATCTGTAAAGATGATTCCCGTCTGTTTCCCAGTCCTTAGCAGCATGCCTGTAAGACCAGGCCATGGTTGGGAGCTGTCCTGTTTCACTGGTAAATGAACTAAATGTTACGCCCAGCCCGTCATAGACACACAATGAAAGACAGGAGATTCCCTCTCATTATTCTCTGTCCTATAATGAAACCTCAAAAATATAAGAGCAAATTCATTTCTAGCAGTGGATGTTTCTCACGACTGTAGCAAACTAGTGGTATCACCGTGTGTAATCTATCATCTCACCCGTTCACATGGTGTTATAGATTTTTATTTTTTTTAGAGTTTATAACCTCACTCATGAACCCTGTTCAATGGTTGTATAATTAACCCTATTCAATATCATGGGGGGAGTTTTTTGCAAAGTCATAGCACTAGATAAATCAACCATGACTAGGCCTTATTGACATGTGAAAAGCCCTCAATCATTGCGCTTTAACACTGCTGCCATACTGCCATGTATTTTACTTTAAACATCCCAAAGATGGTTGTTATATCACAGGCTGTCACAGAGTTAGGGGTGAACACCATTTTTAACACTGACCCGCCAATCATGGCATAAATATATAATATTATATAACTCTTTCTATGCGCATGCAGGCCTGCACGCACGCACTCACACACGCACACAAGCGCACACGCACACACACGCACGCACATGCATGCCATTGTATAACCCTAGCTTTGAACTTGATGTTCCCACGACCTTGGTGACCTCTAGGACAAAAGCTAGATGGACCCATTGTCTAATTAATTGATTAATTGATTGTCTAATCATAAGGGGGCGTGCCAAGGTCATCAATCAAACCTATATTCGACATTGACTAGTATATTACTTCTCTGTGTGGTCCAATGCAGCTAAAAAGGACCTGCGTAAATTACAAATAACCCAGAATAAGGCAGCTCGCCTTGCCCTGAACTGCAATACTAGATCTAGTACACTGTTAAATCATCAGAAGCTGTCATGGATGTTGAGAGCAGAGATTAGCTGCCAGTCTGGCTGGATTTTTTAGGAACATTTGTTCAAATAAAAAACCAAAATGCTTATAAAAATATTCATTATACCAGTTCTAGACATATACATAATACCAGACATGTTGCAATGGGTCGATTTACAGTGCCTAAGCCAAGAACTGATGCAATGAAGAATACAGTCATGTACAGGGCAATGACTTTCTGGAACTCTCTACCAGTATGCATTACAGAAATAAAGGGTAAAAGGCATTTTAAGAAAAGACTGAAGGACTTTTTGTATATATGGTAAATTGTAATTCTGTTTATTTTAATGTAATCTAGAGTGAACGCACGGTTGTTGCATGGTTGTTATGCTTTAATGTATTTATTTTGTGATATCTGTAATGTTCTTATTTAAATTTTTGTATGACCACTATTGATGTTTCAAGACCATCGGAGTCCTACGGCAATGACATTCATTTAGCTGTACTAAACTATATACCGTAGATGCAAATGTTTCAACCAGTACAAAAAAAAATAAAGTGTAACAAATGTATTCAATAGTTTTATTTGTTGTGACTGACCACAGTGCAGCCACAGGTTAAAGTTTCTCTTAGTTCTGCATAGAAAAATAAACAGTAGAACCTTTTCTACATTTGTTGTGACTGACAACAGTGCAGCCAACATAAAGTGCCTTTTAGTTTGGCGTATAAACGTGTAAACAGGACAATGTAAACAGTTGACAAGTGAAACCTACATGGTAAAAAAAATAATCTTAAAGTGCTGAGGTTTCTCACTTCTATTGAACAATCTTGAGACAACATGTTTGCTCCAACTGTAGCATCCTATTGCTCCCTGCATCTTTTGTAGTAGCTTCAATAACATGTGCACATGCTTGAACTGTCCAACAAGAGGATAAAGTGCATCTTTAAAATTTCAACAGTTATAACACTTTTTTTAAGATGTTAAAGAAACATGTGGGGTTCCGGCCTTCACAATTATACTTTTTCATGGCTCATAGCCCTAGTATCCCAAGGTGTATGACCTTGAAAAAGAGGTAGTTAACGGCAATTCTAGTAGCTTCAATAACATAGCTACTACATAACATGATGTGCACATGCTTGAACTGTCCAACAAGAGGATAAAGTGCATCTTTAAAATTTCAACAGTTAACACTTGGAGCTGTCAGGGTAGCAGAGGGTGATTTTTTTTTTGACGCTGCCATTGCAGAAGGCCTCTCTCCAGAATGTTGGTTCTTGATATTTGGATCTTGAACTCTTTATCCACTCTTTTATTGATGGTGTCCAATAAATCATCAACACTGCCAAACATAACTCAAAATTAAGGCATGTAAACGACTAAATGTTATAAAATCTTTATGTATTTAGACATTTACCTTTTGATCTGCTCCTCTCCACTGTCCTGGCCCACGGACGTTGTCTCAGCCTTACCATTTCCCCTCCTCATGGCAGTCTCAGTATCACTCAGATTATCCTCTCCTCTATACATGTACCTACAAGTGAGACATTGATATAAGGCGGAAGAAAGTACTTGCTAGGCACTAGGTAGCAAATACATTTTAAATGAAAAAACAAAACAAATACCTTTCTCCACACATGCTAGCATGGATCTCCAGGAACTGTGATGAACCTTCTGATGGAGAACATTTTGAAAATTAAGAATTGCCCCAGCCCCACACAAAACAGTTAATGCAGGCATTTCACAAAACATTACTTTAATACCTCTTCAACAGAGGTCTTTGTGTCATGGTGCAGAGGAGGTGCAGTCTCATGGTGCAGATGGGGTGCACTCTTTGTGTCAGGGTGCAGTGGGGGTGTTGTCACAGAAGATATCTCGACCTCACTTTCACATGTCTAAGATGAACAGACAAAATACAAAATTTGTTGCACTTGTATTCACAATGGGTAATGGCTGTCACATCTGGCCAAAACAAAGTCAAATTGGACTCTGAGCTGGGTGTGACTACATAGTGTACCTGTTGGGCATGGAGCTAATCCATTCCATGCATGCAGGAAAAATATGCCATTCCCACACACAGAGAGACCCTCAACCCTTACAATAGGTTCAATAGGGCATCGCAGTTCCCGTCCACTTCCTGGTTCAACTGCAAAATACTCAATGCATTTTTCCCCATTGACATTTCCAAAAATATTTATATCAATTAATTTAAGCCTAGAATCAATCTATCCAGGGTCCTGGTGAATCATGAAAAAAACGTTTGATTCTGTGAAAAAAACCTTTAGGGTATTTATTAAATATAGTATATCATATAATTAAATATAAAATAAAATCACCGAAAAAAATAATGGTCATGATTCACCATGACCCTGGATGGCTTGATTCTAGGCTTAAATTAATTGATAAATATTTTTGGAAATTTCAAAAAGTATTTTGCAATGTAACGTCACACAGAAATACTGTCTGTAATCCACAGATTACAGACAGTATTTCTGTGTGACGTTACATTGCAATTAGAAAACCAAAGGAATGCCAAGCAGCTGGAAGTAGGTTTCTATACAGCACTGAAAATTAAGATAACTGAGGACAAATCAGCCATCACCCACCCTACAATCTCACACAGTGTGCGTATGGTGCATTATTATTTAAAAAGAATGTACACACCATAAAGACGATAATAAATGACTAGCACAAGCTTGACAACTTCACCAAGGGACAAAACAATCGCCTATTTAATGGTGACATCTACCTCATCATCGTCATCCTCTGACAAAGTCTCCACACACTGCTGAACGTGAAGGGGCAAAATCTGCAAAGGATAGGTCACCTTGCATGTTTTGCACTGTTCTTTTGGTGTGTGAAGGAACTCTATTGCATCTGGAGGTAATGGAGTCAGGTCGAACTTGTGTTGCAAAGGCACAGCATAGATTGGAGACGATGTGGATGCTTTTGGAGTCTGCATCTTTCGCTTTCCAAGAAAGGAACTTTTCTTGGGGAGAAAATTTTAGGACCTGCATAATTTAAAAAAAGTTATTTGTTTAAAACATGATAGTACAACAACACATTAAGGACTAGGTTCCCCACATAGTACAACAACACATTAAGGACTAGGTTCCCCACTCTACATACATCTTTGGCTGAAAATAGTAGATCTACAAGCTCACAATGCTTGCAGCCTGATTCCTTGAGAGCTTGTAGCTCTGCTATTTTCACTGAATGTTAGCCCCAGAATAGGGATACTTAGGTTCTGGTGGTTAAATGAACAGACAATTCATCTCAGACCTGTTCATGTCGTTATCCAAAGGAGTGTGTTGCACATTCTGAGAGAGCACATTGATGAGGTTCTGTGCAACCGAAGCCACGTTGGTATAGTCAGCATTCTGTCAAAAAACAAAGACAATACATTAATTTCAATTTTATATAGCACCAAATCACACATTATATCATGTCACTTTACATATACATGGCACATTGACCCATTGCATATTATCAAAAAATAGCACCAAAACTACCAGTTCAGCAGGGTTGCACCTAGCCCTACAAGCAGAACCCAATGGTACTGAAGTTTCTGACACGAATCGATTGGGCTGACCCACGGGGTTCCGAGAGGGGCTAGGTTGCACCAGAAGAGAATATTTAAAATACTTTTAAATAATGTGATTGTAACATAATATCTTCATTTAAACTGGAACTAGGCCTACTTGAGGTCTCTGTCTCCATCGCTCTGATCGTTACAAAATGAACCCGTCATTATCGGATATTTTACTTAATCCTAACATCTAACTTATTAAAAAACAGTACTTACTTGCACGCTGGTGACGCTGGTGTTGGTAATGGTACCGGCTGGTACTCTTGGTCTTGGACCGGGTGGACGCAGCCGGTACGGATCCATCTCCTGTTGAACTAAACTAACTAGCTAGTAGTAGCTGTGATGCTAACGCAACTCCAACGTGACTCAAGCCTTATGCTATTTCCTGAACGCACGGTGATGACGTCACGGGGGGGGGACCTGTCAATCAGGATTCCACGCCCCTCTCGGTTGAGGCCGCGCCCTCAGGCAACTTCAGGGCCAAAACAAGACGTAAAAGTTTTCGACCTGAAAGTGAAAAAAGTTAGAGGCGAAAAAAGAAAAAAAAATCTGAAGCCGAAAAAAAAAAGATTTGAATCCGTAAAAATAAGATTTGAATCCGTAAAAATAAGATCTGAAACTGAAAAAAATAATTTACTCAAAAAACTAAATATATTTTACAGTGAAAAATGAAAATAAATAATTTAATCAAAAAATACATTTGAACTGAAAAAAACTTTTGAATACGTTTTTTTATTTTTCAAAGTGCAAGATACAAATGTGAGACTTTTGGTTTCAATTCTTATTTTTCCACTTCAATTTAAATGTTTTTTCGTCAACTGTTTTTAATAAATGATCAACACATATGGCCCTGAATTGGCTCCATACACATCCTTCACTACATGCGCCGACGTGGCTGAATGTCTGGCGGTGGAGCTGTGTAGTGCCCTAGTTGGGAAGATGTCATGATCTTTGCCAATTCCTTTCCAAAGGGCACCAGACATTTGCGCACATCGGTCTATTTGTTTGGTGGTGTATTGGCCCTTACATCGTCGGAGCATGTCTTCAAGAAAGAATAAGGTGTTAATTAGAATGTTTTGCTTTACATTTCTGTGCTGATGTTTTTGATTTAATTAGAAATATGGGTAAGTTTCTTGACTAGGATAAAGAGTAGCCTATAGTAATGGTCATTTCGGGTATGGGTAACTTGGACAGCACAAACCAGTCAGCATCCTGTGTCCAAATTTGAAATACTTGTTGTGTCTTTTGTTCCAGAAATGGACCAGGTCAATCTTCCAGCAATCCATGATTGCTGGTCCATCTCCTCCACTGGCACCAGATCAAGGTCAGCTGCAGCTATTGTCTTAGCCAGAAGAGTTACATAGCCTCTTGTTGCGAACTTCATAGCACCAAAATAATAAGAAATATAGCTGCAAGCAGCGATAAGGCGGGACCAAGGAGATAGAGAGAGAGAGACAGAGAGAGAGAGAGAGGACAGAGAGTGTGGAGACAGGGACAGAGAGACACAGGGACAGAGAGTGTGGAGACAGAGAGAGGACAGAGAGTGTGGAGACAGTGAGAGGACAGAGAGAGGACAGAGAGTGTGGAGACAGAGAGAGGACGGGGAGAGAGGACAGAGAGTGTGGAGACAGAGAGTGTGGAGACAGTGAGAGGACAGAGATTGTTGAGACAGAGAGAGGACAGAGAGTGTGGAGACAGAGAGAGGACAGAGATTGTTGAGACAGAGAGAGGACAGAGAGTGTGGAGACAGAGAGAGAGGGTGGAGACAGAGAGAGAGAGTGGAGAGAGATAGAGAGAGGGGGGTGGAGAGAGAGACAGAGCGAAGACAGAATACACTCATTACACTATTACACCACTATTACACTTTTGCACTATTGCACTAATACACTAAATACACTTATTACACTATTACACAACTATTACACTAAATAGACTTATTACACTATTACACTTATTACACTATTACATTATTACATTTATTACACTATTCCACTTATTGCACTATTGCACTACTTTTACACTATTACACTTATTACATAATTACACTACTACGTACACTATTACACTTATTACACTATTACAAATTTAGACGTAATACACAATTTCACTATTACACTATTGCACTATTACACTATTACACTAAATACACTTATTACACTACTATTACACTAAATAGACTTATTACACTATTACACTTGAACCAGTGACCCTGTGGTCCAAAGGTGAGAGCTCTACCGACTGAGCTAAGCAGACTCTGTCAGTTGACTCATTCTATACAGTAACATGCAGTATAGGTATTAGCTCTGCCAACCGTATTTGGTAGACGTATTGGTTGCATGAGAGGTTTCACAAAACAGAATTTTATTATTGGCTCATAAAAACTTCATTTTTTCACTTAAAAGAAATCTGTTACGATGTTTTGTTCGTATAAGTCCAAAGTTCAAGTGTAGACGTTTTTGTGCATTTTGATCAAAGATTCTGGGAGGAGATACATTTTAAATGGTTTTCATATAATTCAAAATGGTGGGTAATCTAAAGGTCAGAGGTCAAAAGTCAGCATATGGAAGTTGTTCGGCATGAGGAGACACATATGTGTATCAAAGTGTCATTGCCAACGGTCAAACGGTTCATGAGATATGTACATTCAAAGTTTGCATTTTCAACTTAATTTTCAATTTCAGTGCTATAGCGCCACCATTTGGCCAATGGGCTCATAAAAACTTCATTCTTTCACTTAAAAGAAATCTGTTACGATTTTTTGTTCGTATAAGTCCAAAGTTCAAGTGTAGACGTTTTTGTGCATTTTGATCAAAGATTCTGGGAGGAGATACATTTTAAATGGTTTTCATATAATTCAAAATGGTGGGTAATCTAAAGGTCAGAGGTCAAAAGTCAGCATATGGAAGTTGTTCGGCATGAGGAGACACATATGTGTATCAAAGTGTCATTGCCAACGGTCAAACGGTTCATGAGATATGTACATTCAAAGTTTGCATTTTCTTTTTTTTTAAAGATATTTTTTGCGGCTTACGCCTTTTATTGATTTTTGAAGGGACAGACAGTAGGCTGACAGGAAACGGGAGAGAGATGGGGGGATGACATGCAGTAAAGGCCGTGTCGGGTCCGGGAGTCGAACCCGCGGCACACTGCGACTGGATTACCAGTCCGGTGCCCAGACCGTTACGCTACGGCCTGGGCCAAAGTTTGCATTTTCAACTTAATTTTCAATTTCAGTGCTATAGCGCCACCATTTGGCCAATGGTCATGGGCTTCACATAGTCACCGTTTGGCATGGCCCTCTACCAGATTACCGAGTTTCACGAAAAGCGACTGCACGGTTCAGTCAGAACAGCTATTTTTGGCGGAAGAAGGAGAAGAAAAAAACCCACAAAAACAAGAAGTGACCAAAGTCACTGCGTGTCTTCTTGGTCCCTTAATTATAATAATTATATGCATGTTATGAGTTGGAAAACCATCATTTTATTGAACATAATTTTAATCATGTTGCTTGCCAAAAATAAGGTACCTCAATTATGTCCCATGTGTGTTGGATGTTGTTCTTGACCTCCTTCTTAAGGCCTCTGTGGCAGAAGAAAGCCTTTAGATGGGCAAGGGTTCCTCTGGCAGCCTCGCTCTCCCCTGTAACAAGGAGGTTCATGGTGTCCTAGCATGAAGACAATGTGTCAGTTGAAGATATACTTATAGCCTACAGTAGAAACCACAAACCACAAAGCATCAAATAGAGGTATGTAGATGCATAGAGGTATGAACATGCAGCTGTAGATACAGTTGATATGCTATAGAAATACATTATATACATTATACATGCAAAAAAACATGTTATGTTTTAATATTTTGATGAAACCTGCATGAGATGGATTTCTTTATGAAACTCCTGTGGAGACTCCACCAACCCTTCCATCCTTTCCAGAGGTCCCCTGGCGTTCACCCTGGCCCTCCGGCAGTGGAACATCCGTTCAATGCTCAGCCCATCCCCGCCACAAAGAACGGGGACAGGCTTCCCATCGATGCACGGGACGAAAGTGGACAGGTGATCCATAATTTGCATGACCCCGGCAGTGGACGTTGGATTTGCCCGGACAACTCCAAGATTAATCTGTGAAATCAAACTACTAATTGAAGCTCATTCATAACAAATACAAAAAGTATACACTAAAGAAAACATGCAGCTTTAAGCTCTTGTACTTTTCATGCTCAATTTAAAGAACTTGTTTTATTGAATAACACAATAATGTAGTCATGACAAATTAAACTTACAACAGTGCTCTTCTCTGCTAGGGCTCGACTGTGCTGGTGGGGAATGTGTGTGACCACTCTGTTCTTAATGTTGGACAGTTGGTTCAGGTGATCGCACAGAATTATTTCCACAAGGATGACCATTCTGTCTTTAAAAGCAGAGTATGTCTGCAGGAATAAAAATATGAACAATATCAATGTGTGAGTAATCTTTAATTTTCATAAATGATCACAAAGGTGTGGTATTATGTACTGTACCTCTGCATTGGGCAAAACTGCCCATGGTGACACATCCTGTGCTCTCTGTCCAGGGCCATTATTCGGACAATCCACTTTGTTCAGATGAGCAAAACACAATGCCCAGAGGTGAGAGTGGTTTCCCTGGCTCTGGGTGAAGTGTTTCGCATGGACACTCATCTGTATGGAACATAAAGCATTAAGGCAAAGACAATACAAGGTTTTCAGTTGAATGTTCCACCAACTCATCCTAAGCCATTTTTCCACATGTATAACAACTCTTTCTTTGCAATATCATAATAATGGAGAGAGAGATCATCAGGCATGTTTTTGTTGTTTGTTCAAATTACCTGAACGTTGTCCCACGTCAATGAATAGGTCATGGAATCCAATCTCCTCCTTGTCCCATCTCTGGGGTATTCTACACATAAAAGAACATTTGATAGTGAAAATATAAAGGCAGAGATAAGGCTTGTGCTATGTTACTCTTTTAGTACTATAGTGAAAAAAGATATGTCATTAGAGCAAACTTTAACATCACATATGGTTGTCAAATAAAAAACTTCACATACCTCAATGGCAAGCTTCCATTTTTGGATCTGCCAGTCAAAGCCACTGCCAATTCTGTCCACATGGCCAGATGCAGCTTTCTTTGACTGACAGAGGCCAAGAGCACACAGTGACGATATGATTTTCTGGGCAGTTCTATCCCTACACAAAATTAATTTTGTTCAGCTTTGCTGTGTAGAGTATAGTGGACAGGACCACTCCGATCCTTTTATTTAGGAATTTTTTTGCCTCCTCCTCTGTCTGCACCCTTTAATTACATTAATGAAAACATTATTTAATATTCAATTCATAATTATTTGATCTAGGCCTACTCAATAGACTTGACCGTCCTGTATGCATTTATAGTGTTACATGTGAAGATGTACCTTCTATGTTGTTTGGGGCCCACAGTCCTGTGTCTTCGGATCACTTCATGGCTGGGAAACATTGCTTTTAAACATTGAACAGTGACAGGGGCACGGCCCTCTCCCCAAGACACTGCCTCATCCCATGAGAATGAGGACATGGTCTCCATTGTGACTGTCTTAGACAAAATACTATTTTTGTCTGACAACAATGGCTTTCTCTGGAAATGTGAAAGATGGGTCAGTGAAATGAGTTAGAAAATATATATTTCAAACCTAAGAACACAAATAGCCATTTTCATCAATTCCATTATGATTTAGTTAATAACAGTTTCATCAGTTATGAACAATATTATCATGAAGACATTTATCCAATTTAATAAGCACATACAATGCTGCTTCGCTTCCTAATATTTGGATAATCAAAGACTGCCCTTGATTGGAAGATACAACCATATTTATATTTTGGTCCACTGCTCCTTTAGCAAGTTCAAATAAATGCACCATGTAGAAGATAAAATAAATGGTACATTTTTAAAGTTGCAATCCGTTCTTTTGATTAATTAAATGATGGAATCAATCTAGATATCAGGTAGAGAATGCTAATACTACTCTTTAATCAACTGCAGTCACACCAATCGCTTATGAGATTGATTGATTTTGATTGAATAATAGCTTATGAAATTTTAGTTAGAAAATGTTGAGGCTATATGCAGAGGGATGAATCTTGCAAACCATTGTATGAACATAATACATATTTCCATAATAGACTAGGCTACAACCAATTTCACTGTATTCAAATATTATGTTTGATTGCCATTTCACATGAGAACACAACTACCATGTGTATGAGAAAATATACAATACCTCATTCATGATGGTCTCACACACCACCTTAACCATTGCGTTCTTCAGGAACATGGAAACCTGCATCAGTGTCCTGAAAGCCTGATGGTATTTTTTTATTTTCCAGATGTTGAATCCCCAACTCGACGGCCATATCGCCGTTTACTTGGTGGCGTCTCGAATGAGCAGGGCAAGGACCTCCCCCCCCCCCCCGTTTTTGCCTAAGGTCTTCTTTTTTTATTAATGTGACATTTGTCACAAACATAATCATTTCTTAATGCACCTGGGAACATCCATTTCCCAGATGTTCGGCGAACGCTCAGGACACCAACTCTCCTTCTTTTTAATCCCCTTTTAGCTTTTTCAAAGGGTAATTTGCAATTCCAACACTTGGTTTGCGATGACATTTTAATACATTTTTTTTTTATAATAATAATAAATCTCCAAAAATGGAAAAACAAAAACGGAGGCACTCAAAAGGCACTCAAAAGGGCAACAAGGACTTGAAGGACTAAGTTCATACAATAAATTATTCCTTCGCAAACAAACAGCATGCCAGCATGATAGGAAGAGGAATATGTGTGGATGCATGACGTCAATTATAGTCTGACATCGGCGCAACCACAGGTGTTATGAATTATTATTATGTCACATGATGGTTGATACAGGCAGCTCCACCGTTAGTTTTATTTTCTTTTTAGCAGGCCTATTCTATTTGCAAACAGCAGATGGCGATACTGCGTGTGCACCAGGTGTGCACACGCAGGCACACGCAGGTAAGACACCCAAAGAAGAGGCCGACGCAGCGCGTCGCCCCGTCACGCATGGCATGCTATTAAACATGCGCTACCCCTCACGTCTTGTTTTACGGCCTGTCGCAGAATTACAAAATGGCGGCTCGGAATGTCACTCTTGGAATATGTTGGACAGAAAGTAGCTCATAACATGTCTACGGGGGATTTTTTTGAAAAACAAGCTCGGCAGATTGAAAGAGGATAATTCAAGCTTGGACTGCAGCTGCAATGTTGGTGAGTTTAACGTCATTTAAGACAAGCAGATCACAAACCAAAAAAGATGAATAGGAAGTGGATGGAGGGTGTTGCAACTCTAGATTCAACCCATTGTAAAAAAATCTAGAGTTGCAAATTGCGGCTACTCACAGGCCAGCCCAGGTGTCAACCTGAGCCCTTCTGTCGTCGGCGTGTAGTATTGCGACCTCGCTGTTCTCTCTCCGTCTCTGGTGATCCAAGTTCCGATCTCACTGTGTCAAGGAGTCAAGAACAGGTCACAGTTGAGCTCCTCGGCTTGGCTCGAAACGTCTTGCTGTACTTGTTCGTACTGTCTCCCGTCTTCTCCCGTCTAACCAACCTGATCGCACACACCTCGCTCTCTGCTGTCGTCTCGTCTCTTTGCTCTCTCTCGACCGCCCCCACAGGCCGGGCCGGGCCGGGTACACAGCAGCCGGGGGTCGTGGTCGTGGTGCTTACAGAACTTTCTTTCGGCTCTCTCGGCGGTTACAGCCCATCGAATGTCAACCTGCTCACGGCTACCACTGGCCCCCAGCTGGAGTGTCTCGACCCCCCCGTCTGGCCCCAGCCCATGGGAGCTATATGGTCTGCCCAGCCCAGCCCAGCTCCAAACACTCTCCTCTGTCTTATAGGGCTGCTGATTGGTGGGCCGCACCCAACCCAGGTGTAGGTCCTTGAAGTTGCAGGTCATTTATTAGCCAGGGTAGGTTGTGCCAGTCAGTGGAAAAATAAAGGCTATATGAAACATCATGCAACTCACACAAAATGAGCAAAACAATAAAGCAAAATCACTGGACAATAATATTGTAATACTCTATAGCTCATAGCAAAAGAAAGAAAAACAAACATGCAAAAGTATAACACAGCAAAAGCACAAAAATTATAATAAACCAAACATATCTATACATTTCCACAGGCTTACACATGCTAGATGTATACAAAGGGTGTGATACATCTTGCCCCAATGCTTTCCAATGGAAGTCACATGGTTTGACGTCACAACATTTGTGTTGTACGGCTTTCGGCTGTGTTTCGACTGCCCCCCACCCCCTCGTACAACACAATGTTGTGTCAAACCATGTGACTCCCATTGGAAATGCATTGCGAGCTTGCATCAGCTATACATCTCATACAACAAGCATACATGAGTCTGTTGTAAAGGTGTGAGTCAGGCCTGTGTGATGTTAAATGTTTAAAGACAGTTTGTCATACGAAGAACTGCAAAAACAGCCAATCTACAAGCTTGTAGATGAGCTGTTTGGTTTTGTTATGTTTTTTTGTGTTATTTAAAAATATATATTTTGAAAATCTTTGAACAATTTAATGCCCAAGTTAGGGACGGCAGGATGAAAGTGCTTAAAAATCAGTTCCGACAGTATCTCACATTACAGTAAAAGTGTTTTCCTATATTAACTTCATATTTAATACGTAATCGCCCAGTCACTATTATATTCAGATAATCAAAATATTTATTTCATAATTGTATACTTGTCATCGCTTCCATACAACTGGAACTACTATGCACAAAAACTAATTTCACCCACGTTTACTGTGAATGTGTGATGATAGGACCACTAATTCATGAACAAAAATGCTCATACATTCTCAAATATTTTCGAAAAATAGTGGATATGGCCGAACTAAGCTGCAAAGTGTCACATTGTGGTGCACGTTCAATGGTATTGTTACTTTTTATAAAGTTAGTAAATCTGTCATGTCAGTTATTTGTCATGGAAAGGGTGCGTAAAGGGGCGGGGCTGAGCCCTCACTCACTTACCTATTTCAAATGGGACAGCCCTCAAGCCCTGGCAGACTTCACATGGTGCAGCTGAGTCAGTGAGTCAGTAAGGGAGCGGATTGGAATTGTGAGTGTGTGTTCTGAAAGTTTTAGCTCCTGTTTCATCGTCTTTCGTAAGAAGTAAGAACAGTTACTTGTACTGTAGTTTTCTACTCTCTCTTTGTTGTAGTGTACAGATATACACGTTGCCTTTTATGTTTAAAGTTGATCAAATAAGTAAAGGAGGGAGGGAGGATATACAAGCTCCAAATAATAGCCTGGACAGTGATAGAAGATGGACCACCTGGGCAGTATGTTTGAATAACAGACCACACAACAAATAAGGTAATATACAATCCATTTAAAATGCTTCTATCTTTGGTTGTACTTCACATGATTTATAAGTGTTTAGCACAAACGGCGTCACTGACATAATAATGTAATATACATGTAATGTGCTTTAAGCCATAAGTCATGAGAGGAAGTGCTATGGTGGTTAATTATTGACATGGCATATAGCCACCACATAAAGCGAGTGTCGTTGGCCTGCACAGTTATGCTACAATTCACGCTAAAATAAGTAGGCTAATGAATGACTAAATTAATCACCTTTCCATCTAACGATGAGGTAAGGAGAATCTTTGTCTCCTACCGGAACCATTGCTTCTTTGTGTCTCCTACCGGAAGATCAAAGTATTGGTTTAAAACAAAAACAAATCCATAAATTCAAGACTCCATGTGAGTACTCAATAGATAGTATTAGTAATCAATAGAACATTCAATATTATAATAATGAGTTATTACTTTATTAGTATTATTTCTTGTGTTTCATTTTCCTGCTGGGAGTGTATAATGGTGTTGTGTTTGTGCAACTAGCTGTTCCATGAAAACATTTCATTCACTACTACTATAGTACTTACTTATTTTTCATTATCAGCTGTGTGACTATTGACTATATATTTCATTTGGATGAGTGATGAGTGAGTTATTTTCACTTTTCTTTGGACATGCAGGATTGTAAAAAAAACCCCTCATTTTATTGTCTCCACCAGGGCGAAGGCATGGGGATAGATTATGTTTTGCACTCCGTCCGTGTGTGTGTGCGTGTGTGTGTGTGTGTGTGTGTGTGTCCGTCCGTCCTTCCGTCCGTCCGTTATCAGCTAATCTCCGGCACCGTACACCCGGTCGATGCCAAACTTTGCACACACACTCCCGCAAAAGTGTCCTCCTTTCTGAGGTCTTGCAGGTGGCCACCCTAGCCTGCATGCAAGCCGCCTTTGTTTCAATGGTTGTTAGCACGTCCCGCCCCGTCCCCCGTCCCCCCATTAGCGATGCTAATTTGCACAGGCAATCGGTGTGTGTGTGTCGTTTGATACTAAACGTTTACAGTACTGTTATGTAATGTTGATCAATCTCTGTTTTCAGGGAGATGACCATGGTCCTCAATGCCAGCTACACACCTCCCCTCCAGAGATAATTTATCTAATCTTATTCCTGCCTGGTACCACGTGGAGAAATCAAACATTCTAGATGAGCTCAGTGCAAAGTTGCAATCACTAGTGATGGGTGGACAAGCTTGACACAAGACCACCTTACAGTGGTACATAGTGACGGCCCACTATGTCAGGGAAGGAACAATGAGACAGAAAGTTCTCAGAACAAAAGCAGTCTATAGAACACAAACAGGAGTAGTAGTGGCTGAAGAGATTGGTGAAATTTTGAATGAATTTGGCATTCTTGATAAAATTGTTGCCGTCACTGTTGATAATGCAGCAAACATGGATGTAGCCATAACAAAACAACAATTCATAAAGCTAGGTTGTTTTGCACACACACTTAATCTTGGAGCACAGAGTGTCAATGCTGTTGGATCCGTGGCAAAACTGATGGCCAAAATCAGGGATATGGTCGTCTGGATGAAGAGGTCATCGATGGCAAAGGTTGTGCTCAAGGAGAAACAAGACATCCTAAGTAAGTATCCCTCAGAGAAAATCTGTTCATGTCAGCAGGCAGAAAACATATTTTCCTTTCTATTACTGTTATTTCTTTGTTTGCTGTGTTATTTACTTATTTCTATTGTTTATTTCCTTGGTTGCTGTGTATTTTGCTGTGTATTATTTGAGTGATTTTGCTACAATTGAGTTGATTATTTTGGTGCATGATTGTTTACTTTTTATATTTGTGTTTCTGTATCAATTTGTTTTTCTGCCACTGCACCCAGGACTCGTTAATTAATGATGGACAGCGGCTGTGTAATCTAAGTAGTGATCAGCTGGGACAGTATGGGAGCTCTCGGCCAATCAGGAGCCGAGTTCAGTCAGGGGAGGGTCCCCCGACACACGGGCGCGGCACACAAATGTTTGTGGCAGAGAGAGCGACAACAGAAGAGACGAGACGACACAGAGAGCAGTAGAGAGGAGCGGGATGTGACAAAGAGTAATAGACTGACGGAGAGCAGGGGAGCTGGTTGTCGGGAAGGCGGTGGCACTATACGCACTTTAGAGTGAGAAGCTCTGGATGGAGGATCCGTTGTGAGGAGCCAGTTCCAGTTCGACCAGAGGGGAGGCGGCGCTGCGGCAGAGAAGTTGCGATACTGCAAGCCAAAGACAGATGGGCCCAGGTGAAATCCTGGGTCGCCTGTAAGTATCCAACCGCAGTATTGCCAACGTGAACCTCCCGGTGGAGCTGTGAATGTATAGAGTGTTATGGACCAGATGAACTGGCATATATCTTCTTGTGTGTTTCAGTGACTACAAGAGATGTAGAAGAGTAAACCCCTTCCCGGATTACCTGCACAACCTCCCCTTGCTGTATTGCACATTGCTCATTTGCACATTGCTTCCCGACATTTTATTGTGACTAATTGTTTCGTTTTGTGTTGTTGTTTTTGGTCAAGATTTTAGTTTAGTTTAGTTATATAGGATTGGTTAGGGTTTTAGGTTTAGGGCGTTTTAAGTTTAATTGTATTTTTCTACTGGCCATTTTAGAGTGCCCGTGTATAAGGAAATAAAGTTCGATTTTGTAACTCCCCAATACCCTGTCCTGTATCAGTCTTTTAACAGTTTTCCTTTAATTTATAATGCTCTTTTTAACTGGTTTTTAACTCGAACCTGGGTGTCCTTTTATTGTTTTAAGAGTTCCCTTTTACTCTGGTTTAAACCAAAGGGTGGCGTAGATCGGCTACAGTGGTTAAATAAGTTTCACAGTATAAACGCACACAGCACTTTAAAACGGTGCACTTTAATCTTATTACTGTGGTTCTTAAATAGTTTCTTATACTTAACCGGCTCCCGTCACATTTGCAGCAATTTCACATGAGAAATGTACCATCTGATGTTATTTATATTATTATATATATTTTTTTTTTGGGTGGTCCGCAAAGAGGTGGTCCATGGTCCGGTCGCGGACCGCGGTCCGCCAGTTGAGTACCCCTGTCATATAGGGTACCTTCAGCACGAGATGCTCCCACACGCAACCCCACGAGCAGACAAACAATGCCAGCTAAACGCCGGCCATGCATGGCTCCTATTAATTAGCCTGATGGAGGAGGGTGTTGTGTTGCTAGGGACAACCTGTGAAGTTACATTACAACAATACAATCTTTTAACAAAACACTTTTTGTTTTAACAAAAATATCACTTACCATAGAGCCCCCCCCCCCCCAATACAATCCACTTTATGTATAAAGCACATTTTTATACAACAAGGTTGAAACAAAGTGCTGTACACAAGAAATACAAAAAAAAAGCAACAACAACAGAACATAGACAGGGCACATAAGGACACAATGCAGTGGAAGCAGCAACTCTTAATCAGTATGTTCAAATGCCAAGGAGTTGACATGACTCTGACATGACGTGGAAGTTCATTCCACAGTGTGGGTGCCCGGGATTTCAGCTTTGATTTAAGGCTCATACATAGTCTGGATTTTCAGTGGTGGGGTGACCGCCGAACTACAACATGACGTCACGAGCCGCGGTGAAGAGCAAACCACCGCCACCGCTCCAGCCCTTCTCTCTGTTTTTACTCACCACCGCTCAACGTTATTTCAGCTCCGGTGGTCAGCTCACCACCGGAGCGGTGGTCACCTCACCACCGCAAATCCAGACTATGAATAGGCCTTTAGGGATCTTGAGAAGTGACTGGTCAGTCGACCTCAGGGCCCTTGTCGATACTTCGGGAGTTACAAGTTCCGAAATATAGACAGGTGCCAACCCATTTACAGACTTAAAAGCAAACATTAAAATATTAAACTGGATCCTGTAGCGCACAGGAAGCCAGTGTAGGGAGGCAAGAATCGGAGGGATGTGGTCATACTTCCGTGTCCCTGTTAAGAGGCGAGCGGCCGCGTTTTGGACTACCTGTAGGGGAACTACCCATAGATCCGAAGTCCCGTTAGTCCGAACATGCACTGCTCCCGTGCTTGCGGTTAGGTTTAGGTTAGGGTTAGAGATAGGGATAGTCATTTCGGAGGCAGGTTTGGGTAACACCAACATACAGTGCATTACAGTAGTCAAGTCGGGTTGAAATAAAAGCATGTATGAGACGTTCAAAATCATTAAAAGTTACAGCAGACTTGACTTTCGCTAAAAGCCTCAACTGATGGATTTTACCACAGAATTGATCTGTTTGTCCAACTTAAAATCACTGTCCAATTTGACACCAAGGTTTGTGACCACCGGTTTTAGAAACGGTTGGCCAAATCCAGAGAGGAGGTGTCACAGGCAGTGCTGGGTCTGAACACCATGACCTGTTTTACTTTCATTGAAGTTAAGAAAGTTCAGGGCCATCTATGCTTTTATGTCCTTAAGACATTCCAGCAGAGTGTTCAGGGAGGTGGTGGGATCCTTTTTATTCAGGGGCAAGTAGATTTGTGAGTCGTCTGCGTAAAAGTGGTAGGGGATGCCATGCTTTTTAAAAGTCAAACCCAGAGGGAGGAGATAAAGAGAAAAAAGGATGGTCCCCAAAATTGAGCCCTGTGGGACTCCACATGGGATGATGTGGAGACACCTAGGGCTACGGAGAAAGATCTGTTTGACAGATAGGATCGGAACCAGTTTAACGCTGTGCCTCCTATACCCACACAACACTCTAGTCGGGAGAGGAGAATGTTGTGTCGAATACAGCTGTGAGGTCTAAAAGCACAAGGATGGCAGGGTCACCAGAGTCAGTGGTTTTTAAAAGGTCATTAAAAACTCTTAAAAGCGCAGACTCTGTGCTGTGAAGTACTTTAAAAACAGATTGAAAGACCTCAAGGAGATTATGTGCAATTAAAAACGACTGGAGTTGCAAAAGTACAGATAGTGGAGATAAAAGGAAGTTTAGAGATGGGCCTAAAATTAGACAATACAGAGGAGTCAAGGTTCGGTTTTTTAATCAGGGGTTCCACCACCGCCTGTTTAAAATAAGTCGGAACCACGCCTGCAGTAAAACTGTGATTTATTATCAGTTGGACATTTCGTCCAATAGTCTGCCAAACGTCCTTGAATAGGCGTGGTGGGACAATGTCAGTGGGGCAAGATGCAGGTTTTAATTGAGAAACATTTTTTTCAAGGCAGGTAAGTGACACAGGCGCGAACTCATTGAAGGTAGCAGGGCAGGTGACAGCTATGGAAGGATCATAGCAGGGCATAACAATCTGGGCTCTAATAGAGGCAACCTTGTCAACAAAGTGTAGAAATTTCTCACACATTTCTGGTGAAGCATCCAGGCTGGTAGACTGTGGAGTTACCAGGATGGAGTTGATATAGTCCCCCCCCCCCCCACACACACACACACACACACACACACACACACCCTCTGTGAGTATTTAGCAGGGCTGTGTGTTTTTGTTGGGTGGCACTTTCATCTGTGAAAGACAGTTGATAAGAGCTGAACTCATTTCTCTTCTGGACTAGGTCAATAGTCAGGCATCTGGTCTTTGCTCACTATTTGCTGACTAAGGGCTAACTATGGTCAACAAGCGACTGTCTGCAGCTGCTGCTGAAGAGATACTTGGGATTGTTGGAAGAATGATAACAAAGTTCGAGGACCAAGCTTTACACTGCAAACAAGAGAATGACCGCCAACGCAGACTACTGGACATGGTTCTAAAACCAGACATCAAATTACACAGAGCAGGTTGGTAACGTTTAAACTTTGTGGTTTCATTATCGGTTGTGTAAAATATTTTTTAATGTAGAGTTCACTTGCATTCAAACCAATGCTATACTCATTGTATTCATCAACACAGCAACAAACTGAAACCGTGTTAAACCAGGAAAAATGTGTGTGGTCTTTATAATATAACTATGGCATCTTAGGTAACAATCTAAACATCGACCAAAACAATTAGAAATTGTAATCACTTTATAGAAAACGACATTGTTCCGACATTTAATGGATTACTCTCATCTTTTGTGTAGACTTCCACCCTGTGTTAAAAACGGAGCAGGAGTGGAGCTCCAGTCTGGTCCAGGAGGAACCAGAGCCTCCACAGATTAAAGTGGAACAAGATGAGCCACTTCAAAGACCAGAGGATGCTGATGGATCACTGACATTACTAGCAGTGAAACGTGAAGGTGATGCTGAAAACGGAGAGACAGAGCCTCTAACCAGCACCTCGACTCGACGTGTGGAAACACAAGCTTATGTCAAGGAAAGTGGAGCATCACAACCATCTAGTGCTGTCCATTTGAATGACAGTCTGAAGTCATACATGACAACTCATACAGGGAAAAGGCCCTTTAATTGTACAGTTTGTGGCAATGGCTTTGGTCACATGAGTACTCTGAAGATACACATGAGGATTCATACAGGGGAGAAGTCCTTTGGTTGCACAGACTGTGGCAAAGCATTTGGTAAAATTGCAAGTCTGAAATCACACATGGTGATCCATACAGGGTTAAAGCCATTTGATTTTGTACAGATTGTGGCAATTCCTTTGGTCGAATGGGACATCTGAAGACTCACATAATGATTCATACAGGGGAAAAGCACTTTAGTTGTAAATATTGTGGCAAGTGCTTTCAAAAGAATACACAGTAGGCTACTGGGGAAAAAACCCTTTAGTTGTACATATTGTGGCAATGCCTTTTCTCAAATGCATAATCTGAATAAACACATGCTGATGAATTGGTGCCATGTCATTATTTAAACCTCTCGATATTCTGACCTCCAATAATTATGAAGGACACAATGACTCATACTTGGGAAAAAACCTTTTAGTTGCACATATTGTGGCAAAGGATTTAGTCAGTAGTCTAAAGACACTCATACGGATAGAAAGTTATAACTTGAACACTAACAAGTATAAAGAGGCCATCTGAGTTGTCATGTAATATCACACATATCAAACATGGACATATTAACATTCATTATCTTATCAATGTTGATTTGACTGGAGTGGCTTCAACTTAAATTCTCCTGTAGTCAGGACATCATGGTGTGATATCGTGACCAAAATATGTTTTCATACAAAGTTAACTACATTTGAATTGCTCTCATTTTCAGTTGGATCACTGCAGTGTTGCACTGTTCATATAAGCCGATAATAGCCTATCATCATTGTTATGTTATTATTTGCATCGCATCTGAACTTGTCAGTAGCATAACTGTAGGCCTTTACGTATATTTGAATGTGCAATAAATAGGATAGACCACAGTACTGTGGTAGTCTATCTCAGTTGAAGTTATATACCGATATATTTGTGACCAAATTTGACTGATGGACTGCCAACATGACAGTTGGCCCTTCTTTTCATTTTTTTCCTGCAGACATGGCAAGAATATTAGTTTTTTATTTAAATAGGCCTACCTGTCATAGCATCTAGGATTTGTATGACGTTTTCTTCCTTCAGGACCCGGTTTTCCCTCTGAAGCTCTTTGATCTTTTTTTGTGCTGCGCTCCAGTTCCTGGGCAACTCCTCATCAGAATATTCGTCATTTGAGTCAACTACAAAATTGAATAATCAGTCTCCTCTGTTGCAGCAAAATTTACAGGAAAATTACTACATCAACTCAAAAACACACATCAAATCTCAAGTTTGTAAATAGTCAATTATATTTTACCTCTGAAGATGGTGATGATTTGCTTTCCATCTGCTGTTTGAAGCTCTTCGATCATCCGGTTGGATGCCTCTTTTTCTGTACAAGCTTTTTGGGACTTTTTCTGTGAGAATAATAGGCCTACATGTTTCAATAACAAGGCAATCTTATACATTCAACTGCACCACTGGTAGATCCTACCCAGCTCCATCATTTTGTAAGTAATCAAATCAAATATGTTCATGCTGTTTGGCTCAACCTCCCACTGCAGCCTGTGGGGCGGCGGCGGGTGCTGCTGCAGCCTGCACGGTGTGCGAGGCGCCGGGGGTGCCCTCATCGGACGAGATGGTTATGTCCATGTCACTCACCATCGAAAGGTCATCTTTGCTTCTGCGCACATTGGCCAGCTGCCTTTTGGCCTCAAAAAAAGTGTTGACGATTTGGACCCGGCGTCTCTCATCAGAATGTCTCTTGGCGTGCACGAGGCGGATGAGCCGCTTCAATTTTGTGCCGCCTCTGGCGTGGGGGCACATTGGCAGGGGGCAGGGGGTGCCAATGTTGATGCGCCCCCTTCCCAGCTTCAGGTAAATGTTATGCTCATCGGCGTTGGTCATGGAGTGAATGTTTGTCAGGTAACGGGACAGGCCCGAAACCTGCTTGAGGCAGATGCTGCATACCCCAGGCCCCGGGTTCTTTTTCTTGTATGCAGCCTGAAAAACGTACTGCATTAAATATACACCATAGCAGACATGCTAAATGAATCAATGATTATATTATTCCCCATCATAAACACCCTGTGCCGCGCTATGAGCTTGTAGATCTGCAATTTTTCAACAGCTAAAAAGCAGAGCTGCTTCCTCTTGGCTGCTTCTTGCCAGATGTCTTCACCGTTAATGAATGCCTGTCTCAATTACACTGCTGGCTGTGAAAAACATGAAATCAAATTAAAGTGTTAACTACAGAATCTTTTGAGATCACATAATATTAAAATGGACCAATAATTCTGAGTGTACCAATGGAACCAAAGGGTCCATTTTGTTCCATTGGTACACTCTCGGTTAAATCATTTTACGATTTTACTATGCAAATGTGTCCCAGAGATATAAACAATAATAGACCTAATAAAATATTGATAACAAATTATGATTATGATGAAAAGCAAAACAAATGCTTAAAAAACACGAGGGCCTAGAGGTAAAACCAGTGGAGCTAGATTAGAAAATGCCATTCAATTGGGGTCCATGGCCTAACCCTCAAACTGGGGGTCCTTAAAATTAAAATGGTTGAACATCACTGCTAGTGCTGTAAAAATCTCATGGGGGTCCCTGGCTTGGCTTATATTTTCAAATTGGGGTGTGTCAATTTGGGGGTAAATTCTTTGGACCCCCCAAGTGTAAATTTGGGGGTCCTTGCCATGAAAACATTTGAGAACCACTGGACTGGTATTAAGTCCTCAAACATGTTCATGTCAAGGACAACCAAGGTTTACACACAGGTAAACCTTTTGGTAGCTACCGAGACATTATGAACTCAAACACGTCACCCCAATTAGGAGGTTATAGGCAGGCTGTTGGGGTGCTACACATCAAAGTTCTCACAGAATTTGGCAGCTGCTATAGTTTCTGTGTCTGACCTGTGAGCTGCTTGAGTTGCATACATAACCCTCATAGAAGCAAACGGAGGGCGGTACACATGTAGCGCTGCCACACATGTTAAGAAAAGGATTTATTTTATTTATGGCATTTAAAAGTGTATGTCACATATATATATATATAATGGTCCTTAATTAACGCCATCCTTTAAGGGTAAGGCCCTAAGATGTTTTATTTTGTTATTGTTTAAGGGGTGTTTTGAAAGCCTATGTTATGATTTGAGGGGATTGTTTTGATTGACGGGTCCGAGGCTGTCTGACGCATTACAAAAGAGGCGTTGGTCGCCGGCCCGGGGGAGGGAACCAAACGAGAGAGACAAACCGTCCAGGAAGTCCACGAGAGACCTGGATCAGTTGGATTAATTATTTATTAAATAATAGACTCTGCTCGAGCGCTATAGGTGGAAAATAGCCAAGGCCACACTGCAGCGCACTATACTGCAACACAGAAAAGACTGGGTGAGACCGTTTATATTTCTTTTACACCCCGCGAGGATCCACTGTTGTTGTTGGCATTTGGAATAATTACGTTTGGATTATATCGCTTCTGGGGATCCCTTTTCCTTTTTGGATAACTTTTTGGAGTGACATTTCGGTTTTCCCTCTTTCTGGGACGTTTTGGAGGAACAATATAGGAGCGTGCGGGCGTGCACGAGACGCAGACTTTAATTACTCTTTTCTTACAGACCTATCTAATAAACTATTTAGCGGGCGTGCGTGCGTGCGTGCGTGCGTGCGTGCGTGCGTGCGTGAATCGCAGACATTCGGTTCAAACGGATTCATAACTTTCAGATCATTCATTTGATTTTGTGGGTGTTTATACCTGTCTGTATTATTATTATTATTTCATTTGGTTGGATAAAGAGCCACATTACTTCATCACCACTTTGCTGTGTTCTCATGAGTTTGTTTGCTGTTTGTCTATTGTCTAGTAAGCTAATCCTGTCATTCTACTTAAATCAGTTGTGTCTAAAGGAGATCAGTCAATATCCCGTAATATAAAAAAGAGTAACAGTTAAATTTAATTATCAAACCGTTACACACATGTTTCTTACTGAGACGGCAACACATTCAGATCTCTTGTTTGGAGTCAAAGTTATAATATAACTATACATTTATATTATAGATCCTCCAGAATAGCCGAATATATGTGGTTACCGTCCAGTGTGAACCCGTGGTTGCACCAGTTGTTTCTTGTTTTTAATGAGATGTGAGGGATCCCACAGGCAGTAAACTCTGACAGCATCCACTTCAAAATACGGCTTCTCCTTCGATACTCCAAGATGATCAAGCATAGCACGGTTGCCAGCACCCTGGCCACAGATAAAGACTAAGCACTCCATTGCAGCTTGTCTTACTACACAAACTGCATCTAGCAGCAAGGACTGAAGCCGACTATGTGTTCTGGGCCCTGCACTGCTGAAGCAATACCCACAAACCTGTTTCCATTTGCGGAACAGCCCTCTCACCAGGAATTACGTTGCATAGCTGGCAACATAAGGAGTGCGTTGTCCTTTTCCAGAGTCCTCAAAGCCCTCAACCTTGTCTGCAGATTCATCAAGTGGACTGCCTGTTTTAGTGACATTTCATCAGTGATGATAGCACAGACCCTATCCAAATGGTTTAGTGGTCTCTATAGCCTTCTTCGTGGTCATGAGAATACTGTCATTAAAGCCAGGTTTGTTAGTTATAGACTTCACAATTCTCTTCAGTGTGCGGACAGATGGCACAGACAAGAGGTGTGACAGTAGCCTGTAACACTTTGGACTGGCATGTAGCAGACCCAAGAACATGGCTTTGTCCTGAATGGTCCACCGGTAACCATGAAACTTGCGCCGAGACATTTTAAGTGGTGTTGTCACAAAATCATGTTGTTCTGGCTGGTAATAGTTTCTCCAACTGCATTAGAACTGATGTGATATTACCACCAGCTTTTCGCCGCTTCAGTTTGTTCTTCAGCTTATACACTTCAGATTCCTGATCTGCTTCTTCAGTGCATGTTCTTTCAAAGCTGCTGCATGGTCTGTGCGAGATGGTGTTAGTGTCATCAAAGGATCTGTGTGTGTGCAGCATCAGGTGAACCAACTAGTTTAGTGGAAAACGGCTCATCCACAGCAGACAGTGTGTCTGCTGTGCCTGTGGATGAGTGTGCTTTCAGAGCATCAGTTGTGGTGTCTTTCACTGAACTGTTGGATGGAGGTCTGCTGTGGATGAGTTTGATGGAGGGACATGCCTCTATAAACACAGACACACACGCACGCACGCACGCACGCACGCACACACACACACACACACACACACACACACACACACACACACACACACACACACACACACACACACGTGCACACACACGTGCACACACATGCACACACGCATGCACACAGTTACAAGATTAACAGGATTATAGTATGACATAGAGCAGAGGTTCCCAACCACCGGTACCGGGACATGTGCCACTGGTACGAGAGAGGGGAATTCAAAGTTTTCACGTCGTATAAAAATCCATTTTAAAACAAAAGGGTGAGGACAAACACCAGACCTGATGGCCGTTGCAATGCGCGTAGAGCGCGACGCTCAATCACCCATTGGAATGCAAATGCTTGCCTTTCAGGCTTCCTTCGTATCCTACTCATCTCTTTGAAACCGCTTCTGATTGTGCGGCGGGGGGCGGACGGACGACAACACACCAAACGGCAGTGAAAAGTTGACTCGTCTGTTCACTGACTGTGATTTATAAAGGGCTTCGAGTCAGTGTTACTTCCATGTTGCGTAGCACTGTCCAATCCTTGGTATCTTTAGCGTTCATGTATGCTCTGCGGGCAGCAGCAGCTGTAGGCTATTTTGTCGCGATCGCGCTAATGAAACGACAGGATTATTATTTCATGTCAAAACGAAAAGATTATGTTATCCAGGTAAAGTATTACCTATAGGCCTAATGCCTAATGTGTCACTCTGCATGTTTCAACTAAGTTTTCCACATGTCCAAAGCAATTTATGAAAAAGACATAACTAACCCTTTTTTAAATAAATCATACTATCATTGTTGATGACGTAGCCATTTAGGTCAATGGCATATATAAGGCCCCATCACTAGTTAAACAAAACAGAACCATGCAACAGGAATTACTTACCTATTTTTGAGATGAGCGCATCGACCCTTAATTCTCTTCTCGTCAATGATTTGTTCAAACTCCGCCTCACAGCCATTGCATGGTTTCCATGCATTAGCCGGTGGGACGTTGCCCTCATCTGATGACTCCGTCTCTCTCCAGTAGTGCAGCGGGCTGGGTGCCTGTCCGCCACCAGATGGTGGCGAGCAGGCTGGATTGCCACCGCTGGGTGGTGGGCAAGCTGCATAGCCTCCGTCAGGTGATGGACCAGCATCATTTCCCCCATATGGCACCGCATGGACTCTGACTGCTGATGGATGAGGAATGTTGCTGCCTCCATAGGCTGGTGGGAATGCTGCTGCATGGACTCCATTGCCGCTGTCACTATCATCGAATGTTTGACATAAATTACTGTCTTTACACTACACTACACTACACTTGCCCATGACTGATATGACATTAACTCTAATGTACAAAGACATTACTATGTACGATTATGACAAGCTTACCTATAAGATGATGGGCCTGTTGTAAAGCCTCCATAAGGTGAGGGAACAGGGTTATCTCCATAGGGCGATGGGCTAGGGGTTCCCCCGTCACTATATAGACATACATTAATGGATGTCAGTTCTTGCCCATGGCAGATATGACAGAACTTAAATATACAAAGAAATTAGAATAAAGGCAATCTACCAACAGGCCTCAAGCCTGCAACGGCTGGTCCGGTGCATCACAGGAACAAGGACAACAGATGTAAGAGGAGAGGACACTGATTGGAGCAGCACGGACAAGACCGCAAGGTCAAAACGTTAGTCGTTTTCTTGTATACTAGCACCTAATAAAAGGCTTTAAATTGTCCATGCTGCGCCGTGTCCTTTCTTCCTTATAAGAAATGACTATGCCTTAATTGTGACAAGCCTACCTATAGGGTGATGGTGTTGAATGGCCTCCATAGGGTAAGTCCAGATTCTTTCCAAAAGCAGATATGACAGAACTTAATCTACAAAGAAATGTACCAATGACGACAAGCCTACCAATATGGGTCTGTTGAATGGCCTCCATATAGGGCAGTGGGCCAGTGCTGTGTTGCCTCTTAGACTAAAATGACATGTTTGACATACATTACTAGCAGTCATTTTGTACCAATGGCAAGTCTATAAAGAAATTGGGACCGTACCTATGTTCCCTCAGCTCTATGTTCCCTCAGCCTACGACAACCTACCTCCTCCCTCACCCTAACCCTAACCTCCCCCGGGGCAGACACCTAAACCTAACCGCAACCCTCTCCCGACCCGCAGCGCACCCCCGGGGCAGACACCTAAACCTAACCGCAACCCTCTCCCGACCCGCAGCGCACCTCGGGGTTGAGGGAACATAGGGCTGAGGGAACATAGGTATGACCCCAAGAAATTATGTACTAATAATAAAACTATATTTGTATAGCACATGAAATGCAGCTCAAAGTGCTTTACAGAGCAATAGAGAAAGTAAGAAAAGCATGGCATATACATTAAAATGAATAGCAGTAATGCAATACAGTGAGGACATGAATAACCAAAAGATTTAAAGATCATGACAAGTAATGACACGCCTACCGGGGTGATGGTCCCGTTGAATGGCCTCCATAGGGTGATGCACCAGCACTGTCCCCATGCCCTCCATAGGGCAGTGGGCCAGTGTTGTTGCCTCTTAGACTGTCCCTATAATGACATGTTTGACATCAATTACTAGTAATAATTTCTTTGTAGATTTGCCATGGGCAAGAAATGACTTTGTACTAATAATGACCAGCCTACCGATAGGTTGATGGGCCTGTTGGGCCTGTTAAATGGCTTCCATAGGGTGATGCACCAGTTCTGTCCGTATGTACTCCGTAGGGCGATTGGCTAGTAGTGTTGCCTCTGTCACTATAATGAAACGTTAAGACATAAATATGACAGTTAATATACAAAGAATTTGCTTTGACAATGACTTCTACAAATAATGAAAACAAATAATGTGCTATAATTTTTTCAATATTTTTTTTGTTTTAATCGGATGAACTCAAAGGAACTCAATGGATGTATATGTGACCGGGGACAGTGGTTTAATATACAAGGGGGCCTTGTAACCTTTCATATGATGTAGGCCTATTGCTCGTTGAAATTAGGGGGGAAATGAAGAAGATATGACCATTTGAAACTTGTTTAACTGTAAACATTAAAGTACAGAATTTGTCATTCTAAGATTTCAAATTATTTAGCATCTCTGAGCCCAGGAATGGGTGTGACAATAGATAGGCCTACTTGTCTCCACCCCTAGATACTTGCATAAACACTCCCCCCATCCTCTAACTACTCCACACTGTCAACTGCACATAATTACTTGAGTGGACACTTAGTAAAAGAAGGTCATCTAGAACTCTTAGAATAAATAGAGATGATAAAGTATCAATATTGCAATATAGAAATATAGGACGGACGTTGTTTAGTGTATGTTTTGTAATAATACAATCTAAAAAAATAACTAGTAGGCTAATTGAGTTTTCAAATAAATACATGTGGAGTAAAACTACTTTCAGCTAACACTGCAAGTAGGCTATAATTTATTCCATGAAGTTACTTGTAGTTTTACAAGTAATGAGTGGGGATGCTTCACCATATTCGGAGAGTGGGCTCCTGTCAATTATCAATGTGTCAGAACCTGAAGATGCTGGGTTTACAGACTCTTCATTGGTAGGCGAACTGAGAGGTGTCTTCAAAAAGGTCTCCTTAGGCGTTTTTTTAACTTTGGGTTTCCCTTGATCTGTTGGTCCCACATATTCGACTGTAGCACGGTAGAACTTTCCATTTGACCACCTTGCCAATACGTCTTGTCCACATTTGAGGTCTAGCAGGCGCAGGACTGGAGCCTCATCTCTGCCCAGTATGTTAGCAGGTGTGTCTATCTTTGCAGTGACCCCATCCTCCTCAAAACGTACAAAGGCATAATATCCTGAAGGAGAAGAGACAGACATTTTACATTTCTATTTATTCAAGAAAGAAAATTTACATTTCAATTTATAACCACCAGTTTCTAAAACTAACATGCCCATTTAAAAATGTTATTATTAAAGTAGCATTGTAGCGTGGCCATTTTCAGCAAAGAGGTTTGTTGTAGAGGTATAAATCAGACAGTTTACTGCCCTACCATGAAGCCTTTAGAGACCTCTTTCTCTAAGAGAGACGCGACCATTTCTGGTTCTTGAAGGGCGGATTGGAGGTTAGAAAACGTATGAGATTGGGTTAGATGCGAGAGAACGCCAACGCGGAAGCCTTGGGACAGCCCTGTGAGGAGATAGTCCGTGAACACTGGGTCGGGGTGAGAGGATAGAGCGGTGGATAAAGCGTGAATGTGAATGGGGGTTGAGGGTGGTTGCTTAGAATGGTTTGGAATATCGAGGGGCTTTGTGAGGTGCCCCCCCCCCCCGTCGCCGTCTCTCAGAGGTCGGGCTCGCCTTACGGATTTTGGATGAGGATCCTTGCAACCGCTACAAATGTGAGAGAATTGGCATTTAGAAAAAGTGCAAACGTTTTTGTTGAAGTTGTTACATATGGGCACATTATTAAAGTAAGTCACCTCTCTTCCACAAGAGTCCCTTGGGTGGAACTCGGCCTGGGGGCTGGAATCACGAGGAGCGACGTGGGCAGGAGGATTCGGAGCGTTTGGACGGGTTTCTCTTTTCACCGTGGGAGTGAGGAACACTGACCTGGGACATGATTCGGCGGAGTGATCTACTTGGCCGCATAGATGGCAGGTAAGAGCCCTATGACCGCCCACATGCAGAATGAGCAGCTCTGTGTCTAGGCAAGGCCAATTAAGTCTTGTGTTGAACCGAACTGAAATCGGCTTTATGATAATCGTAGAACATGGAACTGCCGTACCTGCGTTTTATTTCGCTGATAAATGCAAGGTAGGAATCGAGCTCGGGTCTACGCTCGGGGAAGACATCACAGAGTGTGTCTCTAAATAAGCCAAATGCTATATAAGTCGCAGAAATCGAGGGAACGGTTAATGCGGGGGTCAGAAGCACGGAATACGGCAGAAAGCTGGTCGGTGCCTACCAGCTTTCTGTCGCACTCGGGAGTGGGAAGAATGAGAGGCTAAATTAACGTCTTTCCCTTCGATGATTTGGGCTCTAAGGTGGGTAGAGACAGCAGAAAGGCGGCGGTGCATGAGGATTTACGACGCTAAAGGAGTGGGTTTGGGAGCCGCCGGGGACCCCGGGTTCGTCCCGGGCAGGCTCGGCTGAGCACGGAGTTGTGTTTTTCTTTTTTGCCTCACTCTTGCCTTGGCCGGGTGTGCCGGAATCGGTTTGCTGAGTCTGAGCTGACTCGAGGGAGGCGAGGAGGAGATCGACCAGCTGAGGGTGGGTTAGACCTGGTTCGGGGGTGATGCCGTGCCCGGACAGTGCGGCGAGGATTAGCTCGTCTGGCCATAGATGGTATTCGGCGGCTGCTAGCCTGGAACTGCGGCGAGGGGTGCTGTTTTCGTCGGCGTCTGACATGACGCTACGCTACCTGAGACTACCTGAACGGATAGCACAAGTGAGACAGGGAAGGAGGAGGCACCCTTTCAAAGGGGCGCAGGTAAGGGTTACGTTGATCTAATTGGAGCAGTTGGATGATGGCTAGTTCTCTCAGTTGAACTTTCGTTTATAACTTACACTTTCTACATCAGTGGTGCTTCAACCTTTTTCAAGTCAAGGACCCCCAGAATTATCTGTATTTGGCTGCAGACCCATCTGAAATTATTTTGTTTCAGGGACCCCCAGAAGCAGGAGATTTTAGTTAAAAATGTTGGCTCTGAAAGAATATGTTCAAAGATTTGTGCCACATTTTAAAAAATAGCTCTATAAGCTTGAGCTATGAGCTTGTAGATCTGCTATTTTTCAATAGCTAAAATATGAAATGCTTAAACACTAAAAGGGGTACCCGTTCAGAATGGGTTAATCTGAAACCACAATTTAATATATAGTGGTGGGGGTCCCCGCTTCACTGAATGTCAGTCTCCAGGTTCTCTTGAATATGTAGGACACTGATTTACACTGAAACATGGGCATATTAGGAGTCTGCCAGTGCAGTGGTGCTCTTGTTGGGCATATTAGGAGTCTGCCAGTGCAGTGGTGCTCTTGTTGGGTCACCCCAGGATCCCCATAACTGAGTGTACAAATGGAACCAAATTGACCTTTACGGGTCCATTTGGGTCACCTTCAATTAAGGTCCCTCAAACCACTTTGAGGACCACAGCACTAGTATACATTTAGGGCAGTAGCTCTGTTTTTGGTAATATTTGAATGTCTGTGACACAAATAGATCTCTCGCTTCAGATGTGAAGAGATCTGGCTATCGGCTACATGGGGACAGCTGGAGAAAAATGGCCCAGGACCGGGATGCCTGGAGAGCTCTTGTTCGTGGCCTTTGCCCAAGGTCGGGCTATAGGCGCAAGTAAAGTAAAGACAAAAATAGAATTGACAATAATGTCCACCACAAGCTGGCCTCAATAGCGCAAATAATGGTTGTTTTGATTAGAATCAGAATCTGTGAATGCGAGATTAAAAGCATGTCAAAACGTAAACAAACCCTGCCTGAGTGGGCGCTACCATCTTGAATCTCGGGGTCATCGCCCTAGCCTAGGCAGTAAAAGCTAAATGATGGAGAGTTGCAGGTAACCAAATGGACCCTAAATTACATCTTTAACGCTTGAGAGTGTAAAATGAAACACACATTAAAGGACAACTTTAGTTTTTTTCAACCAAGGTTCATGTTTTAGGTTGTTATTAGAGAAAGTAAAAGGTGAGTGTTAATTTTCTTTCATTTGCTGCTTTCTTTTGTTTTAGGGATTTTAGCAGTTTTTGACAGGGGGGCGGGGGCATTCGAGCATTGGGCTAAATATGTATTTTTTTACAAAATATTATGGCGATTTATTTTTTTATTATTTACTATAGTCCTAATAAACCCCAAGAAATTACATCTGGCCACAAAAGATCACAGGATCTACTTAATGTGTCAAACTGACATATTGAGCCTATACACACAGTATAAGCCTTCCCCCAGTAGGCTACCTTCACATTCAGTAGATCCTGTGATCTTCTGTGGCCAGATGTAATTTCCTGGGATTTATTAGGACTATAGTAAATAATACAAAAATAAATTACCATGAATTGTTGTAAAAAAATACATATTTAGCCCCATGCTCGAAGTCACTCTTTTAGTACGCAAACAAACACAAACAAAGTTGATTCAGACAATATAGGAGAGACAGCGAAATCCAAACGCGACGTACGACGACGTTGTGACTGATTTTTTTTTGCGTCGCGCCCTATTTTTTTGCGTCGCAACGTATTTTCGAGTACGTCCTGGCGTAAATATCAATTCATCCCGTCAGAACGGACTCGTCGCGGCTATATCTACCCGTTTGCGTCGTAATATGTTGACTGTTATTTTCCGTCGCAACGTAAAGAATCCGTTCTGGCGTGAGCTGGACTCGTCGCTGCAGAACGTGACTCGTCGCGGCTATATCTACCCGTTTGCGACGTAATAGTGACTTTGTTATATGCCCGGCGCCCGGCACGTGCGCCGAGCTCTCCGCCGTCTCCAAGCGAGCCTGAGTGGTTCTCTGGGGTTCCAGCAGGCCTTTTTCCGCGCGCATCGTGCCCGGGGAACGGCCCATGCGCCCGCCTTCGCCGTCCCCAGGCGACCCTGCGTTCCAGAGCTGTCACCTTTTTTTGCCCACCGAAAATAGCAGATTTACCAGCTCCTACATACGGGATGGCCCGACCCGCGTCTGTGGACCCCTGGGGGGGTGTGTGTGTGAGCGTCTGAGCTCCTATCTGTGTGCCTCCCCCCCCCCCACCCCATGTGGACCCTTGCAGGGGGGGGGGGGGGGGTCCCCCTATGCACTTTGTGTAGATGCTGCGTATCGCCTCATACTGAAAAATTACTATTTTACGCACAGCGCAAGGCAATATGTGATTACGATCGTCCTTCTGGCCAACACAATAGATAACCTACAAGGACATATGAATTTAATTTATATACACGGCTATATTAATTTAGCCGATCATCAAAGCTCACCGCGCTCGTATAGCGCATTGACTGTCTGTCTGTCTGTCTGTCTGTCTGTCTGTCTGTCTGTCTGTCTGTCTGTCTGTCTGTCTGTCTGTGTCTCAATGACTTGCCTTAGGCGGATAATATAGACTACAAGTACTTTATTAAAGTAAAGTAAAAGAGTGAGTTCTCATTGCGTTCTCTGCGTCGTAGCGCATGCAGATAGGCAGATAGGGGGGGGGGGGGCAGTTCTATAGGCAAGGGCAGAAGGTTCCTATAACGACAGTGGGTGCGTGCCCACCTTAGAGTAGCCTATATATTTTAAGGCACCCGCCCCGCAACTTATTATTATTGGCTTATTATTTTGCCACCAGCGGAGTTGACGCCGTTGTCTAGTATAGACTATAGGCCTGTGCCAGGATGATTTTAAATAAATATGTCTCTGTCTCTTCGTCTCTAGAGCTATAACATATATAACTGTAGCACACATCATGTGTGACACATGTGTGCACACACACACACACACACACACACACACACACACACACACACACACACACACACACACCGAGTACTAAGTATAAGTAGCATATAGGGTACGGCTCTAAAAACATTAAATACTGCGGGAGCATTACACTAAACAAAGTTGGATTTGTACATTGCAGAAACGTAACATAACGTAAGTGTTCTTATTATTGTCCGTCTGGGTTTTATAATGCAGTGTGAGTCCGCTCCGCGATAGCCGATCTGCAAGCTCACAATGCGTTGCGCTGATTGACAGTGCACGTGCAGCAGCTACTGTATAAAATTATATTTAAGTAGGCTACTTTTTTGTGTGACGTCTGTGTGTTATTGACTTCTTGTTCCTTAATGTGCAGGTTTATCAGAGCGATATAGTGCAGCTGTGAGTGAGTAGGCCTAGCTGCTGCTGCTGCTGCGTCCGTGCACCAATAGAGCGACCGCGGCAGCGGCACGTATGCTTGAAATATTAAATAAAAATATGTTGGGCTTCCGGGCGTCCGTTTATGGACTGTACCAACGGGCTTAGGGCCGGACGACGACGGGCCTTAACTCCACGGGCCCCTATATTTTAGGCCCGTGCAGGGCTCTAGTGTGTGTGTGTGTGTGTGTGTGTGTGTGTGTGTGTGTGTGTGTGTGTGTGTGTGTGTGTGTGTGTGTGTGTGTGTTAAATGTGGTCATTTAAATGTAGGCCTATTATATATACACGCACCATACAAGCACCTATATTATATAATGTGTTATACAAATGGGCAATCAACATATAGCAGCACCCCCCACCAGCAGATGTATATAAACATGGAATTGCGCTATGATATTAAAATGGACTGAGCTGTGATTGCGCCGTACTGCGCCGGCCGGTGGCCACTGGCCTATTCTGCCAGTATAAATGCATTATCATGCCTGTTGGTGAAATATAAACATCTAAAATGGTTCAGTAATAATTAGCATAAGTTATTATTAACGAAAAACATCTAATACTATTTTAAATTGGTCTAATAAAGTTAGTAACTAATCAGAAGCAGCAACCATTTTGTTTCAAACAACTATAGACCAATAAAATAGTAGGCTAGTATTTATGTTTTTCGTTAATAATAATACATGCTAATTATTATTGAACGGTAAGTACGCTGGTATGTACGCTATGGTACACTATAAGCTTGTAGATCTGTTTATTTTAGTCAGAATCTCGTGTGTGTGTGTGTGTGTGTGTGTGTGTGTGTGTGTGTGTGTGTGTGTGTGTGTGTGTGTGTGTGTGTGTGTGTGCGCGCGCACACACATCACATGTGCACACATGTGTGCTATATGTTATAGCTCTAGAGACGCAGAGACAGACATATTTATTTAAAATCATCCTGTCTCGCATATAGAGCCAATGAACGGAGCATACCCCCCCCCCCCCCCCCCCCCCCCTCTCTCTCTCTCTCTCTCAGCACACGCTGTGCTGTGATATCAATCAGACGCAAATGATCATTGAGTAACGTTAGCTCTGACTCGCACATTATGTGAGATCACATAAAAGGCCTTTAATATAGCCACAGATCATATAGGAATAGGCTTGGGCACTACCCTACCATCTCTCTATAGTGGGGCACCGACGATCTGCAAGCTCACAACGCGCTGCATGTGGACGCAACACTTGGAGCTTGTAGATGCGCACCACAGATCATACAGGGCGTGTGTTCCAGCTAACCCTATAGCATAACACACACACAAGCAACAGTATAGACATCTATTCATCATTATTTATTTCAAATCAAAATACAATGTAATGCTGCACCACTGTCATGAAGTTCGCACGCACACGCACACGCGACACACACACACACACACACACACACACACACACACACACACACACACACACACACACACACACACACACACACACACACACACATACACACACACACACACACACACACACACGTTTGCTTTCATTCGCTGTATGATACATTATAGGCGATATAGACCCGCTGCGGCCCAGCGATAATCAACCGCTGTCCGCTGCGATGCGTGAGCTTGTAGATCAGATGCCGACAGACAGACAGACAGACAGACAGACAGACAGACAGACAGACAGACAGACAGACAGACAGACAGACAGACAGACATGAAATGGTTCAATAATAACACACACGAGATTCTGACAGAATGCGGCGGCATGCTTAAAATAAACAGATCTACAAGCTTATAGTGTACCATAGCGTATACATACCAGCGTACTTACCGTTCAATAATAATTAGCATGCATTATTATTAACGAAAAACATAAATACTAGCCTACTATTTTATTGGTCTAGTTCAGTTGATTGAAACAAAAGTCATGGAATTCAATTGCCTACATTCAGTATAGGCCTGGTTTTGATATAATGATGCAGGGAGATTTTCTGAGCCAGTCCGTGCCATGTCATTTTTTCAGATTAATATTTAAATCTTTAGTTGGAAGAATGCAATAGCATATCATAAGTGTTGACCATAATGGGACGGTTGGAACCAAATGAACCCCCGACGGCCGGCGCTATATTTTTATTTAATATTTCAAGCATACGTGCCGCTGCCGCGGTCGCTCTATTGGTGCACGGACGCAGCAGCAGCAGCTAGGCCTACTCACTCACAGCTGCACTATATCGCTCTGATAAACCTGCACATTAAGGAACAAGAAGTCAATAACACACAGACGTCACACAAAAAAGTAGCCTACTTAAATATAATTTTATACAGTAGCTGCTGCACGTGCACTGTCAATCAGCGCAACGCGTTGTGAGCTTGCAGATCGGCTATCGCGGAGCGGACTCACACTGCATTATAAAACCCAGACGGACAATAATAAGAACACTTACGTTATGTTACGTTTCTGCAATGTACAAATCCAACTTTGTTTAGTGTAATGCTCCCGCAGTATTTAATGTTTTTAGAGCCGTACCCTATATGCTACTTATACTTAGTACTCGGTGTGTGTGTGTGTGTGTGTGTGTGTGTGTGTGTGTGTGTGTGTGTGTGCACACATGTGTCACACATGATGTGTGCTACAGTTATATATGTTATAGCTCTAGAGACGAAGAGACAGAGACATATTTATTTAAAATCATCCTGGCACAGGCCTATAGTCTATACTAGACAACGGCGTCAACTCCGCTGGTGGCAAAATAATAAGCCAATAATAATACGTTGCGGGGCGGGTGCCTTAAAATATATAGGCTACTCTAAGGTGGGCACGCACCCACGGTCGTTATAGGAACCTTCTGCCCTTGCCTATAGAACTGCCCCCCCCCCCCTATCTGCCTATCTGCATGCGCTACGACGCAGAGAACGCAATGAGAACTCACTCTTTTACTTTACTTTAATAAAGTACTTGTAGTCTATATTATCCGCCTAAGGCAAGTCATTGAGACACAGACAGACAGACAGACAGACAGACAGACAGACAGTCAATGCGCTATACGAGCGCGGTGAGCTTTGATGATCGGCTAAATTAATATAGCCGTGTATATAAATTAAATTCATATGTCCTTGTAGGTTATCTATTGTGTTGGCCAGAAGGACGATCGTAATCACATATTGCCTTGCGCTGTGCGTAAAATAGTATTTTTTTCAGTATGAGGCGATACGCAGCATCTATACACAAAGTGCATAGGGGGACCCCCCCCCCCCCCCCTGCAAGGGTCCACATGGGGTGGGGGGGGGGGAGGCACACAGATAGGAGCTCAGACGCTCACACACACACCCCCCCAGGGGTCCACAGACGCGGGTCGGGCCATCCCGTATGTAGGAGCTGGTAAATCTGCTATTTTCGGTGGGCAAAAAAAGGTGACAGCTCTGGAACGCAGGGTCGCCTGGGGACGGCGAAGGCGGGCGCATGGGCCGTTCCCCGGGCACGATGTGCGCGGAAAAAGGCCTGCTGGAACCCCAGAGAACCACTCAGGCTCGCTTGGAGACGGCGGAGAGCTCGGCGCACGTGCCGGGCGCCGGGCATATAACAAAGTCACTATTACGTCGCAAACGGGTAGATATAGCCGCGACGAGTCACGTTCTGCAGCGACGAGTCCAGCTCACGCCAGAACGGATTCTTTACGTTGCGACGGAAAATAACAGTCAACATATTACGACGCAAACGGGTAGATATAGCCGCGACGAGTCCGTTCTGACGGGACGAATTGATATTATACGTTGCGACTGAAAATAATAGGTCGCGACTTCGTCGTCCGCCGCGTCTGGATTTCGCTCCACCTGCAATATAGAGCATCACCAAAACTCATGTGGTTTTATTTTTTCATAAAAATGTTAGATTCCTGTTGATTTTACTATTTGAAGATCCGGATCCACGGATCCAGTCCGGGTTTTCTTCCCAATAAAATGGACAAATCAACAGGAAGATAACATTTTTATGAAAAAATGAGTTTTGGTGATGCTCTATATTGTCTGAATCAACATTGTTTGTGTTTGTTTACGTACTAAAAGAGTGACTTTGAGAGCTGTTTTAGCTACAATGTTTTAGCTACAAGTCAATTAGGAGCATATTTTGAATTATCAATTTCTAATCACTGGAGCAGTTATTTTTTATTTCTTGTCCACATTTGGAGTTGCATCATGGCAAAGTAACTACACAACCCAAACCTCAAAAAAAGTGGTCTTACCCTTTAATATCTTGTTTTCCTCCCTGCAGCTATCACTCCCTGCAGCAACCAATGTCCAATTGGGTACTGATGAGCCATCAAGTAAGTGTGTGTGGTCTGTGGTGTGAGTAAAATGAAGTCCACGCTGGCATTACTTTGTCTTATCCTGAACGTGAGTGGACATGGTCTCCTCAGTCTTTTATTGTTAAAGGCCAGGGTCCTTGTCATGTAGGTCACAATTTTTGCTTGCTGTGGCATTCCAACTTTGTTTCCTGGCAAGCCTTCTATGACACTGTCGGCATGTATCTCATCTTCCAGCCCTGTCCAGCTACCAGTTCACCAACGGTCCCACAACTTCTCATTGAATTAACACTTTCTAAACATGTGCCTTTTTTTATCCCAGGTGACCATTACAGATCTGGGGATGTCCTTCAGCATGATGCCCAGCCCTGGGAGCTATCTGGCCATTCTGCTGACCACTGTGTCCTATCTGCTACACACAGCCAAACAGGTAGGCAGAGGGCACATGCACGCATACATAGTCGCAAACACAGTAGGCATAAACTAATTGTGAAGCCTGCCACTCCGAAGCACTGCCATTCCGACCTAACCATAACCGCACGCCGAAGCCACGTAGTCGGAATGGCAGTGCTTCGGAATGGGAGGCATACTATGATCCGACGGAGCATTGCTCCGAGGTGCGCTGGGGGTCGGGAGAGGGTTGGGGTTAGGTTTAGGTGTGCTGCCCCGGGGGAGGTTAGGGTGAGGGTTTGAGGTAGGTTGTCGTTCGGACCAATGCTCCGTCGGACCAAACACATGCACTCCTTCGGAATGCCACTCTGCTCCTGCATAAACTATACATCTACCACATGGGGATGTGCAGACATTCATGTCCTCCAGTTTGCAATCATTGAAGTTGAAGATATACTCCCGTTATCCGTTTCCAATTATTTATCATACTCGCATGATGAGTATGATTTTTGAGGGGTGCTAGCCCCTCCAATATGGACTTTAAGTCTATGGACATGTAATTAGTTTGCCAGGCAAGTTATGGATTTTGTTTAGGCACATATACGTCATGTAGCCGATATAAATAGAGTGGGTACCCGATCATCACACGATGATGATTATTTGTTTTTTAATAATTATCTTTTGTCACAACTTGGTTAGTAACCTCCAGCTAATCTGACAACCATGATTCACAAAATGGCTTGAAATGCAAATGGCAGAGGGTGAAGATTTTGTTATGTTCTACCATTATTGTAGTTTCACCGGGACCGTACCTATGTTCCCTCAGCTCTATGTTCCCTCAGCCTACGACAACCTACCTCCTCCCTCACCCTAACCCTAACCTCTCCCGGGGCAGACACCTAAACCTAACCGCAACCCTCTCCCGACCCGCAGCGCACCTCGGGGCTGAGGGAACATAGGGCTGAGGGAACATAGGTATGACCCCGTTTCGGGATTCACCCTACTTTTCTTTAACACAGACAATGAAGAAGCAGATTCCAACTCAGGCTCCGGAGATCCTTCTAATGGCCTAGCTGAACTGCATGGCGTTGATGAACCTTTTGAGGAAGTTTTCCCTGATGACACTGATTGGATATATGATGATGGAGGACATATCTTCAGTGAAGGATTTGTAGAGGGTTTGGGTGAGGAGTGTGAACAGTCAACATGCAAGGACGAAACGGACCCACCATTATATGACAATGCATACATAACTGTTGCAGAGTGTCTTTTGATCATCATGGCTTTCGTAAAGTGTCATAAAGGCCCTTGGCGACTTACTAAAACTGTCCAAATTGCTTTGTCCCGATAGTCTGAACACAGACCGATTAAACAGTGTACAGTGATACAAAGACTATTTCTTTTCACGCTCTGCTTCATCCCCTACTGTATATTACATAACTATTGCAGTAAATGTTTTATGTCAGTAGAAGGTGAACAGTTAGAATGTCTGTCTTGTGCGACCGGTCTGTCAGAAGGAGGATCATCCTCATGTTTCATTGAAGTTCCAGTTGATGCTCAAATAAGGTCATTTTTTCTCACACCTGGTTTTCAGGAGAAACTTAACTTTAGATTTGACAGGAAGAAAAAGGATCCTAAAAACATTGAAGATATTTATGATGCAGACATTTACAATCAACTTGTAGATGAGGGTGGTCCCCTTAGTGACCCTAAAACATCTCGCTTACTTGGAACACAGATGGGGTACCAATTTTCAAATCTTCAAAGTTTTCAGTGTGGCCTTTTTATTGTGTCATTAACGAATTGAGCTTCATTGAACGCACAGAAAGACAAAACATGATATTTGCTGGGCTTTGTTATGGTGATTCAAAACCATCCATGGTTACTTTTCTTACAGCAATATGCGACACACTGAGAAAACTTGAAGTTGAATTACTGTGCAACCTGCAGTGTTGGCATCTGAACCTTTTGTGTGTAAAGTGCTTACTATTGCTGGAACATGTGATTTGCCTGCTAAAGCTTTAGTACTTAATTCGATGCAATTCAATGGGAAATATGGATGTCATAAATGTGAGCAGCCTGGGATAACTGTGAAGACTGGGGAGAGGGGACATGTTCATGCATTTCCATTCACAACTGAAAATCCAAAAGGGCCACCACGCACAGATGAAAAGTTTGCTCTTGATGCTAAAATGGCAAATGACACCAAAAGCATTTCATTCTGTTGATGGAATCCATATCTGTAGAACAGGTTGATCATGCAGAGAAACAGAAATTCTGCTCTCAGATTGGTCACCTCTATGGTGAGCGGTACCAAACTGCAAATGTGCACCTTCTCGTTCACCTAGCAGACAGTGTCAGGGCCCTTGGTCCATCATGGACGCATTCATGTTTCCATTTTGAAGACAAGAATGGCTATTTGTTGAGGCTCATACATGGTACTCAAAATATACCAATTCAGATGGTCAATGCAGTCAAACTTGTGCAGTCTATTCCTGTTATTTCACAAACCATAAAGCCAATGATGCCGAATGCCATAGCTGAATTTTACACACAGTTGTCTAACGACCTTAGTTTTGATCAGAAAAACAATGATTTGTCTAGGACTAAACTAATTGGAGCATCAAGTGAACTTCAACTAGAGGAAATTCACATTCACATTGGAAAGACATGCTGGTCACTGCATTGATTCTAAAATGGTGAGAAGATTTGATAGGGCCCAAGTTAAGAGAAATTATCTCACATCAAGACATTATGGGAAAGGCCGCAATAGATGAAACAATTTTACAGTTGTTTTTTCTAGTGGAGCAGAGATAAAGTATGAACAGATTGAGTTCTTCTTTACCTCTGAACAGTCTCGTGCCAAATGGGCTCTCATTAATGAATTTGAAAGTGCAGATTTTACGTTGCTTAGAGATACTGTCACAAATGGTACATGCTTTCATGTTGTACCGCAAAATAACATTGAGCGGTGGTGTGTTTGCAGCTCATTTCCCAAACACACTTGAGAAGTTTTAGGGGGGGGGGGGGGGGGGGGGATAAACAAAAAAGAACGAATGAAAACTACAATAAAGTATTTCTAAATGTCACTTGATTTCTGCTTACTTAGTTTTTTTGTTATTTGTGTGTTTACACCATATGGTCTAAATAAATCTGTTACCTGATTTGATTGCTATTAACATTAAATACGGCTTTGGTATGTGATAGCCATGCAGACATAATTTAGCCTTCATTCATATTTATTGAACCCCAAATCAAATATAGCAGATATACAAGCTCATAGCACAGCACTGAGTGCCAAACTACAAGCTTGTAGATCTGCTATTTTTCTTTTGTTGAAAACTCATGATTTAGAAGACATTTGTAGAATCTTGTCTCGGGTCTCAAAGGGTTAAAAGGCAAACGATATATTCAGGGTCACTTCAATCTATATATGAATTGATAGTTTTGCATTTATAGTTAAAAGTTAATAGTAGGCTGCATTAAACTGTGGATAGTCTAAACCAGGGATAATTATGGGTTGGTATGATGAAGGGGCGCTAGGTACTCTTATGTCCAGCTTTGAGTGTTTGTGTAAACAGTACACAAACATTGAAGACAAAAGTGTGTAAACACAAACATTGAAGACAATGGCCTTTATAGTTTGCCATATTGTATGTATGCAGTATGCTGCATGCTGCTGTGCAACAAAATAACACCTTTTGACGAGCGAAAAGGTAAGCTATACTGTAGGTATAGGATACACATCATATTGTGTACTGTATGCACACGCACACACACACACACACACACACACACACACAGTTGCAGCCTATCTTTTGTTGTGGCTGTAGTCCTCACGGATTGCTAAGGCTTGCTAGATATTCACTATAAGCAATTAAGCATGGTCCTGACTCCTTGCCAAGAGAGGGCCATGGTCCTGACTCCTTGCCAAGAGAGGGCCATGGTCCTGACTCCTTGCCAAGAGAGGGCCATGGTCCTGACTCCTTGCCAAGAGAGGGCCAGACTCATAGATGATTGCTTACGCTAACTGAATGCATACGCTACATGTTCCAGTTTGCAAATTCAGAGCAGTGCTCTGGGAACATGCAGAATGCACACCAGACACTGTGTTGGAGATTAAGAAATGGTAACATAACATAACTGTCTACATGTTGAAGTGTCCTTGGGCAAGACACTGAACCCCAAATTGCTCCCGATGTATGAATGTGTGTGTGAATGTAATGCACAATATATCTAAAGCGCCTTGGATAAAGGCACTGTATAAATTTACCATTTACCATTCATGTCATTGTTCTGACCTCCCGTTAGTCCGATGGATTACTAAACTATTCCAAACCCTAACCCTAACCTCAGTCTTAACCGGCCACGTAGGTCACTAACCCTAACCTCAGTCTTAACCGGCCACGTAGGTCGGACTAACGGGAGGTCAGACTTATGGGCAGTCCCCTAAGAAACAGCCAGACCAGTGGTAAAGTGATCGAGAGGCAGTGTCTTGAGTGTACAGGGTTTGATGAGGGCCCAGGTAGGGCAGGGCCTTAATTTTCGGGCCAGTTGAGAACTCTAGTTTTCGCCAGGCGCCAGCTGACGGGTGCGGCTGCACGCACTAATAACTTTGGGCCCATCTAGAGTTTGAATGGACAGGTATCAGTCAAAAGGGAGATATCGAAAAGGAAGGACGGGTGAGGTAGGATCAACATACAGTATGGAATGTCAGAACAGGTCAGCTCCATATATGATCAAAGGTTTGAGGTCAGATGTAGAGTTGCTGGCAGGCTCCATATACAGTATGCAGATCTAGGTGATGATCCAGTCCTCTCCATGTATGGCTATCCAGGGTTTCATGAGGTCAGTGTTGTGATCTTCATATATGGAGATGACCATATATGGAGCGTGTCACGAGGCGTGACAGACTGACAACCATATATGGTTGGGTGCCTGTGGCTCAGGAGGTAGAGCAGGTCATGCAATGGTCCATGGGTTGGCGGTTCGAATCCCGGCTCCTCCTGTCTACATATCGAAGTGTCCTTGGGCAAGACACTGAACCCCAAAATATTACAGCCTACATTACAATGCAATGCTGCTAAACTGATTGTCCATAAAGCATGTTGGATTTTTTCATTTGGGGTCCTCGCCTATAATTGTGGCCTTTCATAAATACACAATTTCAATTGCATGATGCTTTGTTATGGTGCGTTCACATTCACACGGTAGTTTGTGTATATATATCTGTTGCAATGATCATACGGTCGTGGACGTATCTGCAGTCGTCGTGCATTGACAGCTTTTTTTTTACAGTCTATGATTGAGAGCTTGTATAGATAGCCTTTTTTATAGCATAATGTGGTCAAACCATAGACTGTAGGTCAAACCAGTATCTCGGTTGGATATGACATTTCAGCAAAGGTTAGCCCCAGTCTCTGATTGTGTGTGTGTGTGTGTGTGTGTGTGTGTGTGTGTGTGTGTGTGTGTGTGTGTGTGTGTGTGTCTCTCTCTCTCTCTCTCAGTTTTGGAACCGATAAAGACAGGCAGAAGTTATGGGTGTTAAAATTGGGAGCCTACAAATGGTGCCCGTCTTTGCAGTGAGCATTTTTAGGATGATCAGTTCTTCACAGACAGTAAGGTACAATCTCCCTGAATTGATGAATGGTAAAACACCATTAGGTCCAGTACCACTACCATCTGACATTGAGGAGGGTGCTGCTATTCAACTGTGTTAACAATAATGCAATTGTTTAATATTGATCTGGCCAGTAATGTGGTAAAGTCAAGGGATGTTTGAGATGCTATTTTCTTGATAATAACAGCATGTGGTTTGGATCATATTACCGCAGAGCATTAATGTATGCCAGGATGCTTTAAGATGGTTATTGAGGATATTTTCACAGCATGGCAAAGAACATGACATTACATATAATGCCAAAATATGTAACATCATTGTCGGATGTAGAGAGTACAGGAATTCAAATGTTTCAGTGTTCTATCTCACAGATGCTACTCTGGGTGTGTCTAGAGAATTAAAACATCTTGGTCTTATCCTCTCAGAGTATCTCTGGGTTGCAAAATATAATATCATGCGTTAACACTTGAGGGTTGCCCACGTGCCCCTGGCAGGCAAAGTTGGTGTAGTTTGCTTTCAGGTTGCTGACTGTGCAAGTGCCCAGAAGTAAAACTCCCATTCATTTTGCCCATAGGGAATTATATTATCAGCCATAATATCATAACAATTAAATGTACACTTACCATTGTGGTCGTGGTTGTAAAATGGTTCTATATGCTCCTGTAGAAACCCCAAGCATGCATGCTATCACTCTAGTTTTAGCAAAAACAATCTTTATGCGCGACCTCACGGAGATGTACTTCATTAGCCAGAATGCTAAAGTCCAAACATCTGGTGATGTCGTCTGTGATTGGTGGAGGTTGCGGTTTCCGTAGAAATTGTTACTGCCCCCTGTTGACCCGCCATAGATTAGAACACTAGTATTTGAATTCCATTTACAGTTAAAATGATTTCTTTATCTAATATGTTGCGGTATTTTAAAGACGAAGAAAAGAGTGTCCGCAGAGGTGAAAATCACTACGAGTCTGGCCATGTCCTGGCATGTTCTTATTCCCAAGGCCAGCTTATTGTCTCTGTCAGAGCCAGTATGAAGAACAGGACTTTCAAAGTTATGGTGAGTTCAGAGTTAGCAACTAAGGTTTATCTTTCTACGTCTAAATAAATCAAACTGACTCAAACAATTCATGTCATACTGGGAATTACGAATGAATGAATTCATTAATCAATTAACAGCAGGGGAGAACACAAGTACCAGCCAGAAGTGCCACCATTATGACTGATGTTAAAATACAGTAGTGTACAGCAGGAGATCTCCCACACACACATATAAAATGCAATGATTATTTTAAGAACATATGCTATCCGTTACATTGAAGCTGTGATTGTTATTTTTGTTATCAAGTATCAAACATTGAAGCTGTGATATCAAATCTACTGTACTCTCCCTTCTGTAGATTTCCACTGGTGACTCTGGAGTCATTACCAGTACTGACTGTGACTGTCCCCGTGGCGCGCATAAGTGCAGTCATGCTGCTGCATTGTTGATCTGGGGAATCCACGACCTTGGTTCCACGGATGTAGAGCACCAGTGGAATAAACCTAAATTGCCTGATGAGGTAATAATAATAATAATAGTCCCTGAAGGGACATTTGTCCTCACAGGTTTGTTCACAACAAGACACAACAGATAACCCTGAAGCACAACACAACATATCACCAAGACAATAATACTGTAGGCAGATTGTTTAATGCCACGATGGCTGAGGGGACAAAACTCCTGCTAAAGCCAACCTTTTTCCACTTTTTCCCCACACAATTTTCTGTGTCTTTGCCCAGATAGCATGAGGTTGAAGTAATGATACAGAGCATGATCAGTGTCACGTGTTATTGAAAGATAAAGTATGATCATTGTAATTTGTTATTGAAGTGTGTGGTGCACTTAATTATTATTCATATCAGAAAATGTAGGTGTGGGGATTCCGATAATCTTGGAAGCAAGACAGGTAATGCTGAAGTTTGTTCCTGTTAGGCATAGACAGTATAGTGTAAAACATGCAGAAATATACAACAGAGCAGGTTGAATAATGCTTTTGTACAGTAATAACAGAAGATATAGCCTAAGGGGCAATAGGGAGATGGTGATCTTAACCCATGAGGCCGATTGTTGCTATATACTATAGATAGCAACAAGAACCCCAAAAGTGGTTCCTGTACTGATTACATGTTGTCTTTTGTCCAAAAGTGAGTCCAAGATATGTGAAACTGTCAACCTGTTCTACTGTTTAGGTCAAGGCAGTGGAAGACCTTTTTCCAAAGGAGAAGGTTGCATCTCCAGCCTGTGACCCAAACACGGATGACCATGAGTGGCAGTTCCAAGGCCGGTGGGCAGGGATATCCTGGATCCTCCAGCCTGAGCCGGAGTCTGTGAACCCCATTGAACCCCTGCTGGACCTCACTGCTGGATCCATCATTGCCACCAAGCAACATCTGGGCAGTGATGGCATCCTAGCAGCAATGCATCTGACGGTGGAGCAGATCATGGCCATCCAGACTGCTACAGTAGGACTAGGGGTGGGTCCCGAACGTCGGGACCAATCCGGTACCGAACCGAACATTCTCGAGTACCGGGTACCCATTACAATAATTCAATTTCGGTTCTCTCTATCGGTTCCTGGGTGACACCATGCACGCACGCACATAAAACAGCTGATTATAATCAGATCCTGCTACTCGGAGAGCCAGCAACAGAATGGACCGTGGTAATCGCTCTTGTCGCTCAAAAGTATGGCTTCACTATAGTAGACAATCAAAGCAGTTAGCGTCCACTGTCCAGATGCCGTGGCCGCGGTGCTCGGCTCGCACACAATACAACAACAAAGTTAACTTCGGGAGAGAGCCCCCACAGATCTGCCCTTCATGCAACGAAGGGCAGATCGATGAGCGCATGGGGGGTTTTGCAGCCTGGCGCACTGGCGCAGCTCCATGCGCGTTGTGGATCTCTCATTTTATGGAACGAACGTACCACCGGTATGCTGTTAGCTTGTTGCTAACGGGACCCTGTTAGCAACAAGTCTATCTCTCTCTCTCTCTCTCTCTCTCTCTCAAACGTTCTCTCTAACACGTCTCTCTCTCTCCCTCTCTCTCGCGCGCGCGTGCGCGTTAGAGAGAGACACTCTCTCTAACACGTCTTTCTTTTTCTCTCTCTCTCTCTCTCTTTCGCGCGCGCGCGCGTTAGAGAGAGACGCTCTCTCTAACACGTCTTTCTTTTTCTCTCTCTCTCTCTCTCTCTCTCTCTCTCTCCCCCCTCCCTCCCGTTGAAGCACTGTAGTGTTGCACTGTTCTGATGTGATATTACCGGTATATGAAATAGCCTATCATACATTTAATTTGTATGTTATTATTTGCATCTGAACTTGTCAGTAGCCTAACTGTAGGCCTTTACCACAGTACTGTGGTAGTCTACTGTGGAAGAGGATGTTACACTATTTATTCATTACATGTCTTAAATTGACATTGAGCTTTTTTGTTAAACATTTGACCTCTTTTCTATCATTTTGGAACCGAAATAGGGAACCGTTAAGAACCGGAATCGATAAGCAGAACCGGAATCGGTACCGGACTCGAAAAAATCCTAACGATACCCATCCCTAAGTAGGACAGAAAGACAGTGAGCTCTGGCATACAATGAGAAAGGGTAGGCTGACAGCCAGCAATTTTGGCTGTGTACTTTTAGCAAAGCGTGTCACCCCTTCCCTCATTTCGAAAGTGTGCCAGAGCAAACGCCTGGACGGAGTACTGTCCATCCAGTGGGGCATTGCCAATGAGCAGGAGGGAATCAATGCTTTTGAGAAAACAGGCATGAAGGTGATTGCTTGATTTCTGTTTTTATTGCCAAAATTGCACATAACAAACTGCAGGTGTTGACACCAGAGGTGGACACTGGACATAGTATTCGAACCCAGTACTTGAATAAGTTCATAGCTATGTAGGTATTTGGCATAAACAAATTGGTATGAAATGTATCGCAAAGCCCCAAAAAGTACCCCACAAAATTACTGTTAAATTGAACAGTTATTGAAATTTTACATATCAATTTATAATGGTCAATTTACTTTCCGGGCAAGTGGGCATGACCTTTTGTCACCAGTACTTACCTCTGAGAGCTTAGAGTGTCAATGTGTACAATACTGACAAAAGCACAAGTGCTTGCTTATTTTCATTATGTGTCCTTTCAATTGAATAAGGGATATTTGTGGCTTCTGGGTGCCTCCCCTGTTGACCTGGTGGGTGACACAGACCTCATTGAGGTCAAGTGCCCTTACATCTGGAGGGCTCATACTGTAGAGGAAGCAGCAAAGCAAAAGTCCTTCTACCTTAAACAGGTAAATACATTTATTATTACACATTCCCCGATATGTTTTTTGTCTATACCCTGTTTTCACTATGGATTTGACACCCTGTAAAAGTAGACAACTATGTTGGCAAATTATTATCTCTAATCTTGTCATGGATAATCATGTAAAATCAGGTAATCAATTATGTTGTAATTCATTTTTTGATACTGCAATCATGTTATTTGATAATTCTACATTGTACAAATAATTCGGCTATTGGTGTTTTTAAAGCTGTTATATATTATGTAGAGACCTCGTTGTCGTGCCTCCTCATGGCACTATCATATTTTGCGTATTGATTTTGTATTGCCTTTACATTTTGTGCTAAATAAATCGAACCAGGTGGAAGATGGCACCTACCGGCTGAAGGACAAGCACCAGTACTGGCACCAGGTCCAGGGTCAGCTGCATTTAGCCCAGAAGACCACCTGCTACTTCACCACCTGGACCCTGAAGCAGTGTGTCATTTATACCCATTGTAGGCTACGGGATGAGTCCTGGCAGGATAAGATGGGCATCTTAGAGGCCTTCTACAAGAAGAACATGTTGCCTTGTACATAGTTAATTTATTTTATTTAGGTTCAGTCAGACAACTCAAGGAGGATGTAATATATATATTTATTGAATATAAGATAATCAATGCAATATATTTATTATGGTTTGGCGATGTATTGGATCTGCTTTTTAGGTACTCAGGTCAAGCGCATCAGTCCCAACCATAGGGACTCTGAATCCCCCGTACCTAAACAGTAGATCCAAAACGACAGGTGGTAGCTGGGGTGGAGGTGGGTGAGCACTTTGTATACAGCAGCACGCAGTATACAAAAGGCAGCAGCAGCAGAATTGAGCACAGGATGTATGACAGCAGCACGCTGATACAACAGCAGTAAGCAAGCAGAATTGAGCGCAGGTTGTATGACAGCAGCACGCTGATACAACGGCAGTAAGCAAGCAGAATTGAGCGCAGGTTGTATGGCAGCAGCACGCTGATACAACAGCAGTAAGCAAGCAGAATTGAGCGCAGGTTGTATGACAGCAGCACGCTGATACAGCAGCAGTAAGCAAGCAAGAAGGCAGAGGAATGCAAACCTCTGGTTCAAGTAGCCGGTATGAGATGGGGTGAGTGTGTGATTGGCTGAGTGAATCATGTGGATGAGAGCGTGATGCTGCGGTGGCCCAATTAACGGCCGGCGCGCTGACTGAGGTTCCCTGACTGAACTTGCTCTGCGCATGTCTACGACAGGCGCAAATGCTCATTTGATTGTTCTGTTGCACTTTGTTCTGTTGCACCATTTTTTGTCCCTGTTTGCTGCTTATATTTTATTTATTTATTTTGATAAGTTTTATACAGGTTGTTTGAGTATATTTTGATGCCAGTACTTTTACAAAAGTAACATTGGACTTATAAAATAAAGATGTTCATTGTTCTTATCTTCACTGTTTTTACTATAAGCTATATTGATTTCACTCATGCCCCAAGTAAAATTAATACAGTAGGAGGCTATATTGATTTCACTCATGCCCCAAGTAAAATTAATACAGTAAGAAGTGCACTTGAGAGGAATCTGTAGTTTCTTCTGTGCTACTTTCCTCTACATTTCATCACTTTTAATGTGGTCGCTCATTGATGCACATTTCCCCCCCGGGTAGTGTTAGATTTTTCAGTTGAGTCAGCCTGAGTATATACACATTAACAAAATGGACCCTTACAGGTCTGTAACTCTGAGAGTGTAACACATGGAATGCCCCACTGGATAGACAGTACCCCGTCCAGGTGTTTGCTCTGGCACACCTTTGAAATGAGGGAAGGGGTGACACGCTTTGCTAAAAGCACACAGCCAAAATTGCTGGCTGTCAGCCTACCCTTTCTCATGTTATGCCAGAGCTCACTATCTTTCTGTCCTACTGTAGCAGTCTGGATGGCCATGATCTGCTCCACCGTCAGATGCATTGCTGCCAGGATGCCATCACTGCCCAGATGTTGGTTGGTGGCAATGATGGATCCAGCAGTGAGGTCCAGCAGGGGTTCAATGGAGTTTACAGACTCCGGCTCAAGCTACAGACCTGTAGGTGTCCATCCTTACAGGTCTGTAACCCTCAGAGTATATACACATGGAACCAAATGGACCCTTAGGTCTGTAACTCTGAGAGTGTAAGACATGGAACTCTCAGGCCTAGATTTTGAAGGTGCGTTTTACCATGTGGTAATACATAAATTGCCCTCGCTCTGCGCACATTCGTATTATGAAAGGCATATCGGCCCGTGTTGAACGCACACACATATGGCATACGGCGTTCCTGAATATTTTAGCATTGTTGGAGTGTCCATATGTTAATTATTTCCGCTTTGCGCAATTTGCTATTAAGCCCCTTGACCTAAAAACACTCAGCGCATAACGATTAGACGTGGGTCTGACCACCTCATAAACGCAAAAAGCACTGTTTGATTGTACACTTGAGCGGCTCTGGGAGGCTGCTAGAGTGTTGCCATGTCTGTTTATTATAAGCGGCTTCTTTTTCTGTAAAGTTGCTTGTAAATATTGGTAGTTGTACTATTTGTGGACTGTCGTTGCTTTTCTTGTTTCTAAAGTGGTTATTTGGGCTTTTCTCCTAATGTTGTTTAAACCAGTGATCCTCACACAGCACATTCCCATGATGTCAAGGATCCCCAGATGAATGCATTTGCCCAACTAATGACGGCTAATCCAATTTTTTTTTTTTTTTTTCCAAGATTACTTTTGAAAATAGCAGATCTATACCAGCTCACAATGCATCACATGCATTCATTAAAACTATGAACTCTGACTGCAGGGGGATATATATAATGATCATTATAACAATGTGCAAGAACATATTTAAAAAGAAGGAAGAACTTTATATTTGTGGACAATCAAAATATGTTTTTTTATTTCAATGTGGTGTCATTAAAATTAATCTGGATATGGCAGACTCACTATCTAGAAAATAAAAACATGGCACTTCATTTAAAATAGGTTACAGACCCCTGTTATATGCGCTTATTTCTATAGACCTATTTACTTGTTTCTATGAGACATGGCAACAGCCTCGTTTTGCATATTTTATTTGTAAAATGTTGAGATTAGAAACGGCCATAATTCTTTAATTTCTCAACCTTAAAAATAAATAAAAACATCTCCATAATCCGTGGGAAATTTGCTTTCATATGCTGTATCACACCCGATTCAAGTCTTCTTCAATAAAATGCTAAGAGCGAAGACCATATACCATCGGGGCCACAGGCACAGCATTAAGCAGCAGCATTCAACTCATTCCTTTATAATGACTTGAATGAAATAAAATATAATAAACGTTATTTTACTGGTGTTTTTCAATAGAAACAAATTATTTTGAGGCATAAAGGTGACAGCATGCAGTGCAATAGGAATAATTAACCCAAATGTGACAAAGTCATGTCATGTCTTCTATGGTGCCAGCGGCCAGCCTGAAGAAATGTAATACCACGATCCCCAAAGTGCGCATTCCGTATGTGACATCAGCTGACTGGTAAAGAGAATAGTACGGACATGTTGATTGGGTACGTCTCAAACACGCCTTAAACACACCCATGACTAATTCTAGGCCGTTTTGCGCACTCCACGGGGTGTCGAAAGCGCTTCTTACCATGCCCATAATTGTTATATGACATTCCACACTCCCCCACCTCTTAAAACTGTAATATGGTTCCACTTGCATAATCGACCCATCAGGGTTACAGACCTGTAGGGGTCCATCCTTACAGGTCTGTAACCCTGAGAGTATATACACATGGAACCAAATAACATTAAAAAAAAAAAGGAAAAACACATAATAATACAAGTTAAAATGAATGGTAATTAACGATATTTTTGGGGCAGGTGCCTATGACCTGAGGGCAAGTAGAACATGACCTGTACTTGGCCGACAGGCAAGTGCATGCCTGTGAGACAGCTCTGTCAAAACTACACCATGTTGCATCTTTTCTATTTCAATTGAACTGCAACTTCTTTGATCAAGGGCTTTTGGAGATTAACCAAAGCACAGCAGAGTTGCACCACCACGTCAGTATGGCTTCGCAAGGTGTGAGGAAGGTTATGCAAGATTCTAAACTCTTTCAAACGAGCATTTGCTCTTTCAACATGGATCCTGCACCGTGCAATGTCCTTAGTAAGTTTAATCTCACTCTCTGTCATCTTGCCGTGAGTCAGAAATGGTGGGATGTTCACACTAACTCCGTCTGGCACAATATCTCATCTTGCCGTGAGTCAGAAATGGTGGGATGTTCACACTAACTCCGTCTGGCACAATATCTCGGATTAGAAACCCTTTGTCTGCTAGTATAAGATCACCTGGCTTGAAGACATTCAGGATCCAACTGTTAGCCACTATGGCCTTGTCAGAAACTGACCCAGGATACAATTTTCTGCAGTATGTTATGACAGCATTTGGCGCCACACCTAGCAGGATTTTAAATGAATGCATCCCTCTGTATGATGAGTATGTGTGCTTCTTGAGGTACATGGAGGATGTGCAATCGATGATCATTCTGCAGTTGGGATACATCCGGAACGAGGCGGGTAAACTTGTCATATTCTTTTCACGACATGGCACAGTGGACATGATGTCCTTGAACCACAACTTGTGGAGAACATGGATGAATGTAAGTACTACATTTCTCACAGTAGTGGCGCCACGCTGGAAGAGCTGAGCAAGATGCAACATGGTGTAGTTTTGACGGAGCTTCATGAGAGTGATTAGTATCTGGTCTTCTAAAGACATGCATGTGACCTTCCAGCCGGAATGATAGACAATGGACTCTTCAAACCTCTTTGTGTAGCCAACGGAGATGTTCAACATACTTCTGTCTGGGAGGCCAGTTTCCATTCTAAGGACATTTTCCTTAATGGTTGATGCAGAGTACCTGAAACTTTCACGTTTTGGAACACGTTGGTCACTATGCAAACCTTCCTCTACAAGCAGTCCCTCTTCCACGGGTGGATTACCCTCCATGGGTGGGTGTTCCGCTACAAGCAGTCCCTCTTCCACGGGTGGATTATCCTCCATGGGTGGGTGTTCCGCTACAAGCAGTCCCTCTTCCACGGGTGGATTACCCTCCATGGGTGGGTGTTCCGCTACAAGCAGTCCCTCTTCCACGGGTGGATTATCCTCCATGGGTGGGTGTTCCGCTACAAGCAGTCCCTCTTCCACGGGTGGATTACCCTCCATGGGTGGGTGTTCCGCTACAAGCAGTCCCTCTTATACGGATGGATTACCCTCCATGGGTGGGTGTTCCGCTACAAGCAGTCCCTCTTATACGGGTGGATTACCCTCCATGGGTGGGTGTTCCGCTACAAGCAGTCCCTCTTTCACGGGTGGATTACCCTCCATGGGTGGGTGTTCCGCTACAAGCAGTCCCTCTTATACGGGTGGATTATCCTCCATGGGTGGGTGTTCCGCTACAAGCAGTCCCTCTTCCACGGGTGGATTACCCTCCATGGGTGGGTGTTCCGCTACAAGCAGTCCCTCTTATACGGGTGGATTATCCTCCATGGGTGGGTGTTCCGCTACAAGCAGTCCCTCTTCCACGGATGGATTATCCTCCATGGGTGGGTGTTCCGCTACAAGCAGTCCCTCTTATATGGGTGGATTATCCTCCATGGGTGGGTGTTCCGCTACAAGCAGTCCCTCTTCCACGGGTGGATTATCCTCCATGGGTGGGTGTTCCGCTACAAGCAGTCCCTCTTCCACGGGTGGATTACCCTCCATGGGTGGGTGTTCCGCTACAAGCAGTCCCTCTTATACGGGTGGATTACCCTCCATGGGTGGGTGTTCCGCTACAAGCAGTCCCTCTTCCACGGGTGGATTACCCTCCATGGGTGGGTGTTCCGCTACAAGCAGTCCCTCTTATACGGGTGGATTATCCTCCATGGGTGGGTGTTCCGCTACAAGCAGTCCCTCTTCCACGGGTGGATTACCCTCCATGGGTGGGTGTTCCGCTACAAGCAGTCCCTCTTATACGGGTGGATTATCCTCCATGGGTGGGTGTTCCGCTACAAGCAGTCCCTCTTCCACGGATGGATTATCCTCCATGGGTGGGTGTTCCGCTACAAGCAGTCCCTCTTATACGGGTGGATTATCCTCCATGGGTGGGTGTTCCGCTACAAGCAGTCCCTCTTCCACGGGTGGATTACCCTCCATGGGTGGGTGTTCCGCTACAAGCAGTCCCTCTTCTACGGATGGACTGCCATCCATGGCTACACTTTCTTCCACGGGCAGATGCTGCTCCATGGCCTGACCCTAGGAGAGAAGATAAAATGAGACCTTTATTGATCCTGTTGGGAAAAAAAAACAGTTTACAATACAACAGGGAAAAAAGTAGACTTATAACATGATGGAAATACATCACAGTCAAGGGAACACCATCAGTAAGGTGGGCAAATATACAGTATCTCACAAAAGTGAGTACACCCCTCGCATTTCTGCAGTTATTTAATCATATCTCTTCATGAGACAAAACTGAAGAAATGTCAGTGTACAGCTTGGATAGATATCAGTGTAGATTTTATTTCCCCCTCAAAATAACTAAAAACACAGACATTAATTCCAAACTGCTGGCAACAAAATGAGTACACCCTTAAGTGAAAATGTCCAAAGTGGCCCAAGTGTCAATAGTTTGTGTGGCCACCATTACTTTCCAGCACTAGCTTCACCCTCCTGGGCATGGAGTTCCCACTCCACGCTACTCCAAATCCTATTGAGCATCTCTGGGGCATCCTCAAACAGAAGGCAGAGGAGAGTAAGGTCTCTAACATCCGCCAGCTCCATGATGTCATCATGGAGGAGTGGGAGATGATTCCAGTGGCAACCTGTGAAGCTCTGGTGAACTCCATGCCCAGGAGGGTGAAGCTAGTGCTGGTAAGTAATGGTGGCCACTGGCCACACAAAATATTGACACTTGGGCTCAATTTGGACATTTTCACTTAAGGGTGTACTCACGTTTGTTGCCAGCAGTTTGGAATTAGTGGCTGTGTTTTTAGTTATTTTGAGGGGAAAATAAAATCTACACTGATATCCAAGCTGAAGCTGTACACCGACTACTTTACATTGTATCAAAGTGTAATTTCTTCAGTGTTGTCTCATGAAGAGATATATATATATATTTGCAGAAATGCGAGTGGAGTTTCACTTTTGTGAGATACTGTATAATGTACAAATAAGATGTGCAACATACAATGCTCTCCATGGGTGGGTGTTGCTCCAAAGCCTCCCTTTCCTTCCACGTCCAGGAAAACATGTTGGACCCTTCTGAAGTCCCTCCGTAAAGTGGCAGCTGCACACCCTCAAACTTTTATTGGGAACCATGTCTCCACGCCTGGGCGGAAAAAAAGAAAAAAAAGGATACAATCTTAGTTATCGCAGGCATAATAAAGTAAAGTAATATATACAATCATAATATGGGAAATAAATATGTGTTGTGTTATTTTAAAATAACACAAAATAACACAAACACTGAAATAATGGGGGTGGAACGAACTAATACTAAATAAAATGAGATCATAACATCTATGTGATTGCACAGCCCCCCCCCCTTTTCCCCTCACTGTATATGTATATTTTCCCTTTTTGCTTCCTTTATGATGAATTCCTGTTCTGCTCATTAACTATATAGAAGTGTCTAATTGTATGTCTCTAAATGTTTTGATGAATTGAACAATGTGGACCCTGTTGTAAACAAGTGTAATGCTTAATTGGGTCGTCCACTCACAGTTAACAGTCTCTGTATTGAGTTTGTGCTTGAAATGTACTGTAATTAATATTTCAATCAATCAATCAAACAGTTGCGCCAGCTGCTTATCCTATGCAGCTGTTTACATTAACATAGTGTTAGTTCACATATCAAGCTATTAACATAGTGTTAACAACGTAACTAGATCACAAATTGACATGGAAATTAAATGATAAGTTAAAACGTGGACCTACCGTATACGTCTCGTCCATAATGTGAACGCCGACTTGTTCTTCGGGAAATTGTGGAAACGGCAAATATTGACCCCAGGCCGGTGGTTGCAGTCGGGAACAAAGCACTGCACCATAATTATGTTATGGTACAAAAGGACAGACACACACGACAGATAAACGTTTTAATGTAGACTAGAATCTACAACTATAATCAAAGAATACTACACCACTGACGACTCCAGTGCACAACGCGGGCAACTTCTCATTCCAGGAAGTGAACGTCAGTCGCAATGATTCATGGGAGTGTAGTTTCAGCATTTTGGACAAAAAGTATGTACACAGTGTTGTACCCTGCCCCTTTTTTCTTCTTTCTGATTATTTATTCGGTGCAATTTCTTTTGTTTATTGTCATGATTTCTCACGACTCGAGTTGGCTTTGTACGAGCCTTAAAAGGTCTTTAAATAAATACGGCCTGAATTGGCTATGAGATAAATGAATGGTAAGTTACTTCCTGGGCCGTTCGTCCGTTCTGAGAGGGGGAGGGACTGCGGCGCTCTATAGTAAGGGCATTTTATCAGGTATTTGACAAATCTGGGAACTAAATCGTTACCAAGAAATTTCTTCACCAATGTGTTTCTAAAGGTGTCTAATAACATGTACTAAAAGTTTGAAATTCAACTCCCGGGGGAAATTGAGTTATTAGCATAATATGTGACCATACCCATAAAGAAAAAAAGTCCAAATTTCATAATTCTTTCAGTAGCATGTGACATATGAAACTAGGGGGTTTTCATGATTCTGAATCCATTCCAAGCATTCGTTTTGCACAAAAAACACTCCTTGGGAGGAAAACGGCCATAGCCCTCATCTCAAACGTGATGAGGTCAGCACATTTGGATATGGCCTAATTTGGCCTAATTTAGCCCAAGGAGTGTTTTTTGTGCAAAACGAATGCTTGGAATGGATTCAGAATCATGAAAAACCCCTAGTTTCATATGTCACATGCTACTTAAAGACTTTTTGGCCTTATATAGGATGTTATGGGTATGGTCACATATTATGCTAATAACTCAATTTCCCACAGGAGTTGAATTTCAAATTTTTAGTACATGTTACAAGTAAGACGCGCAAACGCGGGAAGCGAACGCAGCTCGTGTGTGTGTGTGGTTGTTTGTGTGTGTTTGTGTGTGTGTGTGTGGTTGTGTGTGTGTGTGTGTGTGTGTGTGTGCTACAGCTGCGCCCTGTGTGTGTGTGTGTGCTACAGCTGCTCCCTCTGGTGGCGGGCGGGTGGTATCACAGCGGGACAGACACACGGACAGACAGACATGATCAGCAGGGTCTCATAGTAAGTGGCTCACTGCGTTCGCAATTAGACACATTTAGAAACACATTGGTGAAGAGATTTCTTGGTAACGATTTAGTTCCCAGATTTTCATAGATTTCTCTTACTATTAGTGTTAATCTAGTTTTAGTCGACGGTTGATTTAGTCTACCAAAATGTATTTTGGCGGGGCTTGATTCCGTCGTAAAGACATATTTCACACTTAGCAGATCTACAAGCTCACAACGCGTCGCAGCGCGACATGTTGAGCTTATAGATCGGCTATTACCAGCATGAAACCAAGTGTAAAATGACTTGTGTCTTATACTCTTGTCCATTTCCTAACATTTTAGTCTAGTTTTTATTTTGACGCAATTGTCAATATATTTAGTCTTAGTTATCATTGCTTAGTTTTCATTTCGTTTGTCAGTGAAAAAAGGTAGTAGATGAACATTTTTCGTCTTAGTTTTAGTCGACGAAAACAACACTGGTGCCACGGGTTAGACTCCCGAGCCTGACGGCCCTTGCCGCGTGTCACTCCCCATCTCTCAAAGAATCCCGAATACAAGTACATTTATAAATTGCTGTATCAATATTTTCACAAAATGAGTAATTCTTCCACCAATGTATATAGTTGTTATATAAATATTGATTTTGGTAAGGTGAAAACCTGACCTAACATCTACTTGTTTGTAAATATTTGTGGTTACATTGTGCATCTTATTTAACCTCACTTCTAAAGAAATAAATATTTATACATTATTCTGCAATTTGCCTTATGTAACATTTTTTAGTCAACACAGTTTAATTTTGTAGTTTTGGTTTACTTTATTATAGGACTGGTTTCAGACCACAAAACACATCCCAGTCATCTAGGGTCTCAGACAGCATCCTCATCTTCCTCGCCATCTTCATTGGACTTTTGATCCGTCTGACATATTTGAACTTCTCCATTCCTACATGGGATCTATTAGGGATGTAGCTGAAGAGGTGATCTCCATGGAACTCTTTGACAAAAATCTTAATGTCGGCCTTCTGTCTCTTTTTGTAGCCTTCACGGCTTGACCAGGAGTCTGTGAAGGACACCACTCCTGCATGTGTAAGGATCCGGTCGATGTCCTTGCCAAAGGATCCACCCATTTCGGCACACCGGTGGACCTCTTTTTCTGTGTACCGGCCACGTGATCCTTTCATCATCTCTGAAATAACATATGATGTAATTTGACTTCACATTCAGTTAATCAATCATTTAATCTTTATAGTATAAAGTGGTGATGGACAGGACAGGGGGGAGACATGCATCAAAGATCATGAACGGGACTCGGCCAGAGCTTATATGTGGCATGCGCCTGGACTGCTAGCCCCCCGCCCCCATCTTTAAACATTTATAAAAAAAAAATGAAATATGATCAATTGATAAAATTAAAGATTTGCTCAGTATAGTAATTCATCTAGTTTTTATTTTACCTTTGAAGTAATTGTTTAGAAACTCATTGACAAGATCAAGGCCAACGTTTCCCCCTGGTCTTCCTGTGAGGTTAGCCACTCTGTTCCATATCAGATCTTGTCTCAGGTTTTCTGGAAGCCATTCTCCAATTCCTTCATGAAGAAAATTTGATATTTACAAATTGACACTTAGCTATGTATTAGGAGAGACAGGCGCATAGTGTATTTCAGTTTTTCTTTCAAAGATTACAACAACAAAAAAAAACATGTAATCCCAAGCTCTGCGGCTGTTATTTTTGGTGTTGCTACACAAATGTTCAGGTATTGAATTGGTACATCTTCCAACATGTGGTACCTCAACAGACAAAACAATTATTTTGGAGTCATATTACAGACCATAGCTCCAATAGGGCATGAAGAGGATTATGAAAAAGGAAGACCTTCATTCATTTATCTTTTGTTCATCACTTATAGAATGATTTTAGATGTGCGTGCGTCCGTCCCTTTGGGCTGTTTCCAAATGAGGATTATGACAGTGGACAATACAGGTTATGACCACGGATGTTCTTATGTGAATATGTATTATATAGTGATATGGTGCTGTCTGTGTCTGCAATATTCTCAGAAAGGTCTGAGGACACGTTACCAAAATGAAACACCCACGAGGGGAGCAGTGTCCTGGTGTGCATATTTTGTTATTTACTTTTTATAGTATTGATCCAGCAGCCGGCTTAACAAGACAGGATGTGTGTGCCTTTTGTCACTTTGACACCTTTTCAATTAGAAATATAAAACATTAACTTAACAGTAAACAAACATTTTCAAATGGTGAAACTGAGGACAAAATATTTTACCGCTTAGCATTTAGTGCCCATTGATGAAGTACTTTGGATGACTGCCAAATAATTTAAATTGGTCCATCCTCCAGCTGTCTACCATGGCTGGACCATCACCTTCACGGACAGCATCCTTTCTGGCCAGATGATTCAATCCCTCCCAGATCAAGGCCTTGGAATAGTTGCGGACATAGTCTTCTTCATCTTCCCCAAGCTTGCAGTCTTCTGAACAGTAGGCTACCATAATGTCTGTAGTAGAATATGAATACTACATGTTAGTACATCCCCACAGCCTACATACACATGTGGCCCTATCTTGGTTGTGCTTTACCCTTTATCCCTATACTTTTTGGCCATATTTTACTTTCTTGTAAAACATTTTAAATAGTTCTAAAGAAGTTCTAAGAAAATGCAAAAAAACCCGTCAAAAAATCATTATGAACGTAAATTTTAGGCATACCCTCTGCACCAGGCCTGTCAGATGGCAGGAGGCACGCTGTGTGGTACCATTCGTGGTTCTTGCAAAAAATAATTAAATGGCATTGCACCATTCCCCCCCCCCCCTGACTTTCCTGGCACCAGCAATGCAGATAGGCCCAATCCGCTTCACATTTGGCACCACAAAACCAGTCTCCCTTTGGGGCCTTATCAAGGCCTGCGCACGTGACATGAAGCCATTGCTTAGTGCAAATTGAGCTGCTTGCACTGCAACATGGCCTCGTCTTTGTCTGGAAATTTGAGAAATACAAAGAACCCTAACAGGTAAAGTAATTACAATGTTATGTAAACAAAAAGATCATTGGACTATTAAAAAAAATGACCCTCTCCGCAAGCGCAGTACAGATAGTAGTCCTCTTCCTCCCCCGTTACTGCACTAGCTGCAGCGTCTACAACAAGGTCGATCATCAGGAGGCATCCAGGCAAATTGCACGATGTAGCTGGCAATGTTTAGGAGCCATGCCATTTGGTCTTCCTTTGTTTGACCCAAGTCAACTGGGACCTCATCAGAAGTTGACATTCCAGACTTTGTTGTGGCCAGCAGAGTCACATATGCAGATGTAGCAAACTATGTTTATAAAAAGGACAAATTATCAATATTAGGTGAAATGCATCCAGCATCATTAACTTGACATGCAAAATTACAGTATTTTGTCTATATAATTTACCAATACATTTATACAACAAATATTACTATGTAATTACTCACCTCCATCATGTCCCAAGAATGCTGGATATTAGCTGACACCTTTTTCTTTAGAGACTTGTGGTCAAATTTATGTTTTAAATGTGCAATGGTCCCTCTGCTGAACTCACTTTCACCTTTAAACAGGAGATCCCAAGTCTCCTATTGTACAAAATAAATAAAAACATTATTAGGACGGTAAACTTTATTTATTCGCAGTGCTTTAAACAAGTTGACTTTATGAAAAAAAGAAAACACTAATGTGTTAGAGTATAGCAAATAAAACGTTGAGAATTATTGTAGATTTCGTCCAAAAACATGAACTAACCTGCAGAAAAAGCATTTCTTTGTGAAACTCTTGTGGTGTAGGGATCAGTCCGTCCAGTCGATCACTAGGTGTCTCACCACCATTCCGGCTTCTCTTGGCGTGGATCATACGTTCCACACTTAGCCCATCCCCACAACACATTATGGGCAAAGGTGCACCATCCACTACGGGAACAAACTTGTGGAGGAAACTCATAATTCCAGTGGTTGTGCTGGGGTTGGATGATAACACACCAAGGTTGACCTATGAGACAGTGACAGAGTTGCATTTGTTAATGGATCATTCAACATCCGACAAATGGCAATTTATTTCAATAGTTAATATCTTACAATGTTGCTTTTGCTGTTCGTCTCCTTGGTGTACTCGTGTGTAATGTGCTGCTTCACCTCGTGACGGATTTTGGACAATGCCGGAAGGTTGTCAACCAAAATCCTCATAACCAAGGTTACCATTTGGTTACGCAATCTTTGGAACACCTAATAATAAAGTGGAGACAACATATAATATAATATATAATAACAGTAAGCATTGCATCAACATAAAACATATATGATATCATAAGTAGTTGGTGGATTCAATCTTTCACCTCAGGTGTTGGCAGAATTTTGCTTGGGTGAATTTCAATGGCTCGGCATGCGGGTCCTGGTAGATGACTGAAGTTCACCTTATTTTGGTGTCCAAAGCAGAGCGCAAACAGCAAGAACTTGTTTGCATGGTCTTGGCTTTGATGTTTCCCATGAACAAACATCTAGGGAAAAAAACAAGTATGGCAGTATTAATTATCAGTATTGCCTCTTGGTCAATGCATTTTTCTTTTTTCCAGGTGTGCATCGAGTGTGGCTGTGTGCCGCTTAAGGTGAATGCACTCTAAAGGCCACTGTCACAGTCGTCTGCTTGTGCGGTAATCTGATTACACCTCTGGTCAGCTTGCTCGAGTGATGCAGATTTTTTTTTTTTTAACTACAACTACCTATGAAATACCCTGAATCTGTAGATGCATGCATCCAAAATATATAATATCAAACAGTCAATCAAATCATATGTTGTGCCTTGCCCCATAGCTCTCAGAAAATGTTTAAGCAGACAACAAAAGTAACAGAACATATGATTGTAAAGGGGCTTTATGTTATCTGTTTTATTTGAAACATACCTGGACATTGTCCCATGTCAAAGAGTACGTACAGGTGCTCTTGTGTGAAGAACCACCACACAGAGCTAGCCTCCTTTTGAGCTGTGTTTTCTGAAAAAGGTACAATATGTTGTAACATTTAGTATTGCACAAAAAACATGTAGCAGTGATTGACAATAGAGAAAAAGAATCCTGAACACGTCTTCACTTTAGTTGAGATTGTATTGAGCAACGTTTCGGTCGTCAGACCTTCATCAGGCTGACGACCGAAACGTTGCTCAATGAAATCTAAACTCAAGTGAAGACAGTGTGTTTCTCTACTTCTCAGTTCCAGTTATCCGACGCACCTGTCCATTGTAGGTGTGCAGAAGGACCTAATCTTATAGTGATTGACAATACAAATATTAGTGCCATTTTCTAATTATTTTGAACCTTTTAATTGTTATAATACATGTTTTGTTAACAGAACTTAGACATATGGGTACCTCTGCTTTTTCTTTCCATTCTTTAATGTTGGTGTCATGTCCTAGTCGTAGTCTATCGACGGCAGTTCTTGTGGCATCGACACCCAGCGACACACCCATGTGGTTGAGGGTTCTGATGACCTTATGACTGCAGCCCTGCTTCCACAATTGAATTCCCATGCCTTCCGGATGTGAAAAGTGATATTGCTAAAGCCAATCCAGTCCTCTGATCCAACATTGTTTTGTACTCTCTGAAAAGCATGTGCAAGTGTTAAGAGAAACTTAGTTGTGATACATACATAATACATGCTTAATAATAATAACATAGGTTGCCACCCATACACAACTTAGTTAATACACATATCTTTATTTGTATTTCTATGTTGTATCCCTTAAAAATGTTCCTAGACCATCACCCTGAGGAGGCCTTGTGTTACATTGGCTCACATGCCAGTGCCATCTACATTTTCCTAATCTCTAATCCTGTTGTGATTGGGAGACTGTAAACAGGGGTGCGGCTCCTCAGCTGCAGCCCTTTAGTAATTGGGTGGAGCCCTATTTAAGTTCTGCTCTACACTTAAATTCAGTGTTTGTCAGATCCTCAAGTAACATGCTGTGTTTCTCTTGCTCCAGAACCTGTGCCTTGTCTTGGACTTTGCCTCTTCGCTACCAGCCTACGCCTATGTTAAGTTTGCCTATACCTTGTTTGGACTTTTTGCATTTTTGTTGTGCTCTGGACTTTGCCTCTTTGCTACCAGCCTATGCCTACGCTAAGTTTGCCTATACCTTGTTTTGAGTTTTTGCCTGCTTTTGCATTTTTGTAATTTTGTTGTGCTCTGGGCTGGAAATAAATCTTTGTGTTTTGAAGTTTGAACTTGCCTCTGTGTTTGAGTCTGCAATTGGGTTCTCCAGGAGCTGACTATAAGGTATGTCTACAGTTCAGGCAGTACACAATACATATCAAGTACATTGTATATTATTCACCTACAAGTACATTGTACAAGTACACAGCATGTTGTATACTACAACAACGCACACATAGAAATAGCGTGCACACACACACACACACACACACACACACACACACACACTTAGGTAAGCAACCATTATAACGTTAAAAGAAAACATACCGGTACTCGACTCCTGTAGAAAGTCGACCTGCTGATGTTGCCGCTGTAAGTCTGGATCTGCTTGTTGGAAAACGGGCTAGACACCGCCTCCCTCTATCACAATTCTCCTTACTACAGCTCTCCTTGATAGAAATGACAGACATAGGGGCACGGTGGCACAGTTGGTAGTGCTGTCACCTCACAGCTAGAAGGTCCTGGGTTCGATTCCCGCTCGGGGCGCTGTGGGTGCTGGCGGCGTGTTTCCTCCTCCGCGTCATCAGTGCCCATACCCGAAGGCGGGGTTGGCGAAAGGGCCTTTCTGTGTGGAGTTTGCATGTTCTCCCCGTGTCCCCTAGGGTAGGTACCCTCACAAAAACATGCAGTAATCCTGGTCTCTAAACTGCCTCCCCCTGGCCAGCCGGGGCGCCTGATGGAGGGGAAAGGAACTGGTTGGAATAACGTGTTCCTTCCACGCGCTACGTCCAACCAGGGAAACTCCCCCGTCAGGTGTAAAGGAGCAACTTGGACACTCAAGCATGAAGGAAGCATGAGTTAAGTCCGTTGCTCTCCCCAGGTTGGCGGAGGGTGTGTAGAGCCCAGGATCACATTAGATGATTGACACAGGGGTGAAAAATGGGTTACAAAATCGTGAAAAAAGAAAGAAATGACAGACATGAGACATGTAAGTAAGGCGTCTTAAAGGACAACTTTAGTTTTTTTCAACCGAGGTTCATATTATAGGTTGTCATTAGATAAAGTAAAAGTTGGGTGGTGTTTTTTCTTCATGTACTGCTTTCTTTAGTTTTAGCGATTTCCGCGATTTTTGGACAGGGGGCATTCGAACAGGGGGCTAAATATGTATTTGTTGGCAAATTTTTACGACGATTTCTTTATTATTATTTACGATAACCCTCCTACACCCTATGAAATTATATCTGACAAATTTCACGGGCCTTTTCTTGTGAAAGGGGATGTGACAAACTGACGCGTTGAGCTGCGACAAGACAACATGGCAGCCTCCAGCAGCGCAGCATTGAATAACAAGACAGAGCTACACCACACGTAAACAGTTTTTGTATATAATATTACCATCGTCATGGCATTCGCTCCTAAAGACAATATCGGTACTAGTTCGGATGACGAATACGAATTCACTTATGCCGGTCGTCTGTATTTGTTCGAGCCGCAGCTGTTCAAGTGTATCGGCAACAACAACAGCCTAGGCTTCTGTTCAAGAAGAAAGTAACTTTCCAACTCTACTGGAACATTTGGACTGGTGTACCTGTGGTTGCTGTGCGATAAATAATGTATACAGTGAGGAGTTCCCACCACTGATTGATAACCCCTGGTGTTCTTTTTTTTTTTTTTTTTAAGATATTTTTTTGCGGCTTACGCCTTTTATTGATTTTTGAAGGGACAGACAGTAGGCTGACAGGAAACGGGAGAGAGATGGGGGGATGACATGCAGTAAAGGCCGTGTCGGGTCCGGGAGTCGAACCCGCGGCACACTGCGACTGGATTACCAGTCCGGTGCCCAGACCGTTACGCTACGGCCTGGGCCACCCCTGGTGTTCTTTGAACGTTCTTTCGACTCCCCAAGAGGAACTGGAAAAATCATCCTGCCCCCAAAGGACCTGACGGACAACTGTCCAGAGTAAGTGTAACTACAATACATTATTCAAACCAATGTAGGCCTCTAATGGCTATCTATTACATAAAACGTTTACTTATTCATTTTTACCTGTCCTGTTATGTAGGCTACTAATTATGCTTATTTGTAAATGTTACCTATTTTGTGCGGATGACACACACACGCTATTTATTATAGGCTAATTATAATAGTTGTCTTTCCCCTACTATACAGCCAACATCGACTTGTTGCCTACCGTGTGGTCTTGGAATGGGCACTTCCAAGGAGAGACTCTTGGAAAAAACAATAGGTGATTCCCAGTTGCATTATCATGGCCATAAGAAGAAAATTCCAATCTCAACAGGGATTTATGTTGGATTCAAAGAAATCGAAGAGGCATTTGAATTTGATACCATACCTTGATTTATTGCATGACGCTCTAGAGTCTAGCCCCATATGTGCCCTTTCCCTACACTCATTCTGAGCGTTCGTATGTTTCAGGACTAGCAGTGTTATACCTGTGTCCATTCACTAGGTCAGCCCAGATGGGTACAGAATGCTGATGAAGCTGAAGACCTCTTTGATGGACTGATGGTGAGCCATACATACTCAACTCAAATTTATACATAAAGCACATTACTGTATTTGCTGTATTTTGTTTGACCCCCTAGAAAACTAGATGACATCACAAGGGAATATCATTTTCAATAAAGGTTCACATAGTTATATTATCTCTGGTCCATAGCTCTAATGCGTTGCACAGTACAGCACAGTAGTGCTATGGATCAGAGCTATATTTATATATGCTTTTACAAAGACCAGTGGTCAACCAAAGTCCTGTAAAATGTAGCAAATATACTGTAATTTCTGTAATAATCACACTGACTCTTGTCTTCTCCTCTCTCACCACAGCATGTGCGTCTCCTGTTCTGGCCAGAAGCAGCTCCAGCGAAAGCCTGAAAAACCACCTGCCTCAGTGACCTCTGAGTCTGACTAATGCACTTTTATGATTGTACATGTAGTTTGTCAGTTTCCAGTTCAACCATAGACCCCTGTTTTTATATACAATATATTTATGTAAATCAGTACTATTAAAATATAGTTGATTTGATGTCAAGTTTGTTTTATTTTATCTCATGTAGGCCTATTGTATTTATACATTTTGACCAATTCCTAATACTCTGAGGCTCAAACTGTCATGATATTGCATCAAAGGCCACCGTGATACAAATCATCCACAATGGAAATAAGGTTTAAAAAACAAAGCCACACAAAGTTTGTCCCTCTACTCAGATTACAAAAATTGGACAGTGTGCAAGAATCCCAGCAGAAAAAAGTATCAATATTGCTATATAGTATTAGTAATACAAGTAAAAGTCCAGAATTTGAAGTGTACTTCAGTAAAAGCACAACAGTATTGGTAAAGGCAGAGGGCTTAGAGTAGTACATGTCTAATATTTTAAAATGAGATCACATTGATGTACAGAGTACAGCTGGATCTTACTATCCAGCTGTACTGTATTTTACTATGGACAGGTAGGCTTGCCGTACTAGCAGGCACGAACGCGTACGGGACTTGTGTTGGAAGCTATAGTAGACGGAGGAGACGGAGACAATAGTATTAGAACACGTTGTTGTTGTTGATAGTAGTAGTAGTAGGCCTAGACGTTTTTGGCTATGGCTGCTTCAGAGGACTACGACGATGTTGAGCCTTATTTATATGAACCGGAGTATACCGATGAAGAGATGGAGCAGCGGGAATTGGAACGGAGGGAAGCTGAGGCGGCCTCAGCTGCAGCGACTGCTGCTGCTGAGAACAGACCCAGAAGGGCTAACAGCAATGCTCACTGTCTGTGTGGACGTTGCCCAGCAATGCCAACAGAAGTCGAGTCGCTGTGCTGCAGAGAGTGGCCCCGTGCCCAATTTATTTTTGATGAGTTTGGCACCGAAGAGGAAAGCTCTGGTGTGTGTATGACTACACACACCAGCTTTCATTCCCATTTAGATCGGCATGTACTCGGGACATACTTTCGGATCCCAAAAATCAACTGGAAGAAACAGCCGAAGCCTGCTGGACCAGGAGGGACACTGACTGATGGGTAAGGGGGGTTTGTGTGTGTGTGTGTGTGTGTGTGTGTGTGAGTGTGTGTGTGTGTGTGTGTGTGTGTGTGTGTGTGTGTGTGTGTGTGTGACCCAGTGCAAGAGTGTTCCCCGATCGGAGTTACTGGAATCATAACTTATGTCTGTATGACAGATTTACTATCATTTTATTTGCTAGGACCCCCTACGTCTACGGGTCCATTTGGTTCCAGTTGTACAGTCAGTTACAGACCTGTTATGATCCATTTTGAACCAGCCTCCAGGAACAATATAATGTATGGCCATTGCAAAAATAGAATTTTGACAAGTGTGTGTGTTGAGCATAATAACTGAGCTCTTACACACACAGGTAGCATGCAGTGCACCACCCTGTGGCAACAACTGGCACTGCATGCTGACTGTGAGAGAGAACACTCTTTTCAACTTTTTTTTCCAACTTTACAACTTTCCAACTTTTCTTCTCTTCTCACTGTAGGCAGTATCGTTTGGCTGGGTACAGAATAACGCTGGAATGGGTCTTACAGGGGAAAACGCTCGGCAGACATTACCGTATTCCTCTGCCAGCGTGTGTGTGCCAGCAGGTATGATGTATTCCATTACTTCACACTTTTTTCCTTTTACATTTTGGAAAACATGCCAATTTAACAACAAGGTACCCCATTTTTCCCGTGTCCAGGTGAGACAGAAATACCCGAGCCCAGATGGTACATACAGAGGATTCGTTCCCACTGAGGACCTCTTTCATGGACTGTGATGGTGAGTAAATCAACTCAAACTCTTTACAAAGACCAGTGGTCAACCAAAGTGCTCTACAGTCAGATCAAATCTGTCTGTAAATACAGTCATAAACATCAAGGGACATGAGATTTTCTGAGACCCTGTTTGTTCTGTAACTCTTGAGTGTACATGGCACCAGATAAACATGCAAGATACACTACAACTATACTTTGCATACTATCACATACTGTAACTTGTAAACAACTGGGCACATGCTTAGATTTCTGGTAGGAATACAATATAGTGACTATAATAAACATCTGTAATGCTTGAAATGTTTACAAAATATGTCAATACTATCTAAAATAAATCCATGTCCATATCCATGTCCATGTCATGTGTATTTTATTTTGGTTTTATGATGTACTGAATGCTTTGCCCCTAGACAGACGTAGGCTATGTCTAGTAATGTTGCAGGGTCAGGCATTCTAGTTTTGGCAATATTTTCACGCAGTCTTTTTTCTTGTCTATGTGGATGAAGAAGTTCAGAGTAGACGACTGATCTGTCATCTCTCCTGGCCAGCACACAGTCCATGAGGTCATCACGGAAGAGATGGGTGGTTTTGGTGTAAATGGGCTTGTTGATCCACTCATCACTGGATTTGCTGAATGCGTTTCTGGAACGGTCTTGACCTGTTTTGAAAACAATACACATAATAGACATATGAGCATATGTAATCTGACACCACTGCCATAACAGGCATAAGTAATCATTACCATACTTCAAAATACTACTTTTTTTTTTGTTTTGTTTGTAGCCATTTATGGCCTACTAGTGCAGTAGACAGTGTGCAACAACTCGACAGAGTGCAGTTCTAGTTATTTGTATGTGATTGTATTGACAACCTGAACCTACAGCAAATAAAATGAGTTATCATTTTTACCTGAAGCTGATTTGGCCTGCTCTCTTCCTACATTCTCATTATGGTCCATGACAGCTAACTCTGTACGCCCCAACATGGAACTGTATCGGAAATGTATTATTTTGGGGGTGTATTTCAGCATTGACGAATGGAAGTTCTCCAGTGAACCTGTGTAGAAAACATACTGAATTACTCTTCATGTGACCACCGCACTTGCGTTACCCGTTCAAAACATATCAAATAAATAATGTATTTTATTTTGAACAGGAGACAAACGTTTCGGTGTGGAGAGTGACTGAACTGATCTCATCTCCACACGGATGAAGGCTGGATAGCCGAAACGTTTGTTTCTGTTCAAAATGAAATATTTTCTTTTGAACTGCAGTCTTGAACTGCAGTCCACTACCATTATTTTTTTGAAAACATAGGGAAGAAAACATTGTATTTTATAAAAGTTATGACATTTGTGTATACAAAGACTACCTGTATGTCGAAACAATGTCAGTTGTAACTTGTGTCATGTCTTTGAGCATGTTTTTGTCCAAGACAATTGCTTTGAGTTTGTGGAATGCATCTGAATCTTCCTCAAGCCACTTCTTTCGTTTTTGATCATCTTCTGTCATGGGTCGGTGGTAACAAGTGTACTCAATGTCATCTTCTTCCCACCGGTGGACACCACGAATGTGGTGAAGCACAGATTTCCACCGACGCACCAGTTCCTATAAATATTACGTAAAATCATTATTTTCCTTGTACTGCTAATAGTAACATAATTTACTCATATAGTCTTTCAAATGGTGAGGTAAATTTAGCAGTATAAATGATGCTATATGTCTGGAGATCAATCCTAATTCAGGTTTTCACACATCAAAGTCCAATAACCAATGTCAAGCTATATATTTATTCCTTGAGGGCACAGTCACACTATACTTTTATTCTACCTATGAGGATGGATTCTGCCAATGCATTTCAATGGGAATGGAGCGGTTTTCTGCCATTTGTGGATTTCATTCCAATTGAAATGCATTAGCAGAATCCACCCTCGAAGCTAGAATAAAAGTGAGGTGTGAACAAGCTCTGATCAACTGAATATTAAAATGTGGGTGCATTTGATCCATCTGTGTCAATGGGATACAGATAATAAGAACATAATCAAACCTCATAGTCTCTGTTGCACGTTTGACAAGACCAATAGAGGTGGTTGCAGATGGACTTCACCCATGGTCTCAGTCATTCTGTGGATTTTCTTTGAGATACAGCTCGAA